>NC_054060.1:8045139-8347326 GCF_017639655.2 Falco naumanni | reverse complement strand
GAGTAGTTTGTCTTTCAGATAATTATTTATGTATTTTTGTATTGTAGGGGTTCTGCATCTTCATAAGAAATTACCAGGAGCATTTCTAACAGTGATCATAACTCACTTCTGCTAAAAGTTTTCTCTTCAAAATTGTAACTTTCTTTCCTTTCAGCACTTTGGTAAAAAAGGACAGCAGAAAATGACAATTCTTTTTACCAGGTAGTCAGAGTAGTAAATAATTGCCTTAAAGCAAGACATGGTGTTATAAAGCAGGGTATAAAAATAATAGTAGTTGGTCATTAAATAGCATATTTCATCCATAGAAAATGGAACTCTTATCAAAGACTAAAATGACGAAACAGCATTAGCCATTTCCTTAATACATCTTTTCTCCTTGTTAATGAATTGATAAAATGTACGCCAACTTTAGCTCACCTTGAAAATAAGTCATACCAAACTTTCTCTACTACTTTCTAAAAACTTGCGTTTTGAAAACACCACTGTTTAATTTCAATAGACATTTGAGAAAAAGTCAGTCCTTTATGTCAAGAGAAGGAACAACACAGATACAACCAAATTCACTGTCAAGTCGGTTACTGATTGCGTTGTAAAACAGAATGTGAAGTTAATAAAAGAATTGGAGAGGTCTGAGTATTTCTCCGTAGTAGATTTAAGGCCTGTTGAATTAATAGGAAATACTCTCAATCTCATAAGAACTCGTAGGCTGATTCACTTGGTCAGGAAGGCTTTAACTGCTTATAAACTGCTGGACCTTGTGGATGGGTTCCTTGAATGGATTGCGGAAAGGAAGAGATACTTCCCGGGGAAGGTGACTGAGAGGTCATGGGCTGATATGAATCCCAGCGTCTGTCTTTTGAGGCAATTGTGAAATGAAGAATGCAGGATGAAGGGAAAAATCATTGAGTTATATGTTTGCCCTACCAACTTACACTTTCCATGGTTTATGGTAGATTTATAACAAGAAGAAATATCTGAACCTAAATGTTATTTTGCCATAGAACAATATCATGGTATCACTCACTTTTCATGAAAACTCACTATGGTACGTGTTTCTGAAGAACCTGAACATTATCCACAGATGAATGCTTTCTTTTTTCATCATTATCATCTTGTTGACTTTGATTGCTGCTTTTACTTATGTTTTGGGAGGCAGAGGAGTCCATATCTTGCTTTGTGTGCCTTCACTGTGCAGTGTCATTTCTAGACTTAACAAAAGTATTCCAGCACCATACTGGGGACCCAGTGGGAGAAGGGAACAATTTGGGGCCACTGAAAAAAGCACCTGACGTTCATATTTCAAACTTTATTTTTCTAATTCTCTTCTGATCAAGTACCGAATAGCTACTATTTGAAAGCTTTTCTTTGTCAGATTGAGTCTCCCCAGACTGTAACTCAGACACAGAAACCTTTCTCTGATTTTGTAGCCCTCAAAGAGTTCTCCAGGAAACCTTTTCTTCCCTTTCTCTTTGTTAATGTTCAGCTTTCACAGATTTTGGTGTGTGAATGCCTAAAGAGAAGCCTTGATTTTGTGATTGGGTCAGGAGTTGCTCTTGGTCTGTCTATTTCCATGGCTATAGTACATATTGCATGAAATTTTGGGGAGAGGTGTTACACACCAGTGGGAGAGACATGGTTTTATCAGTTTTATCTGTGGCTGAGTCAATCTGACAGCTAGCTGCTGCTTCCCTTGGGCCAGCACAGCTCTCAGTGGGCCCTATGGTGCTGGTTCAGGGAGCTACATGGGCAAAAATGTCTCCCAACTAAAGTAGAAAATAATTCTCTGCTGGACTCCATCTATAAGGAAGTGCAAAACCCACCGTCACCCTCCGTGCAGAGGAGGGGAGTGATGGGGAGGCATCATTCCTTTTGGTAACAGTCCACACTTAAGCTCACTCAGCAGTATCATAATTCTGTATCCAAAAGAGCAGCTTCTTTGTCAGGTTATTTTGTCAGGAGGGGGTATAAATACTGTTACAAAATAAATAAATAAATAAATAAATAAATTCCCATGTCAATATGAAACAGTGGTCTTTCAGACTAGGTTTTATCTGATGGTCACCACCCTGTCTATTGCTAACTTCAGCAGGATTTCTGTAAATAGCTTGGTGGTATTTGCTTGCTGAGCAAAAGCATCTCTACATGTCTGGATTAAAGTACTGGTAAGAGAAAACATTTACAAGTCTAAGTTTGTTCCCCAATGGGTAATATACGAGGAGGCAGATAAAATCATCATGCAGTCTTTCGTGACTGGCAGTGTCTGGTAACACAGCAATGAGTGCTGAATGTCTAGATAAAAGAGTAGGGCACCAGAATAGCAGGGGATACTGCAGATCAGCACTGAGGTACATCGATAGAATTACTCCCTGTAAAGGGAACTTGGACCGCATCTGCCCGGAGATATCCGACACTCGTCAACATTGTCATTGTCTTGCTTTCATGGGAACCAGATATTAATTTTAAAAAGCCTAAATGCAAGCTAAAAACAAGAGAGAGAAGTATATTTTAAGCTGTTGTGTTTGGTCTTGTGATGCTAGCAGCAGTGCTTAGCTGGACCCTCTGCAGGCTGCTGTTTGCTTCAGTAATTACGGGAGAATGACGAGGGACAGAATGTGTTAAGCAGAAAGCAAAAGTACAGGGAATGATGCCCATCCATTAGGAGCTGATAGTGGGGTGGCTCTTGGGAGAGATTCTTGTCTGTGCCTATCCGACCTCTAAACTGTGATGATAAACAACAGAAGTTGAGAGCAAGGCAGGTGACATCGCCTGCCCGATTCTGGAGATAGCAGCTCCCCGTGACAGTCAGCCAGGCAGTTTTTCCCCCTGCCTTCCAGGAAACAGTTTCAGCAGCTCGCTGAGACAGGAAAGCCTCTCTCTCTCTTTTTTTTTTTTTTTTTTTTTAAATAAAGTTGGTGTTTTTCTGAATGAGAGCTATTTGTAGTGTGCTCATCAGGAGTTCCCCTTCCCTCCATCCCTCATCTCCCCACCGCTGTGCAAGCAGGAGCAATCCTGTCTGACGGCAGGGGCCAAGGTGGCTGTTTGCAGCAGAGAGATTCAACCATTTGCGCGATCTGGCTGTTTTCAAACCACCCAGGCTCCTGCAAGCCTTACCAGCTGTGACTAATAGTGAAGGGAAGGGGGAAAGCAAGCTTCTTGGGCCTGCAGGCTTCAGACAGGCGGGCTCTAGGGGAAACAAGAGAAAGCCATTAACTAACCACAGTATTATCTTGATTCTCTCAGAGAAACGAGCTAGGGACGGCTAATGAACTAGCCTTAACGTTTCAAACTGAATGCACCTCTGGGAGCTCTGCTAGAACAAACAGTGTGACAGATCAATGCCTGATGCCTATATCAAGAGAAAAGGTTATTTGCCTCTCTAAGGAATTACAGGATTAGTATATCGCTATGATACATTTTGTATCCTTTTCGAAATACGGTTTTATGTGTTGTGCTTATTTTTTATTTTCTAAGTTGTAAACTCCATTAGTGTGAGCCATAAAACCGAAAGGCAAGGAAATTCATTCTTTTCTGTCCCTCTCATACCCAGCATTCCAGGATCCTAATTTATGTTTCGGAGCCTAAACATACACTCTTTGACTTTTGTATGCACCTTGCCCAAGGAAAGACTTGCTTTTAGAAAGATTTTTTATTTTTTAAATTAAAATTCAGTTTAGAGCAGTGTCACCTGGTTGGGACCCTATGAAAAGTCTTGATAGGAGGCAGATTCTTAATAAAGGGACCTTGTGTGGGGAAGGTTTTGCTTGCTTTATGCTGCTGTCACTGGTGTCTTCTGTGTCCTTGGGCAGCTCAGTCTGTGCAAGCTTTAGATGCCCATTTCTAAAATGCAACAGTAAATCTTCCTTTCTGTTACTGCTTGTCCGTCTTTAGTATTTAGATTGAAAACTTCTGGACAGGATGTTCTTCCTATTTATACTGTACCTAGCACAATGGGCAAATGGGCATAGATTCCAACTGGGAGTTTTTGACAATTTTGTTAATACAACAACACCCTCAAAGTGTAACACATTTTGTAAAAGAGATGAGAAGAAATGACAGAGATGAAGGTGGGAGCTGGAAGTTGTTTACCATATAAAATGATTAAAAATGGTAGACTTTGTGGGCTAGGAAGAAGTCAGGCTAGCCTATTCTTCATCCTTGTGCCTTATCCTTTGGTGCTTAGAGCGATACCAGGCTAAGGGGTTAAACAATGCAAGTGCAGCAGTCTTACCTTCTCAATAGGAGCCAGAGATGTTTTTAACTGCTGTGTATGATTTCACTAAATCCTTTGATATTGGCATTTTTCTTTAAAGCTAAAGCTCTTGAAAACTATTTTGATCAATTACCTCATTCAGGAAGCTACTGTACATATTTAACCATAGATACAAGCTTTGGTCAAGCTATCAAAGTAATTTTCATTTTTACAAATTATTACTTTAATGGGAATTAGATGACGAAAGAATTATTGTTTCTTAAAAAAAATATCTCTAGGTGATTTGTCAAGAGATAATTGTCTGAGTATCAGCATTTAAGGAGGTCTGCATTTCCTTTTATGAAGGAAAAATGTTAAAGGCTCGTATTAAAGTAATGTTGTAACTTAGAAAATGGAATAAAATTAACTTTACATCCCCCCAAGTGTACCTAGGAGTTAAGTCATAAAGTGATACATATATCCCAACTTAATTGTGTTGTGCCAAATTCTGATATTTTTATTCTTGTTCAGTAGCTGTTACTTCATCCGTACTTCTACTGGTGTCAGTGGAACTACACATGAAATAGAGTGATTCAGTGTGAGTAAAGCCGTCAGAATTTGGCCTTTTGAAGTTGATATGAGCTTTGCTATTGACTTCGTTGAAGATGAGAAATTGTTCTTTGATCATCTTCTGAAAACCACAGTTGAGCTTTGTAGGTTTTACCCAAACATAGCACATTATTGTTTGGTTCAGGATAGACACTACAGAATTTTTCATATAAGGCAGAAAATAATTTCTCCTGGCTCTTGCATTCTGTCACAGAATCAATGTTAGCAGGGCTTTTGTAAGCTAATGTTTACTTCTTCAATTAATTTTCTATAACTTGAGAAAAAGGTAACCATTAATACCAAAAAAGCAAATGACCGGTTTCTGAACAGCTCTGCTTTATTTCTGTGTTTAAAATTGAGGTGACCCTTCTGAAGCCGTTATGAGTTGGGGGGAGAAAAACATGACTAGGGAGATCACAAGATCCAAATTTCCTCTATGTGTAAGAGAGTGAGGGTTGATAATTTCAGGGGATATGAAATATAATACTGCGTTTTCAGTCTCTTTGTGCACTCAGGCAAAGCTCTCATTCAGAACTGAGTTGGGAATTGGCCCAGTAATAATGAAATGTGAAATCTAGTCACAGACATTCAAGCAACGTACATGTACAAGGAGGAAAAGAATCTAGATTGACTTAAAATGTTGGTATCCTGGAAAGGTGGATGGATCAAGACGTTCTTTGCTAATGTTTTTTGAAAGCCTCTGAGAAGCAGCAGTATTTCAGTGCAAAGCACTAAGCCTTTTGTTATTTCAACCAGAAGTGGTCTCAATCATGCTGATTTTACTCAGGTAAACTGTCCCAAAGAAACAATTCATCGTTACCTCTCTCCCATCTCATTGAAGGGGAATCAACCAGTGGCCTGAGTTACACGATTTAGAATTGGACACAAATTTCTCAACAGTCTCCTCCCGTTTGCCACTGATGGACAGCCGCAGCTTCTCCAGACTCAGTGGCTTATTGTATCTAACTCATAAAGTTGTCACAGCTCTGCCCATCTGACGATATGATCAAGGCAAGTTTTGCAAGGAGAGATGTCAAAGATTTTGCTGCTTCCCACAAACTTTGTCATAGTAACTTAAGTAGAGGAAACTGAAATGTCTTTTTACCACTACACACATACTGCCTTGTTAAAGGTTATACTTTTTTTCAAATTCCCAGCAACAAGAAGTAATTGATAGCAAACTGCTCTGGGAACAATGCTGGGCTATTGAATCAGCCCAGCTCCTCCATTATGTGCCTCTAACATTCTGGAGCTTCCCCTGTAAAGCCCAAGGGAGCACGTGAAATCTCCCAAACTCAGTACAGTGGTCAATAAGAGTTTTTCAAATGAACTAACTGAATAAAAATGCGGTCTGAATTTCCACTGAAGTTAGAACAGACCTAGGTGCTTACCAGGGACTCTTTGGTTTCGTTTTCATTTTACTACTTTATTTTTGCAATGACTAATGGCACTTTTGTGTGGCCAGGGAGCTCATTTCCCAACAAAAAGACATTCTTTCCTTCTCCAGATATGTTTGAATGCCTCTGTTAATACAATCTGCAACAAATCTATGATTTTGCCAAGCAGAACTTTGGCAGCTTATAAAATAAAAACCGTATTCATTAAACTTCACCTTATACTAAATATATAAAATATCCATTGTAACACAGGGCAAAGATTTTGTAATGTTTCGAGGTATTACAAGGTGTTGTTTATACATTCTTTTCCTGTCTCTTGCTTAGTTTGCACAAGGTCAGTTCAAAAGTCCTTGTTTATATATTTTTCAATGGTCTCATCTTACTTTTGTGTTGTGACGCAACTAGGGAAAGGTTACCCAGTAAGACCATTTGCTGTATGGATGAACTTGTAGACGATGGCATATCAGGGAGCTTCTAAAGGAAATATTATATGGTCCACCAAGGCAATCTCAAATTTCCTGATTGCATGTATTTAAATAGGATAAGCTCCAGTTACCTAAGCACTTGTTTTGGCTGTAATGGAAAATAGGAGACTAATGTAGACTATAATGCCTATCTCATCCCAGCCCATCAAGGTATATGAAAATGAATCTAAATATCTGTTCTTAGAAGAGGCAGGGATAGTGGATGAGGAATCAAGTCTATGCAACTATAGACAGGGAAAAAAAACACGTTTAGCTGCATCTGGTTTAAGATTATACCTGTCCATTGAATACATTCATCAGTGTCTGGTTTAGTATTTCTTCTTCCTCATGATACCCCAGATAAGAAGTGGTAACTAAGTCTTAATGGTTTTAAAACTTTCTGTCTGTAACCATAAAGTGACCATTTACAAATTGGAATGCATTGTTGAGTGGGGATCCAGTTCCTCTCTCTGCTAGACCTGTCAGTGCAGGTAGATCTTTGAGTTAAGACAACAGCAGACTGTTGAAAAGGTAGATTTTGTGTGTGTGTGTGGTTTGGTTTTTTGGTTGGTTGTTTTGGTTTTGGGGTTTTTTTTTGGCTTTTTTTTTTTTTTTTAAGCAGTATGTATGTTTGGAGTGTTATCAGAAGACAGCTGCTTAGAACAGCTGTCTGCTTATGTGCCCATCTTAGGAGAGGATGATTAATGAATTCACTTGGGCAGTGAGAAACTCAGTTCACTGATCCATAGTTTCAGCACAGGTATTGATGTGAAACTAATGAGAAATTTGATGCTCAAATTTGAATGTTTATTCCAATTACCAAACAACAGATCTAAATTAAAAAATAGCTCGAAACCTTAACCTTTTATTAGTAATGTAGAAAGCTGAACTGTGGCTTTGCATCACATGATGCATTCTGAAGACTCAATGCACTACCACCTACGTTGTTTTGGGGAAGGGAGAGAGAATGGTTTCTCCTGATTGACTCTGCTCCCACTACCTGATAATTGGAATCTTCTTCCTTCCACCCCTCCCCACGCGTTTTTAACTTGTATGTTTTTCCCAGGAATTAAACACGCGCTCCGAACTGAGCTGGAGACATCCCCTACAGGTCTATTAAAATCCTGCATTCAGCAAGTTCTTTCAGCTGTGGTTCT
Organism: Falco naumanni; assembly: GCF_017639655.2. Classification (NCBI taxonomy): domain Eukaryota; kingdom Metazoa; phylum Chordata; class Aves; order Falconiformes; family Falconidae; genus Falco; species Falco naumanni. The sequence goes on along the minus strand of NC_054060.1, from coordinate 8,339,510 downwards.
TACCTGATTGTGGTGTAGTTCGTGGGAGTCCCAGGCAAGGTCTGCCTTAAAGTGCTTACAGTCTATAAGCAAAGGACAGGAAAAAGTAGATAGTAGCTTTAGTTCATAAGTAGGAAGCTAAGGCATGGGAAGATAAAACGACTTGTTGAGGGTTATACAAAGTTTGTGGCAAAATTGGCAACTGACCTTTGATCCCTACTTTTCCAGTCCTGTGATGCGTTGTTCACCTTCAAACCTGACTTTTTACAGTGTTTCTATCAGAAGAGACTAACAAGAACTCTTGAAAGTTACTTGATACACTCAAATGGGTCCAGCCTGGTAAAACCTGGTGTTTCAGCAAAGGATAAATGCTTTTAATTTTCATACAAATCAGTGGCAGTTTGTAACTCTGCATCTTGCACAATCAAGTCATTTAAAAAAGTTCAGAGGGAAAAATTTAGCTTTTTAACATTGGAGTGATTCATGAAAGTACTTAAGGCTCGGCAAGAATTTCTTTGGAAGGAATTATTAACTGCATATTCAAGACTAAACTTGGAATCTCAATATACTTTGCTTTAGATGTCTGCTGTGCTAGCTTTTTCTTATTTCATGTACATATTCAGAAATGTAATGGCAATCTGTTCTAATAGAAACAAGCTGAAGCACTGGAACTGTGCAGTAAACATTGCCAAGTTCTGTATAACTGGTCCATCAAATGCCTATAAAGGGGCACACTGGTGTTACACTGGTTGCCATTCAAGATTAGCTATGAACGAAATGCCTTTCCAGCGCTTGGGCTCTTGTGTTTGGTAGCAAAGCAGTGCTGGGGCAGATGCTACTTAATCCACATGATGGGCTCTCAACTTGCATGTTTCCTGACAGTGTCATCACCTTCATACACAGCTGGGATGCCCTGTTTAGCCCATCCACCAAGGAGTGGTGGCACCCATGCCAGCTGCTGTTGTCTCCCTCCTCTGAGATATTCCCAAAGCTGCCCTTGCTTCTGAGAGTCGTGGCATGTGTCTTGTGGCACTTGGCCTTGTGAAAATTGCAACATGTAGGTCAGGAAAAGCATGTCTTATTGTAGATTTTAGGTCAAGTCACATGTGTAAAAACAAGCAGATGTTTGTAAAGCAACCACTACACAATAAAAGGTCCATGCATTTCTTAGAAAACTGTGTAGATTTGGGTCAAGTTAAAATTAAAAGTGAATGTGCAAACATTGTTTTTAGATTCATATGACTATTAATTACCTGTTATACTTTTCAGTTTCAGCCATAGTGGAACAATGGTTTATAGGCTGGATTAGTGTTTCTTTCCTGTTTAATTTTAGGAAGATAGTTTGTGAAATTGCTGATGTTAACAGTTTATCTTGTCAATGTGCTCACTTTTGGTGAAATTCACCCATTTGGTCTGGGATCAAGGAAAGTCCTTGCTTCATGAGAAAATTCCTGACCCTGGGAGACACTAACGGTGAACAAATGTGTAGAGGATCACGGACAACAGACTTGGAGGACTCCTGTGCTGGGGCAGACATGGTCACCAGGTCCGCATTCATGCATTTCCAGAAAGAATTGGTCAGACCACTGAAAACAGTTCAAGCACGTCTGTACATTTTGAATACAGAATTTCTGTACACACAATGGGTGTGAGGCTGCACCTACACTGACAGTACGCAGACGCTGAAGCTGCAGCCATGTGCTCAGAGGGTATGATGCTGTTCCTTTTCTCCTAAGGTCCCCATTCATTTCATTATACAATAGCCACTGGGAGGATTAGAGCACAATTTCCATCTTTTTCTCATTAGTTATTTGTATTCCAACATCAGCTGGAGACCTTTGTCAAGAGCTAGACCTTGTTGTACTTGGTGCTATGTATATCCATAGCAGAAGGCAATTCTTTCCCCACAGATATTACAGTTTATAATCCTTGAGGTTTAGAGATATCTGCTCTATGACATACATAGTGACAAACTTCATTATTGTTTTAAGTCTAGCTAATGCCTAGAAAAATGCTGCTGGATCAGTCAGAATAAGGGCTTTAATTCCCCTGCTGGGTCTCTCCCTGTTGTGTCATTTATTTGTAAAAAGAAAGTGCTTCTTTTTTTTTTTTTTTTTTTAAATTTCCTTTTTTCAAACTGACGGTTTGGAGCTTCTTGGAATAATAATAAAAAAAAAATTCTTTAAGCCTTTGTAAAGCAAAGAAAACTTTGAAAAGAAATGACCCAGTCCCCTCTTTGGTTCACACCTATCTGGTCAAAGAGTTCAGCTCTCCATGGAGGCTCCCAGACCTAACAGCAGTCATGCGGAACCTGTTTGCTAGCTTTCAGGCTCAGCACTTTCCAGGGTGCCCCATCTCAACACGCCTGACATTCCTGGCCTGGCAGCCAAGAGGAATAAAACCTTTGGGGAGTACCTAAAATTAAATGACTCCTTTTGGTCAGATCAAGGTTGTTCACTTCAGTAACTCTGCTGCAACTCTGCCCTTCTCTCATTTACCAGCTGTGGAAAAGCCTATTCTCCCCCTAGCCTTTTTTTCCCTTTAGGGACTTTAAATACAGTCCTTGAATTTTTCTTAGAATGCCAAGACTAGTAAAATAAGCTTCGTTTTATGAAGAACAAGAGGAAAAAAAAAATCAGACCCTTGTTAGTGTTTTCTTAATGTGTAAAACGGTTTGTACGTGCATTCCTGGATGGATGGCAGAGATAGTAGAGCATCCTCTTCGTGTAAAGCAGTCTCTTGATCCACTGCATAAACTAAGTTAAGGACAAAAGGGTGTTCTAGTGCTTTCCTATAGTTTTCAAAAACCTCTCAGAGTTTTTTGGTTTTGGGGGGAACCACAGGGGATGGCAGAGCATGCTTCTCCACATAAGTCTTCCACTTCATCATCACTTACACCTCCTACTCGAACACCTAGTGATTTATGCATGTGGTTTTGTCAAGGGGATTTTCAAAATGGTGCCTTTAGCTGGAGGAAAGGCCCTGCTCTGTAACTTTGATTCTGTGAGGTACTTTGGTGTGAGCCTAAACTAATTGGCTTTAGCAGGGCTGATATCTTAAAACCAGGCATGTGCTTAAATTATCTGGTACTCACATTTGAGTTACAAGAAACACCTGATGTGTAAGTGGCTGTGCTAACCACTTCTGTGTAGTAGGGCACGTTTTTTGTTTTTTTTTTTTTTTACCTGAACATTTTCCTCTGCCCACAGCCACCATCTACTTATTTTCCTTTGCCACTTGGCTTCATTTTTCACCTTTTGTCCTCTCTCCCTCCCTTCCTTTTAATCAATTCTTCCTTTCTCTTTTTATCCTTTATGGATTCTCTAGAGTGGAACAGAGCCCAATAATATTTACGCATGAGTTAAATTTTTCAGGCCCTGGCTAATTTTATTTATTTATTTATTAATGAGGAAGAATTAGCTTACCCAAGCCTAGTTTTAAGCATTTAACATAAAAATTAGGGTTAAACCAAAATGATCTGAAAAATAAAATGATAACAAAATGAAAATACTCCTCAATGTCTCTAGCTAGTTGGCTTTTCTGCAGCTTTCTACATTGATGTGAATCAGTACTGTAAGCCAGGACTGTGCACTCTTGTAAAGATCATGGGCCAAACTATACTTTTATTTCAAAACTATGGATTAAGCTCACTGATAAAAGGTCGCTGTGTGTGGGTTGCATCCCTATATGAGGCAGCATTGCCCAGCTGCTCTTGAATTCAAAAGTGGGGGAGACCTGGGAATCTCTGGCAAATGCACCTCTCAACAGGCTGCAGGCGCCTGCCAGAGCTGCCTCTGCTTTGTGCCATTTGATGCCACCACGAGGCTGCAGACTACTGACTTGCTAAGAAGTCCCAGCTGACAGCAATCTGTGTTACTCTTTTAGGATATTAGTTTGCAATTCTTTGACAAAGTCCCTCAAATATTGATGAGAAGCTCTTGCTGTACCCTGTTAGTCCTGTAACAGTCTTTAGGCCGAGTTGCTTTCTGAGAGTGAATGACATCTCCATTCATGGAACAAAGGACTCGATCCTTCTCACCTGTATAGCTGTCCCGATGTCCCAGCATCTCTTTGCTTTACCAAGTATTCTGTTGATGCTGCTCCCTGGATTCAACAACTAAAGAAAATCAGTGTTTTCTTGGGAAAGGACTGAAGACTTGGTCCATCATTACCAAAGCAGTGTCTGCTTGCCCTAATGCTTGGTTGTCTCTCCTGGTCTTGTTCTTCAAGATGTGGAGGTCTGACTATTAGATAAGCCATTCCTCTATCTAGGTAAAGTTATCTTGGTGATACCATTCCTACTCCTGCAGGAAAACAGGGGTGCCAGGACATCTGCAGCTGTTACTTGCATTGATCCTTTCACTGAGCAAACCATGCACAGCTTACACATGGGCTAATAAATTAGGAAGACACAACAATAGTGTTGCCATGCTTTACAGATATTTGCAGATTGGAAGGAATGGTCATTTTTTTTTGGAGGCGCCAATTTATTGTGCTTTTTCCCCACCTTGATAGAGAAATGGTCTAAAAATAAAAAAAGGAAAATTTCATGTTGCATACAAAGGAAAACAAAATGAAGCTAAGAGCAATTAGGCTAGACAGATGAATAAGCTGCCTAGTGAGGTAGCTGAGTCACCATCATTAGAGGTGTTCAGAAAACAGGCTAGATAAAATCCTTGAGGGGGTCAGAGTGTATGGGAAAATCCTGCTCGATAGAGAAGGCTGACCCGTCTGACCCAGGAGGTCTGCTGCTTCTTCTGCGTCTCTTTATTTAAAAACAGAGTTGAATTCAGAGAGTAAAAGAGGAAAACAAAACCCAAACCAGGTGCCCATGTCTGGTAAACAGTTTTCTTTTGTTCTCAGTGATGGGAGTTGCAGGGGGGTGGGAAAAAAAAAAAAAAGAAGAAGAAAAAGAAAAAAAACCCTCCTAAAATAAAAAAAGTATGTGCACTGTTTTCTGAAGTGATGTGATAAAAGATCTATGTCTGCTTAGCAGAAAGATGGAGCATATTTCAGCAGACCTGACAGAGCGTGGAGGGGAAATTCTTTTAGTGTGAAGAGATGGGGCACACAGGTGAGGTTATGCACCTGTACAACGGAGAGAGAAAACAGGCAACCATTCTTTCAAGGGCCTTCTGGGAGTAGGCTCGTGCAGCCCAGCAGTAATCCTTTTGGAAATTCAGTGCCTTCACTATTTGTGAAAATTTGACCCAGTGACTGTGGTTCTCAGCTGTGCGTTAAAACATGAAGATGGGAGCCAGGGCTCCCAGGGGTGAGTCTAGCACTGGCACACAGGGAAATCCTGTGGCTGGTGCTGTTCCAGGGATCAAGCTGATGGTCAGAATCAGCCACGAAGAGATCCAGGCTTCAGGCAGCAAAAGTTCAAGGAGTCTGCAGAAGTCTTCAGCATGGCCACAGAAAAAACCCCAGTCACAACACGCCAACAGAACCTCACAGGAGGTGGTTCAGTTCATCTTTGCCAACGTGCTTTTTGAGGTCAGCCTGGGAGAGGACAGGAGTCAGCTGCTGAGGGCTCCGTAGGACAGGCGTCTTCCCCCACACACACTTAGGTTTCATAATACTTCATCGAGCTGCCTTTAGCAACCCATCATATCTTTGTAGTTTAGCTGCCTAAAGTTTGTAGTCTCATTAGTCAGCTTGGCTTAAACTCTATATCTCCCCTCCTTGCTTGCCGCTGGAGCGTTCCAGTGCAACTGGCACTGAGCCGTGGTGCCACCGGGGAGGGGATGCCATTGCAGCCAGAGGTTCTTGAAAGGCAGGTGCGTGCTGGCCTTTTTTCCCATGCGCAATTACTGATGTGAATTTTATGTCTGCAGGAAAGCATTGTTCTTGGGATTTAGGAGTAGAAATGCTTTTTCTTGAATACCCAGATGTTACACATTCACAAGACTTAACTTACAGGCAGAAGAATAAATGAGGACAGTGTTTCTCTGTTCTTAACAGAAACTTAGAAACATTCTTCAGTCTTCTGTGGCATTACAGTGAATGGTAAGAAAGAGAGGGAAAACTGTTTTGTTACATGCAGAACTTCAGATTTATTTCCTTAGAGGCTTCATTTAAGACAAATCCTCCTTATAGACTCAGTATTTCTCGAGTGCAGAACAAACAATAAAATACCTACATTCCCCAGCAACCTTACGATACCTGAATGAAAAAAAATGGGAACAGAAAACAAAGTCTTCAGGTGTTATATTCTTGCCAGCGAACAACACTACTTTTCTGCTACAAATGCAGTGGGAGCTGGTGTTGCCTATGTATTGTTATCTGCGTAACAGGAGCTGTGTGTGCAACGGAGCTGTGCTATTTTGCAAGTTTGCTTTCAGTGCCGGTGGACGGGAGTCAGTGTTTATCACTAAGTTACTTCTCAGGAACTGGGCCAGATCAATACTGTATTCTTTCAGACCTCTCTAAACCCAGCAGGGAAGGCAATCACAGTGGTGCAGAACTCTGCACCTTCTGGAACAGATCAATACCCTGACAGTGCTAAGCTTTGTTCCTTCACCAGCTTTAAGATGTTCTGCATGCTCTACATGATTGCTTAAAGGTTTGTTTTCTCTTCTTCCTATATGACAACACTGCTCCCTCCCTGATCTTTCCTAATAACATCACTGTAATTGCCTTGACATGAAATAGCAGCACAAACACAGATGCTTTGCTTTGAGGTGTTTTATCTCTTTATGAACGTCTCTATTGGTTGCTGGTGTTGATTTCACTTTAATATGAAATCAGAGGGTTTCTGGACGCCTTTTCTTATTTACATTGTTTTACTAAACTTGACAACTGATTTTGGCTATAGGAATTGCATATAGGGATTACATCGCAAGGTGCGATAGACATAATATTCTAAGAAAAGAATATTAGCTTAAACTTTGCGTTACTGAAGTCTGTTTTAGTCTAACCCCATCCAAGCCTATCATCGTGTTTGTCTTGGCAGTGCTCTCAGGGCAGTTACCTGTCAAGCAGTCCTAGGTGGAATTTCAGCTTGTATTTTGTCCATGCTGGACCTAGAACTCCTGCCCCTCATTTCTTTTTCCTGACATCTGCTGTCATCTGAAACTGGAGAACTTGTAGTTTTCCATCAAAACGACATCTACTTTTCTCTTTTTGAGAAAGGATTGCACGTTATGTAGCGTTAGCTAATTTAAAAGACAGTATTAGCCATTGCAAATTACCTGGCTTTTCCTCTAGAGCTGCAAAGTGCCTGTAGTTACAGAATTGTGTTTGGAAAAGGCTGATGTTCAGTGGCTTTTTGTGTGTACATAACTATTTGCAAATCTGTAATCTATCATACATATTTATAGTATAGCATTAAGGTACTTGCTGCTGAAGCAAGGAAAATGGAGGGTTGTTCAAAGGACGAGATCGAGCAGTCTGAAGGATGCTCTGAATTGCAGGTGCCTCAAAGGCTCCTTAGTAATGCTCTGCTAGCAAGGAACATGGCTGTTCTGTGGAACAGCATACGTGCTGAAAATAAAAAGGGTGGTTCAGAGAACCCCTTGTTGTATTTGGGCAATTGTCAATCCAGTGGGAATCCTTTGTCAAGGATCTGTGTCTTCAGAGCTCCTCTGCTGAAGCGGTGAAAATTTTTCCTAGGTGTCAGTGGAAATGGAAGAGGGTTTTTAAACTAGAAGACCGTCTGTTTCTCAGACAAGAACTAGCTCAGAGAACTGTGCTCTGGAGAAGGTCAGACAAGCTGATCACAATCTAAATTTGTAGCTCTTGTTGGACAGATATACAAAGGGACTTCTCCGTCCAAAGTCTCTCTGATACTTTGAACTGAATTACCACTTCATCACATGAAAACCTGCAGTCCTTAAGACTGGACCCACGGGAATGTTGCTGTTTTTCTTTGATAGTTGACTTCCGCTCCATTTACCAGGTAAAGCGTTAATCCCTCACAGCCCTCTCCTCATTTTGAAAGTCCTTAGCTGCGGTTCTCTGTTATGCTTTGAAAAGCCTGTTGTAAGGAGTACAAATTAGAGATATACTGCCTTCAAAACAGCCGCTGCCCACTTCTGCCTATGTGTAAAGTAGGATAAGATATGCAATTTGTAGGTACTATGATTACTGGCTTAAGGAGAAGATAGAGCATTTCTCAACATTTTTGAGACATTAATACAATTCAGCCAGGCCATTTTCTGTAATATGTGGTTCACTGTATCTGATGTATATTTTTTTCATCTCAGACATAAAGGTAAATCCTTTTCATTTACATAAGCGGGCTCTATAAACCAGATTACCCGAATTAATCATAGATATTTAAGCATATTACATTGCTCTGTACCACAAGCTAGCATTCCTAGAAGGTGGATCAGAGATAAGGGTCCCATAAATTACTGACCAAATCCTTTAGTCCATCAGGCTTTATTTCTGCTAAAATCAGTTTTGCCTGAGTAAGACCTTCTGGATTTGGCCCTGATATGCTTTTATATTCATAGACCCTTCAGATACAAAAAAGGCTCCATGAAGCAATTTTATAATTTTTTTTGTGTTACTATTATTAAATTCTGTTCCAAACAGAGCATAAAAGTAAGCTATACTTTAGTAATGGTGCTTTTAATAATAAACATGCATGTTATACCTTGATAGAGGTACAGCATGATAATGCTTGGCTTTTATTAGCCTATTAGATTTTATTTAACAACTCTATTATGTTATTTCCAGCAAATAGATTGAATCGTGAAATGCAGAAAGCTGGTTATTTTACCCTCGGTAAAAGAAAGATGTATGTACAGTAGTTATTTGACGTTTTGCATCCCTGCTTCCTAGAAGGCTCTAAGTTTCCTCTGTCATTTGGAAACCAGTTGAGCTACAGGCAGCTAGCACACTGTTACACATACAATTGTAGGGAATATTCCCCCCACACTTCTTTTACCCTAATCAAACACTGCAGATGCATCTTGTCAAGAGAATGCACCTCATCCTCAGAAATCAAAGGAAAGTGACTTCAAGGAGGACAGAGCAGCACAGCGGCAGCTGACCCCACACCAGACCCCACAGGCAGCTCTGTCAGCGAAGCCAAGGAGGAGACTAGGGAAGACGAGCTGACACCCCATGACACTGCTGCAGAGATTCATCCTGGAGCTGGGCATCTGGGTCCTTCAGCTGCCAAGGTCACCGGAGCAGCCAGCTCCCATGCTGGAGCGGTGAGAGTGCTGCACATGTCTCAGCACTCACACAAGGGCTGAGGCATTAGCAGAGACCGGTGCGTGCAAAGGTCTGGGTATGCACGCAAGAGAGACAGATTTAGATCAAGAATTAGGGGACTGAAGTTCTTGTTCTTACTGTAAATAAGATTTCTACCCTTTCTCCTTATTACACTTCCTATCTTAGCCTCATCCAGACAAAAAGGTTTCCAGCAGAGAATCTCTACTTCTAGTGTACAGACATATGGACACATTTTAAAAAAGGTATTTTAATTTCAAGCTCCCTTTTAAAAAGAATTTGTCACTACCTGACATAGTCCTTACTCAGGTAGACTGCTAATGATTTCAGCAGGGTTTTCTATGAGAACTGCTCGCTTTTATCGTATATTGGAACAGCAGCAGGGTACAGCAGCATTTTTATTTCAACAAATCAGCAGGCTGCAGTTCAGAAGAGGTTAATAGAACAAGTAGCATTAAGTATATTTAAAAGGTGGAAGGAAATGGCGGGAAAAAAAGATTCCTTTTCCATAATACAGTTTCAATAGTCCGTCTTCCCTTCCTATTTCAGAAGAGCTTCAAAAGCCTAAGCCAGTCCATCCTCTGGTCTCTCTCAAAGACCTGCAATTCCAACTTCTCAATTGGACTAGAAATGTGTTTTGCCAAACTGAGCTTGCTGATCCAGAGTCCTGTGCAGGGAAGGGAAGCCCCTCTTTTGTGTCAGGGTGACTGACAGCTTGCAAAGACAAACACCTCTCGCTTCTGCTTTTGCTTTCTAGCTCATACATGCTGCATTCCACAGCTTGCTTAAGAGTGGTGCAGGATTGGACAAAGAGATCTTGTGTTGCCCTGGAAGGACTTTCCTTGTGTTTGCTTTGCAGGCCAAGATTCACCCATTGGTCTGCTCCTTTCTGTTTTGTTCATATCCTCCTTTATTGTGTAATAGAAACTGTGATTCCCAGGTGGCTATCTCCAGTGCTGTGGGATGTGGTGCAAGTACAATATGCCCAGAGCAGTATCCCACAACTATTTCATCTTTTAATTATATGCACCCATTTAATCTCTTAATTATACTCTACCTAATGATGAAACCAGGACTGGCAGGATATTTATAGCTGGCCAGTTTTTCTGGATTATTCTGAGTTTGGACTGTCCTCCTTAAATTCTTTTGGGTGGTTTTTTTTTTTTGGTTTTTTTTTTTTTTTTTTTTTTTTTTTTTTTCTCCTTCATTAACCCAGAAAGAGGCCTGTTTCAGTGCTGTGGTTGACCAGGTAATTGAGAGGAACATCGAGGTCCTACTGCACAAGCAGTTCCCATAAACTCTGGCATCACTCTGGAAAAGGGTGTGTTGGAAACCGGGATGCTGATGGTACAATTAGTCCAGCCGGTTTCCAGTGGTTGCCTTTCCTGGACCAAACAGGGAACAGTCTGGATGCCTCACTTCAGGATGATGGCAACGACAGTCTTTTGAGGACCATGTGTGCATCTCTGTTGTAGCATGCCCATAAAAATCAGCATGAACCTGCCAGCCGATGGGATTTCTGTGCTTTTGTACCACGTGTCCTTTTCAGACTCTTCTGACAGTAGGTACCCTTCCAAATTTCAGACTTTCTGTTCTGATCTACAGTCTTCTCACTTCTGTCTATGGAACTAGAGGATATTAACTAATACTGAGAATGTTAGTGAAGACACACAAAGTGGGCATGCAACAGTGAAGAAGAAAATCTATTCACAGAAATATCTTGGTACTTACGAATCATAGGGACCACCGGTACAAACAGAAGGTGTGAGCATCATGTGAGTTCCCCCATACTAATCTCCTGGGGAAGCTCAGCAGTTTCAGTGTTGATCTGGCAATGGAACTTTTTTGTACCAGAAGTGTCCACAAATGATGAGGCAAATGCTTTTGTTGTCATTTTAGTTTGTGATCTTGGGCTTCGATTCTAATCCAGTTTTCCGGAGTGGCTCAGAAATATGCCTGGCCATTGTAATGCTAAACAAGACCTTCCTGAAACAGAGAAATCTGAATAAACTCCTTGGTGTTTCAGGAAGGTCTTGGAAGTCAGTATGTCTTAATTAGTGGCTCATTTCTCATGGCTGTTTCAGCTCTTTAAGTAATGCAATGCATGGAAAGCAAGTTATAGGAAATAGATATGGAAATTGAGAGGGACGAGGGGATGCTTATGTCTGTTCTGCACAGGTAAATGGAGTAAAAACAAAATCCAGAAATGAAAGTCCTGTAACAGCAAAGCTCAGCGCTTCTGTCCTCTGACTGCAGCTGGCAGAACAGAGGCTAGGCTAGTTCAGATACTGACAAATTAGCCTGGATAGCACAATGTTGTAGTTAGCGTCAATTAGAGATTTTGAACCTAAAAAAAAAAAAAAAAAAAAAAGCGATCAAACGTTGCCTCCCTCTGCTCTGTCATCCCATTATGCTCAGTCTCACCACTGTGAGACACAGACAAATTTTCTGCCTGTTGTTTTAAATTCTTTTCTCTTTGCCCAATGTTATATTCTGGCATCCCTGGAATGCTTAGGATAGTTCTGATGGACTAAGCTGTAGGTCAGGAAAAGCAGAACCGCTTCTAGTGGTGGGGATAATTTTAGCATATGGAAGCCACCATAATGAACAAAATAGTAGAGAGGACGTTGGCAGGCTCTGGCCTGTGTGTGGGTGTTTCTCCTAACATCCACTGGCAAATGTAGGACACTGACTGGCCCGTGGTATATTTCTGATGTATCTTAATGCATCTTTCTTTGTTGTCTCAGAAAAGAGAAATACGGGGTAGCAGGGCCGTAAGTTTTGTGACTATGTGCAGTCTTACCTTCAACAGGATACTTCATAGTGCACAAAGGTCTCTGAACTTCTGTATTTTGAATTTTATCTTCTATAGTCCTTACTTAGTAGTAGTATCAAGGGTTCTTTTTGAGTCCAATTTTATTTTTGTTTAATCAGTAAAAGGGTTTTAATTTAAGTGATCCTGCGATTTCAAAACAATATGGTTACCTGAGGAGTGATCTGCTGGGACTCTGCAGTCAGGTGAGAACATAAAAGCTACCTTGACAGTATCAATGTCAGTGCAAGATGAAATCTGTAGCACCAGCTAAACTGCAACCATTAGATGCTGTCACTGGGATTTGAAATTAAATTAAGCAGCTGGAATACCTACTATCCTGCTAACATCATCAACTATATCAAAGATAATCACTGCTTTTATTACTGCAAGCACAGGATGCGGCTGGAAGTAAAACTGCCGATTATCAGATCTCAGTTTAGCCAATTTTGACTTCCAGTTCAGAGATTTGAGTTGTCAAAAGGGACATTTAAAAGAGATCAGCACCTTTGAAGCGATAACACACAGGAGCCTGGGGGGCAGAGTCACAAAACTTCTGTACACTGTGTGGACTAAAACCACAGAAAATGTTTCCTGTGTTATATATAGAGGTGCAGGGAGAAAATTAAAACTGCAAAAGCTGTTCAGACTAGGATGTGTAGACAGTGCAAGAAAAAACCTGATTATCTCCTCTGCTTTAATGCTCTGGTAATGTTTTTTTCCGGGAACACAAGGATTCAAGAGAAAGCAAAAGTTCCGATTACTAATTATCTTCGTATTCACATTGCTAGACTTTACATTTAGGGCTCTGCTCTGATCTAAGATGTGTGGTTATGAATTACCACAAGCTTTCAAAAAACCCAACCAAGTACCATGCTGCTGTTATTGTGGTTGAGACGCTCAGCAAAATACACACTTAAATACCTGGAGCTGGAGTAGCAACAGGGGAAAGTCACTTAATCCCCAGTTCAGTGAGGTTTGGTAGTACAGCCTCCACAGGACTCTGAACAGATGCAGCCTTAAGACTTACAGGGCACACAAAGCCAGTGCACTTTTACACCAAGGAGTAGTCCTGGTAGTAGAGATCTCATGGAGGAAGACCAAAGACGGTGGCAACATCTTCCTTACAAAGTTAGGTTATTGGAGAAAACCAAACAGAGCAGGGCATGAGGTCCAGTGCATTTTCTTAAGTGCAGTATTGCTACTTCATGGGCTCTCGTATTCAGAGCAAAAGGATTACACAACTTAATAACAGCTTGTTCAAGTTTGAAGTACATCCTATTTAGAAGAAAAATATCCAAAAGTGCACCAAAATGTTTGTTATTGACAATGAACTTAGTTCAGCATTAGAAATGTTAATTTTCTTTTGTCATTAATATGTAGTTTGCTTGGATCCATCTAAGAATTTCTCTTTCAGAAATAAAATCAATGTACATTTAGGTAGAAAATTTTCTACCGTGATCTGGTTAGGTGTGATCCTTTAAGGGACCGGTCAGTGAGGACTGCAAGTGAAAACAGAGTCTAGTCCTTTGATCTGTAGCTGACTGTCACTTCGTACCAAGAAAAGCCTCTTAACTTCATCATTTTTAATCCCCCCAAAGGAATTTTTCTTTCACAAAACCCCAATTGATCCGTTGTCTTCAGCGCACGGGCACTGTAAGAATGGCCCAGTGTAGGATGTGGTGTGAAACTCCTTGAGTACCTCTTAAACCCAAGGTTTCTGTGCTGTTTACAGCTGGTCAGTTAGGTATCCACTGTGCAGGAAGGCATGGACTGTAACAAAGCCAGGAGAGACCTTTAAAAAGAAAGGTTAGTTCATCAGTGGCCCTCTTACTAGCTTAGAAGGTCAGCTCTTCTCTAGACTGTGTCAGCATCCTTGGAGAGCTGGTTAAAGAAAATAGTATCATGTGTCTTTTACAGACAGAAAAGAGCAGATCCAATGCCCTCTGAAGCTAATTCAAAGTTTCCTGTTGATATGAGCTAACACTGTGTCACGTCATTCCTGTACTGAAGCTGTGCATGTATGCCGTGCTAAAATCCACACAGAAGAATTGATTTAGTTGTCTTGGAGTGCAATCCCCTTAAATGCAAAGCCCAACTGAGCGAGCTCTGTGTTTGTTAACTTAGAGGGCTCAGAGAAAACAGAGTCCTTGCCCACTTACAGCTAATAGTTTTTCATTTTTGGTAATGACCTTGAGTCTGTTTCTGCCACCTCAAATAGCTTTATACTGCTCAGCAGCCAGTTTCAGTGTCCATGCCATGAACGCTATGAGGAATACATGCAAAAGAGCTGTAAGCAAAAAGAAAAATTTCTTTTCCCAGTTGTCCCATAACAGTGTTTCCCAGTCTTCACCCCATTCTGAGTGGCTATTTTGCCTGCCTAAGGGCATCAGGGTTGTATCCCAGACAACACTGATCTGATATTTTCCCACTATTTTTGCTGGGCAGCTGAACCCTAGCAAAGATGCTCTACCTACATCACAGCAACCCTTATATGGTGGCAGACTTAAGAAGGCAGGCAAATGTCCAGTTTGATTGTCTAATTTGTTTTTTAATAATTGAGACAGATTGCTTTTTGCCTTTGAGAATGGGTCCTTGTGTGCAGTCAGGTGAGCTGTTTGCTATCGGTGTCTGCGCTAGTATCAGATAAGTAGAAACCCCCCTCAACCTGACAATTCACTCGAGAATAATCTGATCTGGTTTGCTTTGCTGTTTCCTCTTGAAGTGGACAATGGCTTTTCCCCTGTTAAAAAGTTGACACAATGAGACAAGTGTGTGATTATTGTATCCCTTTATGTCATTTGAGTAACTTGAGATAGCCTGGTGTAATGTGAGTAATCTGCGTTCGCTACCCCTTGAATCTATCTGGAGTTGACTGGCGTATCTGTGCATTTTAACTTGTCTGGAAGGCTCTTATCTCCTTGCTGCACAGCATCGGTTGCAAATTTTAAACCTTTCTGTTCAACTTTATGTTTAAATATGTTACTCTTCCCCTCTCCTCTTAGGGTCTTAGCAAGGTGCTGGTTTTGCTTTGTTTGGTTGCTGGGTTTGTTTGAAGCAAACCCAATGACTCCTTTAAAACAAATGAATCGGGGGAAGGCAGGTAATGCAGCTGACAGACAGGTGATCCTGATAATACTGTCTGGTGCCTGATAGACTGCCCTTGAACATCTGAGCCATTCACACCATTTTAGACAGTTAACACTGGTTCTCCACTACTGAGCAAATCATTACTTTTCATCCTGACCCATTAAAGGTAAGACCTCCATGTGCCTTTCAGGTACAGCCTGTGGTTACAGGGTGATGCTGAGGAGAGCCACCCCCTGAGAAGTGCTGCCGGCACTGTACCTCGGTGCCTCCAAGCGTGCACGGGAACAGGGCTGCAGTGCCAGCCTCAGGCAGTTGCCAAAGCAACCTGTTTTTTTTTAATATATTTTTTTTAACCTGTGTATCCCTTTGAAAAGATTCAGGTTAAAAATGAATCTTGAGAAATAGCCTTTCCTTTAGTGGTGTTGCACTGTAAATGTCACTTCCTTTATTCTGAGTGAAGGTGACAGAAAAGTGTGGTCTAAAGGAACAAACGTCATGCTCCAGGGGCAGAAGGGAGGAGATGAGATATGTTCTAGAGGAAGGTAAGATGCTACTTTGATACTAAATTTGCCCCATTGATGTAAGCTCAGTTTGAAACCCCACCAGCTGCCTCTGTTTCCCCTGCCAGATGCAGAATTGTGTTTGGGAATGTGTAGTGATTGTCAGGGCTTAAACTAACAGAACCCCCCAGCTACATGGGAGATGTCTTATCTTTCCTGCCCTGTGTGCATGTAATCCACAGCCATGCTTCTCAGCCCACAAAATGAATCAGATCGTATAGTTAAGTTGGGTTTTGGGCTCCTGGCATTGGGTCAAAAAGACTGTAACCCTGCAACACAAAACACTGATTGCCTATAAATGCACTAAACTGATTAGAAGTTGTTCAGCGTGGCAGCTTTGGCTTTAAGTTTTAGCATACGAGCATCGAGTCAGAATAAATGCTGCATTATGTACTCTGGCTAGTTCAGCAGAAGTATGTGATTTTTTTGGCCACACCTGGCCTGGATGAAATTTGTCCCAGTTTGGTGGTGTGCAAATGTGATACACGTCTTTGGGAACCTCCTCTGTGGCCATGCGACTCTTCCTTCCTCACGGTTCTCCCAGGATGCTGTCCTGCACTCCTGCAGGGTGGCAGGTTGAAGGAGGTCCTTACTCCCTGTTCCCAGCCACAGAGCCGTGAGCACACTGAGTTCCTTCTCTCCTTCCCAGGGACAGGAGTATCTGGTGTCTGATCTAAGCAGCTTCTTTGGCCCTTTTCTCACTGTTCTGCTATTTAATGGAACTTTTCTCCCTTTGTGGAGCAGTGCATACAGATTCTTTGTCCTTTTCCTGTCTCAGCTGAATGAGCATGAGACCATCCTGGTAATGCCCATTGGGGCTGCTTTCTAGTCTCTTGCTCCTCTGCCAGATGACCCTTGAAGGATGTGGGCGACACCTGGGACGGGTGAAGCATTTAGGGTCAGCTTCCCTAAAACCACCGCCTTCCACATCCCTTCAGCAGGCATCTCTCTTTTAAAAATGTATATTGAAATTTAAGCCACAATGCTGGATGAGCTACGGTAGCTCTTGCTGACTGTCAGGCAATGTGGCTGCATAACAATTTCATGTCATACTGTACAGGTTAGGATGAGAAGCTAATAAACCCACCCTTTTGAAAGCATTCCTCCTCTATGTATTTGAACTCATGAGGCTTACTCTGACTATTCTCTTCGCATTATACACAATGGGATCATAAGATTCGCAAATGAGAAATAAACTGAGAATACTGTGATTAAAAATGTACAATACATAATATAACCTTGCACAACAAAATTAGTACTTTGCTAATTTAGTCCCAAAGCATATTGATTAAATGCATTTTACCACTTCAGTGTATACTGGAAAATCCAATTAATATAAAAAAAAGAAAATGAAAACATTCAAGTCACTGAACTCTGGATCATAAATGTTAATCCGTCCTGCAGTATCTTTTGAATAGAACACACACTAATTTTCTCTCATTGTTACAGAACAGATTTCACATAAAATAATGCTGTAATTGTTTGGGGGGAAAAAAAAAAGTATTTGCCATTTGGTGTTTCCGTTTACTCCTCCTTGAATGAATTCATTTAAAAAGGATATTTTTTTTTCTATCCATAACAGCTTTCAGCAAAGTCTCCTTAGTGACAAACTTTTAGTACCAAAAATGTCTGAACATTTAGTGAATTAGAAAAAGAAGCCTTGCACAGTATTCAATCAGAGGTATACAATTTAACCAAGTTTAGAACTTTGGACTATGTCCGTAGTAGAGATGATGGCAAAATAAATCAGTCTCTCACTGCTGCTGAAGAGCGTGAGGTCAGCTTTCCTTAGGTAAATGGGAAGAACAAACTTCTGACCAAAGGCTTTGTGGCAGCCATACTCACAGACAGGGAAAATGATAGAAAGTTTTATTTGGTACCTAATTTGGGGCAGAACCTTGAGAATCCAGTGGTCTGTAGATGCTGCTAGAGCCAGCGTAGAAATTCCCGTGTCCTCAGACCTGATTTACTTCCTGCTGGAATTTATAAGGCTTAAAATCAGGATATTTGCTGGGGATGAAACAGCAACTTACTGCACTTTCAGCAAGACTTGGTGCAAAGAGAATAACTGCAACTTGGTATGAGGAATCTCTAATGAGAAAAGAAGCCAATGGTACTGCTGCATCTGTGATGGTGAATCTTTTTCAGCAAAGTGATACTACCAAGGGAGTGGAATTGTGACAAACAGCAGCTGAGTGGAATGATAAGGAACTTAAGATTTCCACTGCTCTTGAACTCTTATAATTAGTGATATTGTGACAGGTTTAAGAATGTGGTGGAATCATATTTAGAGAAATATTTCCGCAGATGGCACTTTTATAATTTTAGTAGTACAGAGTTCATAAGGTACCTATTAGAATGTGTTGTTGTCAAAGGGAATATTGGTGAAGAGGCATCCCTTTTGGAGCCGTGTCTGCAGGGAGACATGTGCAGATGTCTTTATTAGTTTCATGTCTAAGCAACTTCCCCGGAGGGTGTGCTAGCTGTTGGGTATTAGCAGTTTCATAGACAATCCATGAAGAAGCCCATGTGCTGTTCACTCTGCTGGTTGTGGGTGGTCTCAGAAGGCACCCCCCCACCCCCACCCCCCACATCCCTTTTTTTTTTGTGTGTGTGTGGAAAGAAAAGTAACTAAGTACTATAAAAATGAAACATTGCTTTCACATGGGTATTCATTCAGACTGTTTTATAAATACTTTTAATTCTCGAGGAGGACAACATTTACAAGGTTGGCCCAGTGCAAGGCTTATGAATTTATATTACATCATAGCTTGATTTCATGTAGTTATGTTCAGATAAATGCTACTATATGATATATTTGAATATATCTAAGTCTTTTTCACCACACTGATATTTATGATTTTATGTGGCCAAGCTTTACTGCCATTGCAATAGTCCTTTACTCACCAAAAAGCCTATTTGATTTTCAATGCCATAAAACATAGTAGAGAAGTGAGGAACCAGGCATTTCAGACTATTCTGATTTTAAGTATTTTATATGCATTTTAGAATATGATATATCCTTACCTTTCACCCAGTCACTGTACGGAGTTAAGCAAAAAGAAATAGTATCATCATAATTTATTCTATGTAGCATAGACATGATATTTTGTATTTTCTATATTTGAATAACTGTGGCTAGGAAATACCCCAGAATGACACGATGCCCAATTCAAATCAAGCATGTGAAAGAGAGATTTTTCAGGCTGTTTGCTACTTCTCTCTGCTTTATGAGGAAGACCTAACTTTGCTGTCCTATACACAACAAGGAACAGCCTAGAAATTTAATACATCTGTAAAGATGGGAACTGGAATGATGGTGCAGAAAGAAAAAAGAAAGAATCTAATTCATTCTGTGCATTCTGGGTAGGGGAGTTCTGGTGATCCTACAAACCTTAATTTCTGTATTTCTTGACTACATTTTTGCAAATTAAAGAACACTTTGTTAGCTAGCAAGCATTCCATGAATTTCTTCTCTTTTAGTTTGCTCTCCTTCTGCACTTCATAGCGCTGCTCAATAGCACTTTGCTAAAAGACAGACAAAATGCCAGTCCCTCAGCCCCACCAGTGACTCAGAAACAGATTGCATGATGGTCTCATCCCAACGTAAGGTACTGATTTTATGAATTAGAAGGACAGATCCTCAGCAGGTAAAAATTTGTATCATTCAATGCACATTTACAAAGCTATATTAAATGAAGATCAGACCCATAGAATTTCTGGTCCCATCAGTAATAACTATAATTTTGCACTATTTTGCTTGCATTTAAAAACCTCCCTGAACCCCATATTATTATTATTATTTTTGTATTTTGAGAGAAATTTGTGTATCAAAGATGTTATTAATTTCCTAGAAAGTATTTGTAAACACACTAGCACCTTGGAAGTTGACTAGAAAGTGATAAAAAAATTGAGATCATAATTAATCCATTCCTTACTTGTAGCCGTGATTAGCTCTCACACAAAAAGCTATTGGTGAGGCCAAATCAGGTTATTCCAGTTTGTTTTCTTCCATCAGCATGTGCCCAAAGAGAGTTATTAGCTCATTTTGATTGTTCATTGGCAGTCCCGATGAAATATGGGAAGTGTCTGCCAGAAAATGTCCTTAATATACATGATTCGAAGGGGAAAAATACTGCCAAACCCATATTTGTCTTACTGTGCTGAAGTGTAAAATGTCTTCATGTGCCAGTGAGGAGTTTATACATTTTGTAAAATTATCCGCGATGTTTGCATATTTTCTTCTCCTTCACTACCAGCACTCACAGATATCTCCTACATAGGCACGAAATTAGTGTGCTGCATATATTAGGTTTTTGGTTTTCTTTTTTTTTTTTTTTTGTCTGTGGTGTTTGGATTTTTTTTTTTTAATACTTCAGGCTAGAAAATATCTGATAAAATTCTTTCTGTTTTCTTGAGTTTTAAGCATAATGTATTGGATAATTTATGTTTTGAAGTGCTTGTCTTTTGGAATATTGTGTATGTAGGTGCACGATGTACATCATCTAGGACATTTCTTTAATATTATATTTGCAAAACTGATCTATATTGGACAATGTAAAGAGGAGACGGAGACTGCAGGTTTTTTTTAAAAAGGAAAGTAAAATTTCTGCCAATTCATTTTCCTTAGCCACCTGCATGAAAAAATAGTGGTAACTAATAATATTCCTTTTTTACTACTTCGTTGCAAAGGGGAGATGCTCATGGAGAGTTATCGTACTTTGTTAAATACCTGTTGTTTAACAGTCCAGCGTTGTCTTATTTTGCAGAAGGATGAAAGGATTATTAGCCGTATAGGGGTATTATGGGGTTTAACGAACCAATGTTTTTAAAGTCTGTTTTGTTCTTAATAAGAATAGTGTTAATTCATTTTGAGTTTTGCCTGAGAGGTGAGACCTCCAATATTGTCCCAAAGGTGATAGCATGCTTTTTTTTTTTTTTTTTTTTTTTTTTAGAGCAAAGACTTTCAAGTATGTTGCATATATTTATTCAGCAGCCTTACACCACCCCAGAAAGCCAGATTAAGGCGTAGAAATCAGTCCAGGCTTGAGTGATGTGCAGCCCACCTCAGGAGCTCAGTGTTTAACCACAACACTGCACCTCTCAGGACAAGAAGTGAAGAAAACAACAACCGTTTGAAACTATATTATGGATTCAGGACAGTAGAACCTAATTGTGTGATTAAACATTAGAGTCAGCTTTCCTATGGTAACAAAAAGTGGCATAGGATAATATTTCTTTTTTTTTTAATTCCTAGAAATACTTAGTACTTGTTTCTGAGCTTATCAACAACATGTTGTGGCTGTGTCAGGCAGAAACGTTAGCTTGTGAATGAGCCCTGAGGCACTGTCCTATATACCCGAGGAAGGCGCCTGGGTGTGGGATCCACTGACTCAGAGGAAGAGTGCCTCCTGCTGATTCTGTCTTCAATCCAAACACTGACCTTGCTCCTCTGACGGGATTTGACAGGTTTGCAACCCACGGGTGTGGCTGTCGTAGCATCATTTTTGCCCCCTTTAGCTTCTTCTCTAATAAACTTGTTAAACATTTTGCATTAATAGAGTAACTTACGCAATGCGTGTCTTGCTGTCTTTGACAACTCATTCAATGTCAACAACCAACAATTTTCATTTAATGGACACGTAACATCCCTGGTGTGATGATTTTTTTTTTTTTTTAAACTTTTGGTGTCAAATTGATAAGCCTGTGAAATAGAATAGATACACATAATGCCACTTTATCCTCACAATTGACAGTGAGGCAGTGAAGCAGAACCTCAGGAAAAGCGACCCAGTTCTGCATGTGTAACCACACAAGAACCCAGACTGGTCCCCAGTCCCACCTAACATCGCAGTTTCATGACATCTGAGCAAATAATAGGCAGAGAGTGTGAGTTTGTGAAAGTAATTATATAAAGCTGATGGCAGGGAACAAAAAGAAGTGGGGTGGGGGAGAACGCGAGCGGTCTCACCGCTTTGACAATGTCCACAGCTGTGATGTCATAGGCACAAAGATGATAATAAAATTTGGCCAATGTGGTGTCAACTACACCTTGCTCCTTTTGTCTTTTCCCTCGTATAATTTTGTATCCATGTGTGAATCGGCTCATTAGTGGAGGAGAGTGAAAATTGAGGTCAGGGTATTTAAACCTGACCTGTGCAAAGGCCATGCAATGCCTAAGCCCACCGGGGGTTTCACTTCAGAGCCCCGGACCACCCTTGAAGGTGACACCAATTCAAGCCTCATTTTATAAAGGCCTTATTAATTATTGTCTTTATAAGAAGGAGAAGCCATATAAAGAAATGTGTCATTCTTAGAGTAGGAGTAGGCAGGAAAAAAAAAGAGAGAGAGAGAGAGAGAAAGAAACAGAAGATCAAAAGAGAGCTTTTTTTCCCCTTTTGCTTTTCATGCCTCAGAACCTCAAAGGAGGTCGGGGAACAATCAGGCTTAGGGGTCTCGTGTGCTTTCTGGCAATTAGACTCAGCTGATGGGCTGAAAGGGATTGAATGGCAGGGTTCAAGGCCCTTCTCCAGAGCTTCAGACAACAGGCTTTTCCAAAGCAGCAGAGCAGCAGACACCACTGAAATAATTTCAAATGGAGACTTACAGCCAGGGATTCATTAATTCACCGGCCTAAACAATTACTGGAACATATAATGTCTCTATATACACTTTGATAAAGACTGTCATCCTAGACCTTCATTTTCCCCATTTTTAATAGAGATTTTTAATGTCAGGTTTGAAAAGAACCTTTTATTTCTTCAATTATAAAATTAAACCTTGTATTTTTTTTTTCTTGGGGGGTGAAGGGGTGGGGGGAGGAATATAAATTCCAGAATTTTTGTTTTATGCCTACAATTGATTTGAATTACAAGAGGAGACTGAGAAAGTTTTGTAAAGCATCCTTAAACATTCAGTCATAAATAGGACGGGAGCCTGAGTAGCCAGAGATCCCATCCTCCTCCTCTCTCTCTTTAAAGAGGGTGGTCTGGGACAAATAGATTTAAATGAGCTTGATGTGAGAGAATTAGCTAATAAGGCACATGCAGCAGAGCACTTTATAGATGCAGGCTGCGTTTGCTGCTGGAGTGATTTGAACTGAGCAAACTGAATTAGCACTTTTAGTACAATTGAGATGTTTTTAAAATAAGAGAACAACTATTGTTGTATTTATTTCTTCTTCCCCCCCCCCGCCCCCCCCCCAGTATAAGATTAGATGTACTCAGAGGTGAAAGGCTTTAGTACAGAACTGCAGTTCACTTATAAAACGTACCTGAGTGTCCCTGTGAAGATTAGAGGTAGGTATGGTGATGGGTCCCTCTAGAGCACTTCTGGCAGGGACCAGGTGTGCTTGGTAGAGCAAGTACGGCCCTAGGAAAAAGTGTCCTGGGCTGAGCTAAATATAAGGTCTAATTAGGCAGAGTCAGAAGTGGTTTTTGAATGGTACATTGGTTTTTTGACTAAATTATATTTTGTGTGTCTCTGTTCCTCAGACACTTGTTTTGTGTTTTGTTGGGTTTTTTTAATTTATTTTTTTTCCACTGGGGGAGAAACTGCTAAACTCCACATGTGTTAACAGAAAAATATTTCGACTGAAAATATTTTGATTGGAAAGCACATTGACATGTCTTAGAAGTGCTGGTTCTAGTAGCCCTGTTCTGTTCTCTGGAGCAGTGCCCTGGTCAGACACCCACCACCTGGGTCCAGTAGTGATGCTGTGTGGGGGACACGGTCCGCCCAGGTAGCTGAGTTCATACAGCAATATGAGGTTTTGACTTTGTGGTTTTCAGAGAAGACACCCGCTTGTTCACCACACTGCAGGCTGTGTTAGAGGAATCCAGTCTCCTCTAACCACACCACAGATGTTTGCTTGTTGTAGATGTGGTCCTTACCCCATTCCCATGCTGAAGCCCTATTGACGTTTGCTGGTCCTGACTACAACATGAATGTTTCCCAGACAGAAAAAACAGTGTTGGGAAGGAAGCCTACCTATTGTGTGATTCCAGTAGTCACTATGGGTCCGTTTTTATGAATTGTGCCTAACCCACTGCTTCTTCCTGCTGCTTTGCAGCAGTAACCCAGCTTGGGTAGAAGCTAGGGCTGGATACTTACGTGTTAATGCTGTCTTGGGAAGAACAATGCTGTTAACTCTGGTAAATACTGTTTCAGACCTGAATGATCATTCTGTTTTCAGTCATGATGGAAGGAAATCTTTATTTTGTTTAACGGAAAATTTTAATTTGCATGTCTCTCAAAGAACGTGAGGTGCTGAGATCCTCAGCATAGGCCTGTAGTAACTATGAATTCATCCTGATCCTATTCTGGCACTTAGGAGGCAAAATAAATCAAAACAGACCTAAATGTTGCACCTGGGAGTTAGCATAATTCTTGAAACTATGGTACCAGTAGAAGTATCCATCAACCAAAATGATGATGATGATGGGAACCTATTGGATATTTACTACATGCCTGATACACCTGGGGATGCTAGTTTAAGTGGAAGGGGAGAAGGAGGGATACAGAAAGGTAGGGTGGGTTAAAGTGAGCCACTGTGAGTTATTACGAATAAGTGCCCTTTCCATTACAACAAATGAGTGCTATAATGAGATTCATTGAGGGCAGTTGTAGCTCTATTGTACAACCAGGCTTACTTAATAGATGAAGCTAACAAGACTAGAGATTAGGGTTGTCTGTTCTGTACATCTGTATGGTATCCAGGCCGCTGAAATTTCCCTGCACTGCATGTCTCCTTGTGTGATTTTTGGTTTTAGTTGTCTCGTTATCAGACCAAAATAATTCCTATTTTTATTTTGTAACTGGAGTCTTAGGCATTTATTGGGCACAGGTTTTGTGTTTGTCGTGGGTATAGCAATACTGTGCAGTATTAGCTTGCATTAAAAGCATTTTGAGACTATTAATTTATAACCTGTAAAGCTCTTCCACCCAGGCTAGACTATAATGATAGTGTTTCTTATGTCTTTGTGTCAGTTACCTGTTGAACTTGTTTTTGTGACCTCTGCTTAGCTTCTTTGTTCTAAGTACAGTCTTTCCTGCTGATGATAGCCTTGTGTTGAAACTCCACCATGGTCACTGTGTCCCTGTTTTCTGAAATATTAATGCTGTATGTTTGCTGCAAGGCTAGAGGACAGCACTCTTGGATAATTGCATTTTTTTGTACTTCCCTGCTCTCCTCCTGCGGTTGCATTCTTGGGTATTTCAGCCTTCTGGGTTTAAATTGCATTTTTAATGCAGGCTAATCAGTGTGCTACCTCAAAATGTGGGGAAGATCTCAAAGACGGAGGATGCAAAATCCTATTTAGTTACCCCTGTATCTAATGATGTCAGTCCAGTGGCTGTAGGTAATGCGGACGTTATCAGTAGATACTTGTCATGAGCATTTTGCTCGCTGTTTGCTTCACAGTATGAGACATGAGTGAAATCATCGTCCCTGAAATGTCTCTCCCTATGTTTTTTGAGACTATTCTTTCAACTCAACATACCAGCCACCTTCAGCTGTAATCTGTCTCTTCCCCACCATTCTGCCTCATTCCCAAAACAAGCCTCTTTGTCCTTGCCCACTGCCCATTTATACCATTCTCAATCAATCTTCATTGAATGCAGCGGTACATCATTAACTTGTCTTCCGGCAAGCCACTTAACCCCCTAAACCCTGGAGCAGATTCATTACATTGCCATCTTCCAGTGAACGGTCACATCCACACTTGACTTAGGCTATTACTTAGTCACACGATTCATCATCCACTTGGGTAGTTTTTTGCTCCTGATCAGATTGGCGTGACAGTATCTGGAGCATATTACAAGGAGATATCCCAAGAAAAAGGCCCTGTTCAGTAAGTTTGTCTACATATATAACTCTTACTGACCCTGCTCTTCTCTGTTATCACCCATGAGACAGGAGCCATTATGTAGCCCTTCTTTCTCTGTGGTGATGGTAGCTTTTGGCATGCTCCGAACCAGGGCTGTGCTTCGTAGAAGGGATGTGATGCAGAATCCACTGGAATTTTTATGTTAATTCTTGATTTTGACATGATGTTTTGCACTGTTTTCTGAATTACAGGATTATTGTCCAGACAGATTTGTAAGACATATGACTGTAATGTACAGGATTTTTAAACTTGGATTGGTATGAGACCTAAAATCCAGAAAACTCATCCTTTGCTCTCCAGAGTGGATAAATATTAGAAGTATTCTTTCTTGTTTCCATTACTCTAGAAGCCTTATTTTACTCATCTTTTGCCTTTTTTTTTTGTCCTGTTTCCTTCATGCCAGTTTGAAAGGAAATCAAGCAGCTGAGGTAGTTCCTTTATTACTGAAAAGCTCCTCAATAATTCTGAGCTTATAATCCACTGTACAATCAGCAGTTAGACTTTGGTAACCGCACGTCACAGTATGATTACCAAGAAATAACTGAAGAGTGATTATGCAAATCCTGGAGTTCTAATTGGCTAATAATGACTTTAAGACAGACTACAATGATTCATATATTGTGTGTTTTTGAGGGGAAAAATCCAAAGTAATTATGTAAATCAGTTGCTTGTAACAACTAGTCAGAGGCAAAGCTTTGTTTGGTTTGGGAGAGCGCTCAGTAATGCATCCAAACTACGGAGCACCCCTGCATTTTGATGTGCAGAGGCACTTCCTCTTCAAATGTGCTGTGTTGTGTATAGTGACTGATTTCGTTCCTTCTAGCCAAGTATTATTTCTTGCACTATCCTATGAAAAGCTAAAACAACCCTCAAAGCTCACATATATGTTTAAGGTGATTGTTTAGCCCAGGAGACAAATAGGAAAAGAAAAATCCCATTTTCTGAAGAAGGATTATAAAGAGGTAATATAGTCCTTCTCTTTTTCCTCTTTAAGGTTTTGTCACAGCCAAAATTGTTCACTCCTAAAGATACTCTTCATTAGTAACCTTGGAATAAATGCTTCTCATTACCTTTTCTCCTGCCATGTTGTTAGAGGACCTCTAGGTTTTCTTTGTAAATTCTACATGTTATTCTTATTAATGCTAATTTTAAAAAATAATTCTCATGCAGGGTGTAGGTTTTTTTAAGATTCATTAAAGGAATTCTGCTCTGTCTTTCTCACACTGAAGACTCCAATAGGACAACAATACAAATTCTGCACAAAATATTAGAAGCTGCTGTTATTTAAATAACTGTCACAAACTATTCTACTTAAAATAAGTGTAGGTTGGGCAGGCTAGTATCACAGGGAATAAAAAATTTTTACATCAGGTTTGTTTCAGGAAACATGCTTGTAGGAGGGAGCTGGAGAGAGGTTAGTAGTGTACAGAGTAGTGTTTCAGCCCTGGTTGTACAAGCCAGCCAAGGCTCTGGTCGAAGGCACTGGTGGCATCTTTGTGTGATTCACTGCCGTGATACCCATCGTATGTATTTCATGGGAAACCTACTTTTAATGTAGGTGTATTCTTTGTACTAGGCCTTGAGAGGAGTTTGTTTCTACTGACTTCAGTGGTCCACTCTGGGTTTGACTCAGGGTAGCAGGTCAGCTCCATAGACCTATCAGTCCTCTGGCTCTCCAGAACTAGGGGAAGTTCAGACCTGTAACAAGATGCATAAGACGAGTGCGAGAAGACAAAGTCATCATGTGTTCAGCATGTCTTCTATGCAGACACTGACTTTCTCCTAGGTCACGTTCTGAGCCTCTCTGTAGAACGGGAATGACTTTACAACTTCTATCCATGGCTTCCAACTAAGAGTTTCCATTTGCTAGAATACATCAGACGACAGATGTGAATCCTTAGAGTAGGAGATTAGCTTATACATAGGATGTTTTAATGTTTTAATGTTGCTGATACATTATGATAGAAGGATATGAGACAGAAAGGAGGAAGGGCGAAGGGGAGGCTGAGGGCATGGGGAGCAAAGTGGTCTTTAAATGCCTGAAAAAATGTTAAGAGAGAAGACAAGGAATAAAAAAAAAGAGATAGCTGAGGAGAGGTGGCAGCTCGGACACTGTTGCAAAGCCTCTCCAGATCAGCGACACTTGGTGAAGAAGGTTTCATGGATTTAGTGCACTTCTGATCTGACACACAGTGAACAGTTGAGCAATGACCTTAAGTTGGAGCATTTGTCAGCACAACACGTAAACATGGCGATGCCAAAACGCTTTGCAGGTAGATCTCTGCTTTGCTGAATTGATGGTGTAGGTGGGATTATTGGGTGTTAAAATGAACTATATTTTAGTCTAAAATTTCCCTCACTTTTGGGGGGTTTAAAAAAATTAAAAATATCCAGCTAACCCCCTGTGATGGTTGTAAGAGGCATTAAAAATTTATGTACATTTTGGGCTTTTCCATACAAAAGTAATTCAGCAGATGGAAATTAAATGTCCATGAAATTTTAAAGAACTGTTGTTTTTTTTAATTGAATGACCCATGTGTCTTTTCACAGTTTAGTGATAATGGAGTAGGGATCTAAGAGCTCGTTGTGCAGACAGCATGTAATCATCTTGTATGCCTGTCGGATCATGAGGGGGCAGGACGGGCTGTGCGTGTCCCATCGTCTTCCTCTAAGGACACCTGTCCCCATAAAGTCCACAGGTTCTGTGAGATCACAGCCCTGTTCTTTGTGCCGTCTCTTCAGAAAGAACTACACCCGTTTTTCTGCCTGCTGGAGGTGTTTTATTTCTTCTTGCACTAGAGCCACTGCTCTTAAAGAAGGGAACGTACTTCCTTGTGACACTTTGGGCACTGCTTTCTTCTGACTTGCCACTTTGTGAATAAAGGTGGAGGTGGATGTTCCAGTTGGGATTGGCAGGGCACTCTGCTCCCCTGGTGTTTGCTTTCCAAAGCTGTGAGCAGGTGTACCAAATTTCAGGCTATATTGATGTGCCCGGATTCTGTACTTCCCTTGCATACATGAAAATATCAAAACATAGAAGCCATCAGTTTTCTGGATATTTTAAAACAAGAGGAGTATGAAAAGTCAGGACCCAAAGCAATGCAAGTGGGGCTGTTAACATATTGCTATACCATCTCACTGTGGAAGGAAATCACGGTCTTTTGATTGATCCAGCCATGCCCAAGCAACTGTCTGCTGATTTAAAATCACTGCTGTGTGTGGCTCAGTCACTCAAAAATAATGCCCTAAAAATGATAAAGCTTAAAAATATAATGTGCATCTTAAAAGCTGAGAAATCAAAGAACTTCTAAATAAAATTTAAAATAAAATTGTTGGTATTTACTTTCTTTATTGTACGTTGACCAGATTTTTTAGGTCTGACCCAAGAATACACTTGAGATAAAAAATACTAGGTTTTTAAAGCAGCAGTGAGGATATTTGAATAAGGAAAAAGTTTTGGTGGCATTGGCAAGTAATTTCAAACATAAGCAAAACAAAAAGATGGAGATGGAGATGAGAGAGGTAGAAGAGCTGACTATTTCATTGCAGTAAAAAGGATTATGAGAAGATGACAGGGCTTAGGTGGAAATTCTCTGCAAAAGTATTTTTGTACCGGCATATTCCCCAAATCTGCCTGATCCCCTTCCCATGCCCTGCTTCCCAAAGCTCACCCCCATGCAGGCTGTGCTGCTCTGCAGCCGTTTATTGTGTTTAACAGCGGTTATGCTTTATGTCTCTGGCTTGGAAAAGTCTTTGGATGAAAGTCACAATTTCAATTACTGTTTTTTCCACCTGCCACTTAAAATACAATCAAGTATATGGGTGAGCTACGCAAAATTTTTCAGCAAACATTTGAAATCAGAGCAAAACCTGATTGTTCCTTCTTATTAGCCACGTCTTGTTTGATGTAGCATGTTTTTCTAACCCGGTATCACTTCCATCTGAAGCCGCACCACAGAGAACACAAAGGTTTCAGTATTGAAGTTGAAGGAGCACTGAAGGGCATCTTACAAATGCTACTTTGTCACCTAGCAGGAGTTCTTGGAAATTTTTCAATGTTTTTCTTTTCTTTTGTGAACGGACATAAAGTGCCTCTTTCAAACCCAGCTAGGGTTTCATTCCTGCTTCTGTGATTCTCTGAGGTGCATTAGTTGAGGCTGGCAAACTTTCAGACTCCGGGGAATACAAAGCAAGATAATCAGTGCAAACTCAGTCCTTGCGGCAACTCTGTTTGGGTGGCTGAGTTTCCCGACAGGGACCGGAGTGGGGGGAGGAGAACAGTCACTCTAAAGATGTACAGAAGCGACAAAATTAAAGCAAGAAGAAATCCTTCGGTTTTTAAATTCGGG
This sequence comes from Falco naumanni, assembly GCF_017639655.2. NCBI lineage: Eukaryota > Metazoa > Chordata > Aves > Falconiformes > Falconidae > Falco > Falco naumanni. The sequence continues at coordinate 8,309,647 of NC_054060.1, read as the reverse complement.
ATAAAGACAGAAAAGGATCCAGAGACTGGTAGGAGCTGAGAAAGACACTTATGCAGGTTTGCTTCCCAGATTTTTGCTTCACTCTAAACTTTTATTTATGTGCCTTTTCCTGTGCCACTTTTACCAATGTTTCTCGACAACACATTAACTTCCCTCCCGGTACAATAATCGACTCCAATCTGCTATTATCACGGAAATAGAAGAGGTAAAGTGCCTGTAATAGGATCCAAATCAAATCACTTTCACTTCAGCCGGCTTTTGCTGTGAAGCCGAAGATTCCCCAGGGAGATTCAATACAGAGAAACACCTGCAGACACAGGCTGAGGCCCGGAGATTATATAGAACACGACAGGCTGAGCTTTGCACTAGCATTTCCTTAGTTACAAGATGGTCACATTGGCAGTAATAACCAGAGGCAGGACCTGATAAAGTTGTGACTCATTGGCAAAGCCAGGATCTGACTTTCAGCTGATTTGACCCATCCTGAAGCAACACATCAGTTGACAATTTGCTGCAGAAACAGCTATAGTTAATATATTTTTTTTTCCTCCCCCCGAAGCACTTGCCTTAGTCTTGAATGGTTTTGCATGATTCCCTGGTTGTGTTTAAGCGCAGTCCAGCCTGAAGAGAAAAAAATATATCATTCTCCCCCAGCGGCTAGGAAAGGCCAGACTGAATTGAATTTAATAAGTTTCAGGTTAGGGGAAAATAAACCTAGAATCTTTCCTGTGGCATAGGAGACCAACTTCAACAAGGGCTGAAGTTAGGATCAAAATACATGGTTGCAACGAGCTCTTGGTGTAGGCTAGAGTTCTGATGCCTTGTCACCTGTAAATATTAGTTTATTAATTCAAATGCTTTTCCCCCCACACATATGTTTTTATGTAAGCACGCTTTAGAAATGCTGAGAGACTCTATGCCAGTTACATGCTAGTATTTAATTTTGTATTTATCTCAGGAAAACAATAATATTGTCTTAGCAGGAGAAAGCAAATGTAAGTCCTGTCCATATTTGTTGCCTAAGATTTGACAGGCTTGGCCTTGGCGGGGAAATAACAATCGCAGTAAAAGCAGTAAGAAAAACAAAGAAAAGCAGTGATTCCTGAATTTTGAAAACTTGTGGGGAAATTTTCATGGCTGAGTTCAGTGAGGAGTTCAGCTCCCATTTTCACTTTGAAATACCTCCTTGTAAGCATCCCAATACCTATGCCACTGCTGTCAATTATTATTCAGTACCTGACAGTATATGAAGTTGCTCACATAACAGGTGTGTGGCTTTGGTGAGTACATGCTGCCCCAATGTACACACCGAACACAGCAACTGATACTAGTAACCTTAGCTCCCACCCCAATGTAATTATTAGTACATGGATAAGAAATTTTTTAAAATTAAAGAGATTAGAATAAAATTCAAAAGCAACAAAGGAAAAACGTGCAAAACTTGAGGAGCTCTGTGGGGGGAGTGCGTTCAGGGAAGCTGAAATAAGAGCAGATGTCAGCATTTTCTGCAAGTGGCTGGTTGTGAAGTGTCGCGTGGTCTTCTGTCATGTCCTCATCTCTGCAGTGTCTGAGCATCTTAGTGGGTTAGGTAAAGAGCGTGAGAGACATCATGCTGAGTTTGCTCTTCAGCTTCTTTTTCTTCATGAACAGAATTTTTTTACTACATGTACTTTTGGTAAGGTTTAGTTAAAGTATTTGCTATAAGGCCAGTATCTTTCATGGAGTGGCAGATGAAAATAACAGACTGTCTTGCTCCTCTCCTGCAAGCTTTACTCACAAGCTTTTATTGTAATACCCCCCCCTTTTTTTCTTAATTTATTTTGTTTTGGAAAAATCTTCTGATAGAAAGGAGATAGGTTTGGTGGTGTGTTTTGACTCCACATTACAGTACATTACAGTCACGTTAATGTAATGTATAAAAAACCATATGTTGAACACTAACATGGGATCACAACTCCTGCTGTGAGAGGTACGGAAGTCACGTTATCTTGTCAACTCAAATGCACATTCTTAATTGCTAAATATGAGCCAGAATCCCAAGTCCAAACATTTGTTCACTGAAAACTAAACCCTAATTTTGCAGTTCAATTGCAGCTGCAACTCTAAGGGAGTTTGGAAAGCTCTAATGGAAAGGAGAAAAGTATTGAAATTATGAGGCATCAGAATTTGAGAGGACAGTTTGCAAGTCCAAAACTGAAAATATGGTGCTCAAGTACAATGAGAATATGGCAAAGAGCAGATCTGGGACTGCATAGGGCATTTCAAAGCAAAATTAAGACAAGACTGAGGAGTACCTAAGTGTATGTTTGAGGATGAAGTATTAAATACCAGAAGATTTTTCTCCTAAATAATTGGTTTTTTTAGTTCTCTATGCAAACCAAAGCTTTATATGCAGAAAAGCAGAGGCAAGGAGAAGTGGGGGAGGATGGAAGGAATTAGGTCACTCTGTCAAAACATCTTTAGCTTTGCCTGATGAAGAAAAACTTATAAGTATTAAAAAAAAAATCATATTATTTTATAAAACTGTATGTATTGTATTGTCTGAAATTAAACATTTCCTTTAATTTTTAGGGCTTCTTTATATCTTAAAAAGAAAAAAATAATTCAGGTAAAATGTAAATGAAATCTCACTGTGAAATTAGAAATTCATGTGACAGGCCCCTGTTCCCTATCTTGCTTTTAGAATGAAAGCATCTGACTAATTAAATGGGATTTTGTGAATTTTTTCGTCAATCTAAATATGCTTTCTCTAGCCTAAAAAAAAAATTATTCTATTCAACTTCATCAGCTTCTTCTAGTCACTTTTTTGAGAGAGGACTTTTGGCTTGCAACTATGTTGTATTGGGTACAGTCTAATATTTCGTACATCTGAAGGTAGTAAGCATGGACCAAGTCAAGCAGGCATATGCTCCTGGAATTGCTACGGGTAGTATTCTCTGTCTGTGGGAGCGCTTGCAGGATGCTTTGCTACAGCACTGTGTTAAAATACATCTTCCCCCATAGTCTCGCTCTGCTGACCAAGAAAAAGCAATAGTACTGGCTGGAAAAACGACGAGAGATATTTTTAGTACTTACTGTATGTTTTTTAAAAAGCAGCAGGAGCAACGATGGGATTACTTTTGGTCTTTTTTTTAGGGGTTTAGAGGCTAAAGCCTATAGGATTTGAAACTGTGATCTCTGACATTGCCTTCAAGAAATGCAGAGGCCTCTTTCTCCCATGTTTCCAGGTGTAGATGTGCCTCAGGTGTTAGTTCATCAGCTTCATTTATAGGAAGCTTTAGGGTTGAGTGTGAGGAGAATGAAAATGCTTCTTGCAGCTTGACAAAAAGTTACTCTGCCTTTTTCTTGGACCTTTCATTCAATATAGCACTGAGCAATTTGCTTAAATGCAGGATAAGATGATTTTTCTACACATCTATGTCCAGACAGTGGAGTCCAAAAAATTCTAATTCACCTGATAAGGTAATAAGAAAACTAAATTTCCTTACACTGTACCTTTCATCCTAAATGGTATTTTTAAATTTCTTGTTGAAACTTCTTTTTGGACAAACAGCCGACTTGTCTCACATTGCATTACCCAACACAGCATTTATATTATTAGAAAATTAAACCAGTGACTGAGAGATTTTGACTAATTAGGTTTCTTGGATAATAAGAGCTTTTTAATAAGGTACATATCACTTACAATATTGCTAATGAAATGTGAAAGCGATTCAGTACTCTGTAAGATAATGGCTAACTTGTTTTAATTGTTAACATTTTTTCTTGCCTGCAATGACACAGTCATTATTTCGCAGTCACCGCTTATCGTGAAATCCAAGAGGATTAATGGTTTCACTTATACTGGCGAAAATGTTTAAGCTGTCCCGATTATCAGTGCAGTTGGAAAGAATAATGGTTATTTGTCATTGCGTTTAGCCGTAGAATGAATTGTCCTCCAGCCAAGAGAATCATTAACCCTTTGAGTGACAGTAATAGAGTTTTACAATTAAAAACTAAGAAGCAAAGATTTATAGCTGGATATTTTTTTTTTTTCCTGTAGGTAGTTTATTAGCTTATAAGTCCCACTAAAACTAAATATATGTCTCCTGCAAAATAAACCACACAATATATCTTATTCTCCTGTATAACACTTCTGCTAGTTGGAATTAGATTGCACTGAAACATTCTTCTGGTGAACAAACAGATCTCCTAACTAGAGAAAAAAAAATAGTAAAAATATTGAACATAAATTCTGGAGAAAAAAAAAAAAGGAAGATTCACATTGCTTTTTTGCTACTAGATTGCTATATATCTTTAAGTACTGAATTTAAAGAAGAATTTTGTCTGTAAACCCCTATAATTCAAAACCATTTACTGCATATAAACAACTTAGAAAACCAACATTGCTTCGCAAAGTAATTAATATTGTTAATTTGGTTCATCTGGGAAGAGTTTAAAATTGCATTGTTAGTGAATGAGAATTCTTAAAATTCTGTACATGACACTGCACTAGCTGCTGAAACTATAAAAGGCATCATAAAACAAACAATTGAGTGTTTAAAGTTTTGGGTATAAAAGGATAATATAAAAAAAATGAGAGAAATAAAACCATTACTTGGGAAGTCATTTTAAATCAGGAGAAAATATGTCCTCAGTGTGGCAGTGATGGTGGCGTGGTTTGTAACTCTGTTTTTCCTTCTTTGGGAGTTTATATTGGCTTGGTGTCACGTCGCATGGGCCGTTGGGTGCAGCCTTTGGTTAGACCTTGCAGCAGCGTTTGGGAGTTGCTTCTGTTCCAGAGCAATGCTGATTTCCAGCAGCACAGAGCCTAGCTCATAGCATGGATCTGAAGCCAAGGAATGAAATGTGTTTGTGAAATACTCCTCTTTGCACCAATGCTGGAAGGAGCAAAAGCCCTCTTGTTCTTCGTGATTTAGTGGTAATGGAAGATGGTCAGCATTTAACTGGAAGTGTTCAGCTCCTTGCAAGATTAGGTCTTATTATTGTTTTTCCATCTAAGAAATACATTAAAGCGAGACTCACGCAATAAAAATAAATTAAAAAACGCATGGAGCACTTATGTTCCTCAGGCACAGCTGTCAAAGTGGTTGAGAAGGCAACCATTGGGAAAAATAAAATTTAACTTGTAAAGGATGCAGGTTTGCTGCTTTATCATGCTGCTGAGAAAGATCAACTATAAACCGTCCCATCTTAGCCCGGTACTAATGTGTAAGCCAGGGCCTGATGCTCAGCCAGTGGAAGGTGCTGGGAGTCTCTGCTGGCTGGCAGGGATTTTAGTTGGGCTCACGGCTGCCGACAGTGCAGCAGCCTCACCAGAGCCACTGCCTGGGTGGGATGCACATGTGTCACTTGTTTTTCTGGGAAGGAATCCTCCCAAAGATTCTTATGGAGTCCTTTCCACAGTCTCTTTCTAAGAAGGAAAGGGCAGCTATTCCCTTCAGCTGTAATAATAAATATAAATGGGCTTGAGCATTAAAAGAAAAGTTGCTCACCACTGGAGAGGTCACGTTAATGAAGGCAGTAGTGAGCATCTGGGGAAGTGCACCTCCACATAGGTAGCTGAGGCATAAGTAGAAATTATATTATCCTGCAATTATTTTTTTAAAAAAATGGTTCTTCAGGTGCTTCCTGGGCCCATATCATGAAGATTAGTGCATATGAGCTTGGAGCATAATCATTATCATTATGTGTGATCTATCGACAAAAAACAGGGCTTCTATGAGATGGTAAACAACAGTTTCTGCAGAAGCCCCCTGAGGTATGTTGGAACTGCACACCCCAGCAGTTTTAGATGGGAGAGGTCAGAAGAAACAGCTGCCACCAAACAAAAAGACATAGCAAATACATGCAAAAAAAAAAAAAAAAAAAAAAAAAAAAGGAAAAAAGAAAAAAAACCAACCCTGACAAAAAAACCCCACTGTCCACCCCAAAAAACATATGCACACAAACCCACGCGTATATGAATTCCCACTGCTCCATAAATGTATTGCAACATTTATAGATGCAGGAATGTAGAGGTATAGATGTGGATGGTGGAATTTAGCTCTAGTTTGGAATTGATGATTGACACTTTTGAGAAACCACTATTAACCATCCCTATGGCTTTAATGAAAATTGGCAATGAGATCGCAGGCTTTGTTCCCTTTGGTTTTCTTTTGCAGCAGTGCCTGTGCGTATGGTATATGTAAGTCCCTCCCCCACCCCAAAAATGTTGATAATGGCGGCTATTTTAGGGAAGACAATTACTGATGAAAAGGATTGAATGGATTTTCCCTCCTCACTGGATAGGGGTTCAAATGCTTTTCAAAAAGCATGAAGCAAAAATGCTGCTGCACCTCTTTGGCTTGTCGGCTGCATTTGTTGTACTTTGGCTCCAGTTGAAATGTAGTGTTCACAGGGGCTTGGAATGTCAACTCCATTCCTGCCTTTTGCATTTTAATTACGAATAAAGTAGCCTACAAAAAAAAATATATAGTGTACAACTTGTGAATGGACCATTTATTAAATGTTAGCAGGAGTTCAGAGGCTTAAGATGTAAAAGGTTGGCAGGAGCTAACATCCAGCAGTGAAACTGTTGGAGAAAAAAAATTCAGGTCTCCAAAATTGGGAAGGAAGCTTAATTAATTTCAGAAGAGTCTCCCCATTGGATCTGCTGGGAATACAGTTAAAAAGAGACAGACTTATTTAATTGTAATATTTTGTTCCTAGTACAGGGAAGCTGGTGTCTCTAATCCTTCTGTCCATGTGAAGAAACACTTGATATGAAAAATTTCTGGGTTCACTGAGGTTAATGGTAAAACTCGTACCCAAGTCCTTGGGTCTGGTTCTTAAACAGGGCTGATTATTTCTGTAATCATTAAGGCACACTGTTCAAGTGTTCTCCTGTACCCACATACACGTTCTTGTGTTGTAGGCATGCTTTGGGAGGGGAAGGTTCTCCTGGCTGGGACTTCCTTGTGGTTTTTAGCAATTCCTATCAGATATTAAGAGTCTCATGTTTTTTTTTTTTTTTTTTTTAAATTTTTAGTCTAAGTACTGTTTAAACATTGGGACACAAAGGAGGCAGAAAAACCTTGAAAGAAAAACTGGCTGGAGTAAGTAATCTGCTCTGAGCTGAGCAAAACACAGGAGGAAAACAAAGTGTTGCAAGAGTGAAGCATTGCTTAGATTTAATTTTGTTATATGGAAATATTTTGAGCCACAACTAGAAAGACCTTTTCTTTGTTGTAGCAAAATATGCTGTTGAATATAGAAATAATTTGTGCTGTTTTCAAAAGATTTTTTTTTCCTTTTATTTAACTACTGTGTGGTAGGAAAGTAGCTCTAAATCAGAGGTTATAGATATCTCGAAGGGATGGTGGTACTATTTTGCCTCCTATAATCACCCTTTGTTAAAAGAAAGAAGGGTTAGATCATCCAAAAACCCCCAAAATATCACAAACCAGAGAGTGAAACATCTGACAGTGGGGCAGCAGCAAGTAGTGCCTAATTCTGTGGGTTTGGGAGGTTTGGGTTTTGTTGTTGTGTTTTGTTTTTTTTTTTTTTTTTTCCTTTTTTTGGTTGGCTTCTTTATTTCTTTAAAATTTTAACCTCTCTTACTGTGCCAGCTGGAAACTAATATTCTGATTTTATTCCCAGTATTTAATAGCCTTGATTTCATAGTTTCTCCCCCCTCCCTTCCAAAAGGCTAAAATTTTAATTGACACATTCCTGGAAATGTATTAGGTCAATTTAGAGTAAAGTATGTCATTTACGCAGTGTGTGGAGTCTTAGTTTTCGTGTAAAATACTGTTCTTAATTGATTATCATGTACATGAATTTTCTGCATCATTTACACTTACAAATGTGCATTGCACAAAAAGCTAATAAATCTCAGAGGTTTGAATATTAACAACATTTTCTCCCCCTTGTGTTATTAGCAGAGAAATCAGCACTAGAGACTGGCAAACTGTTGCTCACATGAGTACCCTTTCCAAACGTGAGGAGTCCTTTGTCACAGAAATGGTTCAATTGGAGAAAATGACTATATATGACCAATGTCAATAGCATAACTCGCGAGCAGGAGAGCTGCTCGTGTGCGTGCAGGCTTGGAGGTCCAGGTCAGTGTTCTGCTCTTTAGTCTGCTTCTGAGGAGAGAGAAAAATCCCTGTGCGTGCAGTGGGATGGAGGCATTGCCTAAGCCCTCACATTCTTCCCGCTATGGCCTAAGACCACGATGCACAAACAGAAGAGTAGGACATTGTCCAAAAGGCACAGTGTTGCCCAAAAATGTCACTTACATGCTCTTGCTGGCTTAGCCACGCTGAAGTGAAGGGTAGTTTTGTTCTCATTCCTGAATCGGCTCAAGTCTGTATCGCTAGGTGATTTGAGGCGCGAGGATGCTCATTGCTGTGGAGTTGTACCATCAGCGCTGCTCAGGTTTTAGCCCGAGCAGAAGGCTTTGGGGCTTTACAAGACCCTTGCTGGTCTGTTTGCCTTTCGGTCAGTAAAGCCACGAGCTACAGAAGCTATGCAGAGCTATTGAACCCTACGCATCTGTTTTCTATTATCTGCCTTTGTGAATGTCTGTCTTGGGAAAGCAGGGTTTTCCCTTGTCTTCTTGCTGTATTATGCACATCTTCTCCAAACATCCCTACATCCTCAAAATTATGGTTTTTTTTTCAAAATAAAAGAGGGGAAAGTGTTTCATATGACTAAAGTTTGCCAAAAAAATACAAACAGGGGAACCCCCCCCCCCCAAATTAAGTGTGTGTGTGTATATATATATATATAAAACGCATGTATCTGTGCGTGTATATATATATGTAATAAAAAGTGAAATACAACATCTATTTCCATTAAGTTTTGTTTAAATAGAGGTGTGTATGCATATGCAAGTATTTCTCTACTACTCTACTACATTAAGTAGATATAAATATACACATATAGATATGTGTGTATATATATTTTGAATAATTTATTTTGGCTAAGTTTGGTAGAATTTTTTTTGTTTGAGGTCAACCCTAAACAACTTCTAGTCTTGCACTTGTTTTAGTATATAATATTATTTATATAATTTAGACAGATCCCTGAAAATCAATTATCCATACCAGAGTTCTGCTCAATTGACGTTGCTAGTGTGGAATGATGGATACAACTTCAAAGAGCTGGCTGCTCAGAGAAGGGCTAGTTAGGAGCATCTTCAGGGTTGCACCCTGGTGATATAACATGACATTTCAGCTTGTCTGTTATCCCTTGAAAATCCTGCATTATATGGTGGAATGAAACAACTTTGTACTCTCATGACAGCGTGGAATAGCTCCTATTATTTCCCTCTTCTTGTCAGAATTCCACATTAGTCTCCAACCTCTCCTTTGTTACAAGAAGTTCTCCAAATTTAAAAACTGTAAACAAAAAGAGGAAGGGGTGGGAGCAAAGGACCTCTGCAGAAGGAATGGAAAGAAGAAAATATTGGAGGTGCAGGGAACTGACAGATTGTGTGATGTAGAGGTGATCCTGTGTGGACTCTGTTATGGTCTTGCTGGGAATACCAGGAATATCTTTTAAGACCAAGTCCTTGTTGGTCATATTCCAGCCTTGAGTAGCTCCTCAGCATGCTGTGATCTGCATTTCAGGCAGTATTTGATCAGTGTAGGTGTCCGAAAGTGCTGGGCTTTGCCTTACTACTTAATGTTGCTATACTCAGTGATTGTGTTGCATACAAATCTGCTGTGTTTTGCTCCATGCATTTTATCAGGGGGAATACTGACTTCTTTTGCATATACCTGCTTTTTTTGCTGAACTGTCTCTCCCCCCCCCATTTTTTTTTTTTTTTAATTAGGCAGTGTAGGGGTGTAATTTACTTTAATTTTTTTTTCCACTGGACTGAATTGATGAAAAATAATTATACTTAAAACCATGTAAAATGAAGGGAGACAAACCTTATCTCTCAGTTTTTCACTTAAAGGCACACACAGAAATGGGGACGTTGCTTTGCCTGTGTGTTTGACCATCAGTCAGAAAACTCTAAGTAACCCTAATGGAAACCGAGGATTAGACATGTTTATTGAGGGAGTAGAATTATGCCCTTTAGAAAGGATGCTTGGTTAGGATCACTGTGGTATGAATCACTGGGACTGTGGCCAAAGGTGGGAAAGAACACGGCTGACATTCGCAACCCTCCCAGCTATCAGTAAGTACAGCCAAAATAATTACCCCAAGGCATCTGGATAACCCAGCCTAATTAGCAGTGCCTGAAAACGAGTGGGTTGCATGTTTATACCTGAAGAAATCAAATTACCCTCATACATTTCACCAGGGGCTCTTCCAATTCATTGCTCTGTTGATGAAAGAGGTAGCTATTTACCATAAAGTCACAACCCTGCAGCCTGTGGCTATTCGCCACGTTGAAGAGTGTTACTGCCCTGCAGGGAAATTATTCCTTTTACTGGAGTTGAAGGCAATATTCTTTGCACTGATGAGCTCTAATACTTTTATGGTAGGTAGCATGGACTGTAGAATATACACAAACATAGTAATATGCACTTAATTAGATTACTTGTTAATATCGTTCATTCATTTAATTTGGTCAAAACTGCCGTAGCCAAATGTTCACCCTGAGCTGCAAATCTCAATTCCCAGATCTAAGACCAAGATTTAAGGAGAGTTTTAACATCCTTACAGGTAATAATATCCATAATTAAAATGTTTGATGCTAACCTGCTTTGAAGGGAATGTTAAACCTCACAGTAAAAAGTAAAATAAAATCTTTGAGGTGGTAAGGTTACCCCACACCATTGTAACCTTTTGAAATTTCTCAGACTAACTATTTGAAGAGATCATACACTATCTCTAGCAACTATGGACCCGATCAAGTCTGGCAAATTCTTGGTTCATTACTACAGCACAACTTCCCTCTGTTATGATTAAATGTGAAAACTTTCAGCAGCACTTCTGCAGAATCCAAATATCAGTGTTTGAAAGTTAGCATTTAAAAACAATGACAAAAAAAGACCCACGTCTATACTGCACATAAAACATAGGAAAAGAATGTCTAGGCAGAACATTAATACATGTAAGAATGGCTTTATTTATTCCATAATGATTATTATAAGTACTGTCATGCACTTGTGTGGATAAGAAATCGAACGATTGCAACAGCCAGAGTGCCGAGAGTGGATTTTGATTTGAATTGAAGGAAGACACAGCGATACACAAATGTACTTTTCTGAGTATTATATAGTTTCCCCAGAACAAACATGGCAGGAACTCAATCCTGAGAGAGACATCCATGGCAAGCTGGTTGCACAGAAAGGTTCTTCTTTGCGCAGGCTGCACCAGTGTTTAAAACCAGAAATTTTCAGGGTCAGAGAAAGGTCTGAAAGGAAGAGCCACAAAACCTCATCATCCCATGTTTTGAATTGACTTTAAATGCAGATTTGTTCTGCATACTTTTTATGAGCGAGTGAACTAAAGCGGAGGTAGGGCTTGTAAAATGGTGCCTGGGTATATTAAGCAAGCTCTTCACCTCCAGAAGGCAAGGTTCAGATTGGAGTTTAGTGGCCTCAGGCTAGTCACTAGTGGGCAGTTGCCCACATTGCTAAGCATAACACAATTTAGCAGAAATCAGAACAATTGACAGTTTCTTCTCAAGAGATGCTGTAGACTCATTACTGGAATTGAAGGGGTGTTGGAGGTCAGAGCTGAAGTGCATTGGCAGATCTGTGTTGGAGGAAGTTTGCGGAGCTCTGTGTGGTAGGCCAGATGGTGCTATTAGTGTCTAACTTTCATGAGTACTAAAATTCACCAAATATCCCTCTTGCCCCAAAAACAAACAAACATGCGCACTCACAGATGCGCACAAGTAGTCCCACACAGTTTAGAGCAGTCAGTGTCCCTGGCATCCTTACCAACTTTCCTACTCATTTAACACCACCACAGATTAGAGGACACCGTAATGCAACACTCTGGGCTATTTGCTGAATGTAGCTCATAATGATTGACACTCCTGCCTGCATCCCAACTTTGAACTACATGTTGTGTGTTATTATTTTTTGTTATTGTCCTTTAAAATGCTTTGAGATATAACATATGGCAAGTGCCAATGCACCATGGTGCAATGTAATTTAGTCAAATATTAGAAGCGTAGACAGTGCAAATGGAAAGCAGGCAAAATATCTGATCCAAGTGCCTACTGGTGTAATTGACTCAGTCGAGCCAGCCTGTGTCATTAGTCCTATAAAGAGTTGCATTTACAACAATAAAACTGAAAAGCATGGAAATTAAAAGCTGTTAGAATTTCCTCTTGTGTGTATTTATCTGCACGAATGCTGTATACTCCCTGCACAATTTTGTAATCTGTTTGGTAAAGTGGCATTACAGTAACCTGTGTCAGCCCTGTACTGTATATCAAACAATATCACACTCCAAAGGAGGATTAATCGAAGTAATGGATACGCTGGTTTAGTACACCATGTCTGCTGTCAATTACACACGTGGTAAGCTCACAAATTTAAGCTGCTGAACAGAATAAAATCAAGGGTCTCTTTTGCTTCCTATCCTTGAGTACTAAAAAAACCCTCCAAAAACCCAACCGCCCCGACCTGTAAATTTTGTAAAGGATTTCTGGGCAGGTGAAATGGCTCCAGAGCCCGGCGATGACATAGCGGCTGTTCGTGTTTGGCTGTGTCGGTGCCGAGTGCCAAAGGCAGTTGACGGACAAGTGTACCCCAACAATGTTTCACTTATTAAAGAAGCCTTGTCAAACAAGCTGAAAGCCCTGCATATAAGTGACCTTTCTGTTCACCTCCCATTACAATGAAGATTTGAGCATTCCTTGCGAGCCTTCCAGTGTCGACATTAAAGAATCAGAGTGTCTTTCCATCTCTGCTGATGTGCCACTAGACCACTTAACAGAAAATTGAGAGAGTATATTACGGGGTGAAAGAGCAGAGTTCGGAGGTCACTATCATTCTCATTAAGAGATGTTTCTATGCAGTGCCCATAGGTGGATAAATCAATACTTTCTGTCTGAAAATGATCACGCTTGGTAAAGAGTGCTTTAATTGGGCTGTTACTGTTTATGGAGAGTGAGTATTTATGGGGTTTCATGACAATAAACAGCAGAGCGGATGATGGCTTCCATGTTCCTTTGTGGGATGTGATATGACAAGTGGGATGACAGAAGATTTTGACATTTCAGACCTCCCTTGAGTGAGGGGAGTGCAAACTCTTAGCAATTGGCCAGGAACTCCCAAAGTCCCAAACTGGGATCCGTTGTTTGATGTGTGCATTGTTTGAATAGAGGCCTTTATTTCAGGTATCTTTCTAAAAGTTAGGCATTAAAGAAACTAAACATTAATGGTCTGATAGTTTAAGACAACCTCCCCCCCCCCCCCCCCCCCCCCGCTTTCTTTCTCCGCCACTTCGTAGTGACACAGGGCGGGTCTGTTCAATGTGCTGCCTTTTTACTGTCAGAATGGAGACAGAGAGAGGCAAAGGTTACGGGGAAAAGAGGAGACTAGGATCTCCAGTTCTCACAACAAAACAAGCCAACAAAAAGAAAATAACTGAAACCCACAAGCTTTCCTGGCTGTGGAGGACAGGAACACTAAATGCAAACAGAATCGGTCTCTGAACAAAATTCCTGAAATCCCGCACAGCGTTTAACGTTGCTGTATCATTACCTGGGGCAGCCCAAAGGAACGTGCCCGCCCGAGCACTCACGGGGCTGGAGGCACGAAGCAGACCGGGATGTTCAGCTAACCCCATCCCTTCAGACAGAAAAGTGTTAAACTAATCTTCAATAAATCTAACTGATGCAGATGTAGCGTACACATCCTGACAAGTTATTTACTTTGAACATGCTTTAGTTGAGATTCCTCGGTTTTATGGTCTCACTGCATTGTGTCTCTGCTTTCCCATTTTGAAATGTGTATATTTTGCAACTTTTTCTAAGGAAGTCCAGGCATTCAAGGTAAGCTGTATGTGGAGAAAACATGAGCAAGTTTCAGAGAATCTAGACATGAATTAGCCTAAGACATGGAATAATAATTGTGATGTAATAAAATCAGCATGATGTTTTTAAAAAATCTGCCCATACTTTGGAAAGGATTCTGATGGAAGTGCCTTGTCCCCATTATTGGCTCCAGTCTGGCAATGCTTGAATGGGAATTTGACCCTGAGGATGTGACCACACGCTAGTCCACCCTGTGACTGTGCCTGGGGTTGGCATAGACAAGTGAACCTTAAACTAGCCTGCTTGATACCTCCAGCAGGGTATACTCAAGAACTGGTGTCTCAGGCTCAGCCTGCAAACTCTGTCCAAGGAGCATGAAGATCTCCTGTGAGATTGAGATATTATCTGCCCCTAAATGACTGAATTTAAAGACAGGATGCAGGCTGATTCACATGAAGACTCGAACGCTGTCCCGTTAATGCTCAGAACATACCAGGTCACTTGTGGCAGGCTGTTTACAGGGTTGAGGATCTGCAGTTTAAGCGACAGGCAGACTGAAACACATTGTTTCAGATTATTGTTTGGCTTTTCATTTGGTGTGGTGAACGTTTTGTCAAGGTGATGTTTGGCCTTTTGGATTGTAGCTGGCATTACAAACTGCTGTTATAAAATTCCATTTAAACATAGGAAAGTCTTCTTTCCTGTGAGGCTGGGCACACACTGCAACATGTTGCCAGAGAGACTGTGGAGCCTCCATCCTTAGGGAGACTCAAAAGCCAGGTGACCCAACCACGAGCAACCTGCTGTGCTTGAGTTGGGCTGGACAACACCAGAGGTGGTGTCCCACAGACTCTGTGATTTTGGCACCCTGTGATTCCGTTATAATGTTTTGCTTTCAAATGGGTAAATGAGCATATGAAAGGAAATTCAGAGACTGACGCTACCTGAAGTACTTCTGTGGTCCTTGCTGTACTGATAGCCCGATGTTTAATTTAATTAGTTTTTCCTTACCAGTCTGTTCTGAGTTACGAGAGTACCATTATATCCATTTCTCTGGTGGGAAACCAAGGCACGGAGATTACCCTTCAGGGCCACAGAAGCATTTAGGTGACCAACTCTTGCTGATTTCAGGAGTTAAGAACTGCTATGTCTTTGTGGGTTTGTGTACTAATGACTTGCTTAAGGTTACGTGGGGCATTTTGCCTAGTGCTCTGTGGGCTGCACCATCTTTTCTCAGGTCACTGATAAGCAGGCTAAACAGAATTCTAACTGCTCGACCTTTTCTCAGCAAAGACTATCTCCAGGTTGTGTCACTACCTTTCTTCCTGCTATTGGCTACAAGCCAGGTGTTTAAAGACACTGTCTGCATCGTTGTCTTTTTTCAAGAGTCCAAGACTGCTGCAGTTTAGGAGCTGCAGTAAAAGCCGACTAATAAAGACACTCAGCTTCAGATGGTTTTCTTCAGCAAACAGAAATGCTAGATTTTCCACCTGCAAAGACTGACAGTTCTGTGCTTTCAGCAGAAGAGAAATACAGACTTTTGCTTTATAAAAGTCCATTATGAATTCAATTATATTTTCAGGGGTTGTGTATATAGATTTGCAAATTGTGTATAAATGAAAGTGAGGCCTTTTTGAAAACACGTGTTGTTAGAAGAAAAATAACAACAAAAAAAGCCCAGGCTCTAGTTTTGATGGGAAAATATTACTTCTGGTTATTGTTTTGTCAGTAATCCATAATACCTCCAAGGGAACTGCTACAGTCTGTCGTCTCATGGACAGCTTAAAAAAATGGCATGCTATAGAACTGGTAGGCCCTAAGGGAACTTTTGAATAGCTGATACCCTATTTGTGCAATAGATATTTTCCTTGATAACTGGAAATTAAGCTTGCCTGGAAGAAATGTAAATATCATCTCTAATTTGCACTCTGAATTACCATTAAAAATTATGTGTGCACATAATCATATCAAGCATTTCAGAGCTTAGAAACCATGATAACACTTGGCACTCTCAGCATCTTCAAAGCGCTTTACAAATATTACCAGTACATCCTTCCACCACCCCATATTGTTATCCCTACTTTACAGATGAGGCAAGGGGGTCAGTGAGGTTCCTTAGTGCCTTGGGATCAGGCTGACTATAAGCAACACTACTGGGATAGAAACTCAAGAATCTGTCTATGATTAAGCCACTATAGGTAGACTGCTATTGGTGCCAATTTACTTACAAGTTGGCAAGAAATAATGTATGCAGTGACAGAAGTGCATATGATACCATTACATAGCTATTGTACCTCCTAACGTAGTTAAGATATAGCTGCAGGACAAAGATTCTGTTTACATCAAAAGGATGACTGGAAATAAATAGAGTTTTCCTATATAGGTGCCAGTAAATACCTTGAATTAGAACCAGACGGATGCATGATTTAAATGTAAACAGGCTAAATCAAAGTAAACTCATTCAGATTAGATCTTGTTCCTAACATGTTTAAAATTATTGCTATTGCAATTGTAGGAGAAAAAAACGTAAAAGCTGCGTACTGTAGAGACTCAGTCTAAATTGACCTTGACCATAGTTAATGCCATGCAAAAGCAGTTCATGCTGCTAAATCTCTTACTGCCTTGTTTTTTTTGGTTTTTACTGTGTGAATTCCCAGGTGCTAGGCTGTGTTGTGATAAATATTTGATCACACATTTGCAACCTGGAGGTTTTTTTATGGTAGGCAATGTTCTTGCATTTTGGATCTGATTCTGGCCTACAAAAGCCGGTAAGAAGTTTTATGATCTCATGGTGACAAACCAGATTTGGAAAAGAGTTTTCAGCAGAATTCCCTGTTGTCTGATCTCAGAGTGCAAGTCAGGACTACATGCTTTTGTAAGTCTTCTGTAAAAATTCGTTCTCAAGAGAATCTACTTCCCAGGTGGCTGTGAGATAGGCAAGATGCAAAGTTAGGTTTTTGCATTATGTCCCATTTTCCTGAACTCTTCAGTAGAGCTGTGGGAACAAAGGTTACACCCTTGAAATGGGTCAAAGGAGGCGGGAGCTCTGTTTGTCAATAGGTTCGCTGCCAAGGCAGGAGCTCTCAGCCAGTAGCTGTCCTAGCTGGTCTTCTGCTAAACTGTTTTTAGTGGTTTTAATCGTATGCCTCTTGCTTAAGCACTCACCTTAACCAAGGCACCAGCTGAACCTGTCTTGAAACCAGCAGGAATGATCTCGGGTAACCTCTGTGGTGTGGTGAAGGAGCCCTGTCTGTCTTCATTCATTGGATCCATATGTGGCCAGCTCACAGTGCTCTGCCACCGCAGTGAGCAACAGTGAGGGGCACGATTCCTTGAGGGTCCTGCCTGCTTCGTGTCCTAGGCAGTGTCTAAGGCTGAGCTGGGACTCGGTGGACAAGTCTGGTTTTGCTGTTTTACGGTGATACCCAGCCCTCGATGGAAGTCCAACCTCCCGCTACCCTTCAGCATTGCGTGATTGTTTGGGCTGTTACAGGACTGGGTTCCTAGCAAAGGCTGCACAGATTGTGGTCAAACATATGGTACAGATTCCATACAGATTCTAAATCTTGGGATCATAAACTGATATAAGGGAGGCATAATTCCCTCCCCTTCCTAAATCATAAGATAAAAGGCAGCTTTGGCTTGGTGGACAAGTATGAAAGTTATAGAAAAGACATTCCTGGTGTGGGATGTTTGACATCTTAGCAGATGGAATTAGCAGCCTTAAGAGACTGTTACAACAGCATACCTTTAAAAATGTGATATGTAATAAAGCCATCCTAAAAGTTCTTATGTTAGGAGCTTAATGCAAGGGCATAACACTCAACTGTAAACTGTTCAGATGCCAGCCAGTGGGGATTGCTCTTTGATAGATTTTCAGGATTCATCCCAGCATATGTTTCTTCCTGAGTAGATGATAGCCATTAATGTCACTTCCGCAGTTCAAAATATACTGTAATGTACTGTTGGAAATCCCAGACGTCCTCTCCAAATAACTGGACTTCCAAAGATTTGGCAGAAAAGCTACAGCTGCAGAGAAGTGACACTTGTGGTAATTTCCAAACTTCAATGACCTTACAAAAAAAATAAAAATAATTTGTTTGCTTTTTGAGCCTTTCATTGTCCCTAATTTTTGAGACCTGTGTCAGATAAATATTTTTGAAAGACTGTCACAGACATAAAAACATATCTTCAGAAGCTGCAAGTTTTCATGAAAAAATTTGCAGCAATTTCCAAGGGGCTAGGATTTTCTTTCTGTTAAATGGAAAAACAATGTTGATTGTTAGGTAAAGCATAGAAACATTCTATTTACAGTAGACAAACAGTACAGTGACTGAATTTGAAAGGAAAAAAAATACCAGCCAACTTTGCATGGATGCGAGCTTGGATTTGGTAGCTGCAATTCACTAATCACAAACTAATTCAGTAGTGCTGGACAAAAGAGGCATTTTTATCACCGTCTCCTCTCAGTTCACAAGCGGCATTGTCTATCCCACCATTTCATGTCAGAGAAGAAGGAATTTTAGCAAATGTTTGATTTATTAGAAAGTGAATGATTCTTTGCAGCCATGTGGGGCTAGCCCATGTTTCAATAAGACAAATTGCATTGTAGCATTCCACTGGCAGCCAATGATAACTCATGATCCAGACAGAGTCGGTTATACCAGAATGGATGAAAAGCAGGAGCAAAAGGACACATAGCAGAAGAAAAGAAAATGCTTCAAGAGCTGTTATTTAGAAAAAACAAACAAGAACCCTAAATGTTGTTTTAGACACTATTTAAAAATATTTCAATTAAGATTCTGCACAGCGCTGCAAGCAGAGTATGGCAGAATAAAGAGGATCATGTTATCTCTTTCCCAGTAGTAAATTATCATATTTATACTCAAAAACATGCCACTGTCAACTTCAGTCATTTATGTAATTGGAAAAAGGTAAACGATGTAGTAAATGAGACCCTACTGTCATTTTTATTTTTTTTTTTAAATAAGTGGCAAACGGTACAGGTTTAAAATGAATTAATGTCAACTGTGAAAAGCAAAGCCCAAGACAAACAAAATCTGACTGTTCCTGACCTTTAGTTAATATTGATAGTTTATCACTAGAGAACTCATTGATTTATTTTTCAGTTCATATCTGATTATCACTTCAAAATAGCACTGAATATTTTAAAATAGCTCAGCCGCCTATGTTTCACTTTCTGCTATTCCAGATTACATATAAATGTTTCTTTATTTCTGAGTAACGTAATACCGCTTTTTAAATAGGTGACCCGCCAGGAGCAAACCCCAAGGTGATGGGTTGCCTCCTGATTGCAGATATGCGTGTCATGAAGTGCTGTGCTCTGCCCGTCGGCTTTGTTCTCGGGGATCCGCGGAGCAGGAAGGGTATTGAAATATACAGGAATCTTGTTCCCAGGGAGCTGACAGGCAGACCTGAGGGACAGTGCGAAGTGCATACCTGGTACGTCTAATTTTAGGCCTGCCAGCCCTGACAGTGTCCCTAGAAAAAAAAATCTATACTAATTTCTTGGTGACATACAGAGCTGTAATCTGCAGCATTTTTCATTCCACTACCAAAATGTTCTTGTGCATTTTTTTCCAGTATTATTTAAAGGAACTGTCAAGCCTTCATCGTTTAACAAGTATTTTTAAACTGTGTTTTTCAGTGTAAACCTGCCATGCATTCAAGATATTGTTGCATGCAAAAGCATAAACTACAGTAACATATTAGGAAAGGATTCAACATTAGACATAAAACCAACTTAATTTTATTGCTTAACACTAATATTGTTCCCCATGGGAGAAATGTTACAGTTTGATAGGTTCTGGGGGCCCTGTGTGTGCTGGTGTAAATCAGGAATCCCCTATGAATTTTGATGAGGCTTGGCAATTTTACATCAGCTCAGGATTTTAGACCGCAGGTTCAGCATGTACATGGTGTTGGAATAAAGGTGCAGTCATTTTAAATATAATTGAGTAGGCTCATAAGAGGTTCCACTTAGAAGGTAAATTATGGTAACAAGTCAAGAGTGTACTCTGTGTAGTTTTCATTTCAAGTGTATGGTCTTCTGTATTCACTTAGCTAGACACACAAATCTAAGCAGACAGATGAGATAGAGGCAATCAAAGAGAGAAGCTTTATTTGGAGCTTATGGTAGTATTGAAGTTTTATTTTGTAGTGTTTCCCCATGAGGCAATTTCAGAAAAAGATGAAGTGATGGATCACAAACAATTTAATATCTGGATCGCTGGCTGTTGATCAACTGTATTTTGGAGTTGCCTCTGCATAATTTTGAAAATATTTCCCCCAATTTGAATATTTAGTGAAAGGGTTGGGGAAGGAGCTGCTCTGAAGGTTTTCCGAGCATTCTCTGCCGTTAATCGCCCCATGTCCACTCAGGAGGCACTGAACGCTGTTGTCGCCTTTCCTGCGGCTGCTCTGTGGATGAGCACATAACGCCATATAATGCTTCTGGTTGTCTGCAGAAGACAGTTTCTGTTTCAGGGAATGATGAAGGTCTAGAAAAACATTCTCATAGTAAGGGAGAAGTGGCAAAGGAAGCACTGCATAATATCAGCACAACGGCTTGTTAACAACATGGTACCATTTAATGCTTATGTTGTGTTACACTTTTATAGCTTTCAAGCGCTACACAGTTTTGAGTCCAACAACAGCTCCTTTTTTTAGTACCCACCATTGCGTCACTTACTGTTTGCATGCTTACCTAAGGTGACTTTTGAGGCCAGTTGGATCAATGTATGCACGTGAAAGTAACTTTGATCACTTGAACAGGAGTTACCTACATATATAAGCATCTGAAGGTATAGGCTTTTAGCCAGAACCAGTAGCCTCTGCCGCCTCTAGAAATGTAATCACTAGACTTTTTCCTCCATCCAGTATTTTATCTACTTTAACCCACATAAAGTAGCTCTTTCTCACAATGACTAAAAGCTATGAACAATTTCAGTTTTACTTAAATTTCATTCTGCAGATTGGCTCATGTCCTGATAATTCTTTTTTCTTTTTTAAAAATTTGGCTTAAATTGTTTTGTAGCTTCAGAAACTGAAAGCACGCAGCCATAGAATACAGCATATCTGACTGATTCACCACATAAACTTTGAGCACCAGTGTATACCTGGAAATGAGCTGAGTTCATAATGCTGCGTAGTGGCACAAACACCGATCAGCTTGTGTATGTATGTATAGAGGAAGAATCTGTTGTTCCAACTCGTAATGGTTCGTTTCTGGCACTTGGTATGCAGCTTTCAAAGTAAGAGGAGAAAACTAGGGAGAGTTTTTTACTGAAGAAACAGACTTCTAAAGAAACAGTGTAATCAGTAAATTCCTGTATTCCCCCCAAAAGTACAGAGAGCATCATTCACTCTTGCTTTAGTTGCAGCTGACTGCCTTCTAAGACGATATATCACCTTTTGATCAAAGAATTAACTAGAAGAAAGGCAGGCAGCAGAAGAAAGTTGGTTCAGGAAGCACTAGACTCTTTTTTTTAATGTATATATTACCTCTCCTTCCCTTAGTCACCTGTCGACACCACATTTTTTCTGCCACCTAGGGAGAAGGTGTGTCAAGGAAAGTACACCAAAAGTCAATGCTGCAGGCCTGCTGTGGTGAATGTGATGACGCTTTCCAGTTGGCCTTGGGTGTTTCTTTTTACTTTGGAAAATCTGAGCTAACTTCTGGCTCCATGAGGCTGGAAGATGTTTTGTGAGGGGCATTGGAAAAGTTCTTTTGCTCTGCCAATAGGGGTGTCATTTGGTTTGCAGAGATCTAAGAACAAAGCCCAAACCAAATCACAACTTCCTGCTTAAATTTTTATCTGCTCACATTTCCAGAGCTGAGGATTTTACAGCGTTCAGAAATCTCCAATACAAAAGACAAGTGGAAAGGTTTGTGTAGCTTGAAGTCAGAGCTATTTGAAACCAGAAAATCCATGTGAAAACATGTACATTAGTTTACAGCTGTACAAAACAATCCCTGCTTTGAATGCTCTGTAAACTGCAATATTTTTTTTGGTTTGTTGTTTTGGTTGGTTTTGGGGTTTGTTTGTTTTGGGTTTTTTTTTGAGCTTTGAGCTCTGTTGAATTGGAGACCTGTAACAGAGCAGGCGAGCTGGGTGCAATTTCTTTGGAAATATTTCACATTGTTCCATGTCTGATTCCACTTTTGCTTCACTTGAGTAAATAAGGAGGAGACTGACCAGCATCTAGGACTCCTCAAAGAAATTAGTTAGTAGCCAACTAAGCTGTGAATTTACACACTGGAAAGACTGAATATTCTTGATTGCAGGGTGTATTCCAGGTGCTGTTTTGCTAGCTGAAGGGGTTATCACCAATTTCATCTACAGCTGCTGGACATCACCCTGTAGCAGAGCTGACTGCTCCTGAAAAGGCTAGGGAATACCCACACTAGCAACCCAGTGGTCAGTAAATCATCAGAGGAATTAAATCAGAGGCAAAACTGGTGAAAGATCAGAATGAGCAGCTATTACCGATATAAATAAACCCGTACCCCTTGCAGAAATATAACAGAGCTCAAAAAATCCATTCCATCTACAGCTGCCATACAGTAGTATTTCTCATCATATGCATACCTTAGTTATTCACAAATCCTTGTGTGAGTCCTTTGCTGTACTAAAATCTACTTTCTTAGAAAATGTAGAACGGATACTCAGGCTGTGATCTCATTCCTACTAGTGCCGGTGACAGGAGTCCCAGGGGCTTCACTGCAAATTAGATCCCCTGGAAAGAGACTGAGAGTCAGAACGGATCCGACCTCTCTGCCGTTTCTGGGAGCGAACTCGTATTCTTCCGTGCCCTCCCTGCCTTGCCTCTGACAACTTTTCCAGTAAGATCTTCCCTCCCGTGCATGCTGCCTCTCCTCTTTCCCTCCCACCCTACGAAAGTCCAGGACAGGTAGGGAATGCTCTGCCAGGCTGCTGCTAACGCACAGCCCCCCTGCACTCTAGCAGTGGCTATGCCCCTTCCCTGGGTGCTGTAGGTTATTTTCCGAAGCAGTATGTTTTGTTTTAATTCTGTTTTACTCCGTCTCTGTTCTCATAAGCCCATCCTGTCACTCTTTTTGATCAGTTATATGTTGACTGTAACATAACTCTGTGATTTCATTTGGTACCGTTTACTTCATACAAAAAGAACGTACTCTTCAAAGAAAACTTTTATTTCATTGTCTGCTACATATGCAAGTATTCCCTAAGGAATGGGGTTATTTATTATTTCGCTCCCCCTCTTTGCTTTCCCCCATTCCTCTCCAAAAGACTAACAGACACTAATCTCCTTTCATCAGGTTCCCTTCTTCCTAATTTTTTCTTTTTGCACAAAATGCTCGCCACTACCTTTAACACCTTATTGTGTCTGGAGTGATAATTACTTTCAGTTGCCGCAGCTGGTGCATGGAGAGGCGTGCGGGCCCTGTAAATTGGGAATGGGCAACCTGGGTGGGATTGCAGGAAAATACAGAGATCTGCAAAATCAGAATCCACAATTAAAAGAGGGATAGTTTTGCTTTTCAAATGCTTTTCTATATTTTTTTTTCACTGAACTCATCTTTGAGACATATTTCTACTGAGTCACCTCTGCAACATTTGTGATTCTTTTGTTAGAGAAAGGGACCAGCTGATGCACGTGACAGAAAATAAGAAAAATATGAGTTGGTACCTGACACATTTAGTTAAAGCTCAGTTTTGGAAACAATGCATGCAGACATAGCTGAGAGGAGCCTGGCAGCATAGCGGGAAACATGGGTCTGTCAACAGGTTTTAAGATCCTCTGGGGCATTATTACTGCTTATTTTAATGTATACAGTATTTCTTTGAAGTCACAGAGTCTTGATTCAATTTTTTACATCTCTCTTGTTTTAAGTGTAGGATCAATAAGGAAATTTGGGCTTATCGTACAAGTGAACATGAAGGCTGGGTTATAACTTTTCAAAAGTAATATTTACCAATGTATAGTTTCCCTTTTTTTCTTTAGTTCTTCTATACGTAGTATGCAGAAGTTATTAACAGTATTATTAGGATATTTTTGTATGTATTTTGACTGTTGCAGTCCCTTACAGCATATTGTGAAATGTTTTATGTTCCTACTAACCGCGAGGAAACTGGCATACCCTGTTCACTACATAAAATTAGTTTTTTGTGAGACTAGTTTGTACCTGTTTTCTTAGATTTCCTGAAGAGAGAAGTACTAAATTATTTAATATACCATTTGAAATGCTTTTAATGAAATGTTTGCCATAATCAGCACTGCTTTGGGCATGCTGGCTTGAAACCCAGTATTTTGTCTGCTGTCTGCTCTCCCATTCTGTGCAGAAGGCTGTCAGAAGTTTCCCATGCCTACCTAAGGATAGGAATAAGGTTCAGGTTTGGAAAAGTGGGATCTGTAGTGCAGGAGTGGCTGTGGTCTTTTGCAACTTTCAGACAGGTGAACAAAAAGCGTGAATAATCTGTTGGTCTTTATTCAGTTCCCATGCTTAGTTAGGTTAGAGTTAGGGTGAGGGTCAGGAGAAGTGTTAAGTGTGACAGGCTGTGTGTAGTATGTTCCAGTTTCTGGGGGGAGAAACCTGATGTAGTTGTCTGCTTGAAGCTGGAGTTAGGCTGTGAGTTAAAAAAAAAAAGCAGGGAGACAGCAGCCAAGATGAGTGTGGGACTTTGCAAGTTCCTGGAGATAAAACAAGAGCAAAGTCTCGCTAGCTTTGAAGGAATTCTTCTTTTTGATTTGCAGGCAGTGCTGGGTTCCCAGGCCTCTTTGAATCAGGGTCTAGGTCCAGGTTAAGGTTATGGTTAGGATTAGGAAGGGTAAGGGCTTTTAACTTTGTTGAACTGTGGTATTTTGCTGTTTCCAGAAAAGTCAACCGAGAGAAAGTATCAGTATCTTCAAATTCATTATTTGTGGGCACTATGGGTACTTGTGCCTATTTTGACTAAGAGTTACTGTTACAGTTGGTTTAAGTAAGCAGGGGAAGGTACAGTCAGAATAATGGGGTACCCATATTCCAGAGGATAAACTGGATCATTACCTTGGAATGTGTCATTCCTTGTTTGCGGGCATAATTAGTGCTAGAAGCTGAAAAATTATATTTTTTTAAATATCCTGATATGCAAAACTTAATGGGGGTATTATAATGAAGCTATAAGAAAAAAACTGCTAATTGCCAGAACTGAGCTATGACTGGGCCAAGATCATGAATGGAGGCAATTCCTATTTCATGTCAGGAATTTTGAAAAATAAATATGGTTGCTTCCTAGTGCAGTTGTATAGCCTACCTCTTCCCACACTTGTACCCAGCACCTCCATTAACTATAGGGTGACTCTGGCTTTCTATCTGTATTTGAGAAAAAATATTCCCTTTTCTATGTGATAGCTTTACACAGAGTGCCATCTTTACTGATTTAGCCCTGTGTGAACAGTTCTCTAGCTGATAAATGCTTACAAAGTTTCAAGATTTCATCACTTCATTCAGACAAATCCCAAGTTCAAGTGTCATTTTTAGGGGAGCGATGACATCAATTTTTCTTTTTTTTCTTTTTGGTAAAAGAGTCCACATTTCTTCTTGTAGTAAGCTGCTCTATTAAAATTTCCAAATAGGCATTACAATACTGAGTCGCAGTCAAAATCTTTGCTAGGGAGTTGAGCAAGAATCCCAGGTGCTTGACCAAAGCAGTATTTCAAGAATATATTGTATTTATTTGAAAGAAGATAATGCAATGTGGTCATCTTTTGCTTCACTACAGGTATAAATCCTCTAAAACCATTGCAGATGTGGCAGGGATATTGCAACCCATTAACCTAACAGAACGTAACTGTTTTTCTTTTGCAGGGCTTGTCTGACTCTGTCTTTTCTTTTTTTTTTTTTTTTTTTTTTTTTTTTTTTTTTTCTGTGAGCGTGGTTGTATCTGTTAGGTCTGTGTATATAGTCTGTATGTACATTGCGGCATTGAGTTCTGTTGTCTAGACCATCTCCCTGTGAATTAATACTGGAGTGGTTTATATACCTACACCTTCTCTCCCTATCCCTCTGCATACACATTAATATCAGCCAACTAAGATCTTACTCAGTCTGGGACTTTTGTGCTGATACTCTATTTAATGGGTATTTTTCAAGTATTTGTATATAACTCAGTATGAGTATGAATGGAAGCATCTGTCCCTAAAAAAAGATAAAATAATCACTATTTAATATGGTATTTAATATGTATTTAAGATTCCTCCTTGCTGCTGAGTTTGTGTCCAAAATGGAATTACTAGCCTGCATCTTTGCTGATTGTGAATATGTCCATAGGCAAAATTTCAGATTCACTCATTTAGGAATCTGGCTTATATGCTGAATGCAGCATTTTGTGCAGGTCACGTGTTGTATACAAAACATCTGATAAAATGCTGCTCACAGTCTTACAGATCTTAGAAATCCTTTCCATATGTCTAATCTTAAATCCTTTCCATATGTCTCCATCTATACATGAGCACCAATTAGTCAATTAATCTGCCACCTTTATTTAATTAGATAATAAAGAAGAAGTTTTTGAAGTTAAATCTTATTTCATTTTTCCAGGAATCAAAAATGACAACTAGTAGCAGCAACAAATTACAAGATAAATTTCATAATCCACTCCGTGAATACATTAATATTACAGTATTTGCTGAGTTAAAACAAGTCCAACATTCAATATTCTCCTTTGCAAACAAAATACATTTGCATGAATCCAAACAAGAATTTTATTTATTTATTTATTTATTTTCATTAAATGAAAAAAAAAAAAAAAAAGGGCTCTTTGTAGCAGTCCTGGAACGATTATAAGACATTTTGACTCTTCGGTGTCCTTAGAAATTAACCCTGTGTTAATGAAAGTTCATAAGCAAGGGTCCCTATGCAATGGAAATCCTCCTGTGCCCCCCTTAGGGCAGCTACCCCGCCGCTCTGCAGTGCCTTCGCAGCGCAGGGCAACCAGACCAGGGGCTAAGGTGCTGCCTCAGTGTGTCTGTCTCCATTGAACCTGTCTCATTAGCATGCCTCTGTGTTCCCCGAAGACATTCCATTTCATGTGAAAGCAAAATATAACAGAAACTGGATGTTTCTGGGTTTGCTGCTGGCAGCTGTTACCTTTCTGGGGGAAAAAAAGAAAAAAAAAAAAAAAAAAATCTTCTGCCAGGTCCAGACTTAGAATAAATGAAAATAGCTACGCTGAAGCGCACAGAGCAATATCGCTTGGCACCTAGGGAAGGTTTGTCCCATGTATTTCTCACTGCAACGGTGAATAAACTCAATATAGAGGCATTAATATTTTTAAAAGGGGGAAGGGATGTTACTTGCCTTTTTCTCGTAGCAGTACAAGAATATGATTTTTTTTTTTTTCTTCACAAGAAAGTAGTTTTCTAATAATAACCTGGTATTAAGTGTCAGGTAGTTGCTTTATGATTTCCAGTGCTTTATTGCAGTCAGCTATTGGGAATGGGGTCAGATTTCCAACTCACTGAAGAAGAGGAGCTTTTATTGGATTGAGCATTGTTGTTTTCTGTCAATGAATTATCAATTGCTTTGAAGGCTGATCACTTCCTTTCCTGGGTATACTTGAGAAAGGCACAACTTTGTGATGGTATCTGAAGGCTTATTAGCGCAGGACGTATTGAATATAGACCCCTTTGTTTGTAAGCGTAGAGATGACAGAGATCTGGAAACCGACTTTCGGTTATGCTTGGATCTGAATTCAGAGTGGACGGAGCATAAAAAACATTAGAGGCTCTTATGCTTTTCCTCTCCTCCTGTGTCAGAAAAGAAAGTATTTGGGGGATTCTTTACAAAACTGTGATAAGATAATGCAAAATAACTGTCCTTGCACAGGTTTTTCATAGGAACCTGTATGTAGAGAAAATCTCTCTGACTCTCAAACTAATATGTAAAGAAAGCTATTCCTTCTGCATGTTTTTCAAAGTGAAAAGGAGATTTTAATTGGTTTATATCCAAACATATAGAGATCATGCTTTGCTGCAGTAGTGGAAGTAGTTTATCTGAATCCCTTTATTTAGACAGATGCAATCATAACGTAATATGTACTTCATAAGTGATAGAAGCGAAGGAACAGGAAGGGAAGAATGCAACCAATATTCCCAACTACAAAATGCACTTTAGGTCTTATCAGAATGAATATTGCCACATGTACTGTATTAGTGTTGCTAACTTAAGGGAGACTGCCCGTGATAGTAAAATAAAGCACTGAGGTTTTTTAGGATGTGGGCCTTAGAGATTTCAAAGTTGAGCAAAAGAGATTAGGATTCTATTTTTTTATCCTGCTCCTAGTTTTTCATATTTATGTATTAAGCTGCTTGTACTAAGCTCTTCGCTAAGTAGTATTTCTGATCTATGCTGCAATTTGTCATGACATTTCTCTAGGCAGCTATTATAGAGATGTCTGGTTCCCTTTTTCCTTAAACAAGAAAGTAGACTGCAAATAAGTCACTTGATTTTTAAATTACTATCAATTAAGAAAATGGAGTGTCAGGGTCCAGAAAATTGATAGCTGAATTCTGATCTTAGATCTGGAAAATACTGAGCCATAAAATATTCATCCACACACAAGAAAAAAAGCTGATGTTATGTTCATCCGACCAACATATGTTGTTTGTGAATGTCACCGGAGTTCCAGTTTTTAGAATATTGGAAAAAAGATATTTGAGTGAGAAAGGCAAGTGCATGCACGATCTGATGATCACCTAAGCAGGTTTTAATTTAGAAACTGTTGATACTGAAACTGGTTTCCAAGTCTATTCAGTACAAGTCGCTGAAACTCGCACTGACTTCGGTGGAGCTCGGATTTTTCTGTCAGTCTTTTCCAGCAAAGCGCGGCAGCTTGTCTGTACTGCGTCCAGCCAGGGAGGGAAACGGCACCTGCCTGCCTAGGTTCTTCCACAGCCTCTCTTGTCACAAAATCTAAGCGCTTTCCAGATAGCAGTGGCTTTATCTTTGCTGCCCCCCAGTATGGCAGTGAATGATCATCAGCGTTTTGTAAAAGAGTATCGGGGGCCCGGTGACACCCTGGCTTGTTGAGTGTCGTGGGCTGGACAGCGTGGGGCAGCCAGGAACCCAGCCCGGGCCACGGGCAGGCGTCTTGTTCCTTTGGCTTTACATCTGTCATCCCTCACCCTGCTTTTATGTGGTTTTGTGAATTCAGCATCCTTGACACCTGCCTTTCAAGGTGTCTGAGTATGTTCTGACCCAGAGCTGAGCTCCTTCTGCAGCACCCTCTGAAAAGGAGCGTTTTCTGAACTCTCCCCCGCCAGCCAGCAGGGCAAGCTTGCTGCTGTCACCCAGAGCAGAAGCCCAGGAGAGGGACAGCTTGCTAGTCCGTGTTTGCTGCATTGAGTGTGGGGAGAGGAAGAGGAGTGTTGTATTGACAGGTAATGTGCGTGGGAGGAACTGTACAAATCGTCAGGAAAAGATGACAAACAGTTTTGCACTTTAATTAAAAGTCTAAATTGCAAATGATATAAAAAGGGGAAAACAAAACAGAGAGAAGTCGAAATCCTTTCATAGTAATGGTTGTGATGAGTTCGATCAAGTCTACTGAATTTCCTAGGAACTTCACTGTGGGTTTCAACAGGCTTTGGGTCGGCACCCATCACCTTTATTTTCTGTACCTGAGCTCTTTTATCTTTGCTTTTGTTTTTATTTTGCTTTTATATTTTTCTTTTGAAGTCTAGCCTTTGAATATGCTTTCTCTGTGGAATGTGTGTATATCTTCATGACTTTAATGACTCGTTTTTTAAGAGTAAGGCAGAAAGATGGTCATTTCCGCAATGCATGTGTTTCATTTATGGCTAGACCAAAAGGAGATTTATCGGTTACTACCCCGATTTCAGCTGTAGGTTGAACATTTTCCTATATAGGGACACGTTGCCTGAGAAGGCTGCTCCTCCCGTTCCAATTACTTAAACTTGATGTGATGTCCAGGGAGTGAATTGTCAAAAAAAAAAAAAAAAAAGAAAAAAAAAAAGAGGGGTTTGGGGGGAGGGAATGAGAAGAAGAAGGAATATAGGTTTGTAAAATTTACTTTTTCACCTTTAGGTATCATAAAAATATTGTCAGAGCATTGAATGACATTGTTTCATTAAGGAAAAGTCCAGCAGTTTGATTTATAATTACGAGCTGCTGATTTACATTGCATTTAATAGTATGTTGCTCAGACAGCCAGCTTTTCCCAGTTCTACCGGATCTGGGATTGAGCCTTGGGAATGGAGCTGGTCAGGGCTTGAACGTTACAAAACTGTGTAGCCTGCAACATGTTATCATTAACAAACTTTCCTTGTTTTATCTCCTGTCTCAGTAGCTAGTCCACAGTTTCCTTTCTTCGTAAATGAGTTACCCTACAGTCCTGCACTAAATACTAGATGGAGGATCTTTGCTCACTGAAATATTAATGGAGCAGAATTTTTCCTGTGAGACAGACTGGATTTTTCAGTGTTTTTCCCCCCCCCCTCCATCTAACAAAGGTCCCTTCTCATCAGTCAGCTTTGTAAAAGCAGAGGAAGCAACGAACACATTAGAAACCGAGATATGAGAGAACCCAACAAAAAAAACCTTCTTTAAAAAAAAAATACTTTTGAACTTCAGAGAGGATGCGGCGCTTGCTTTGCAGTGAACACAGGGTTGGAGGGTGGGTTTTTTTTTTCTTTTTAACAGACATGTGTAGCACATTTGTTTCAGTTTTATATCTGCTGTCATAATATGATGGTTTTATTCGGGTTTTAAACATGCTTCGGCTAGATACCCTACATCTTTAAATTAGGCAACCCCAGTGCCTTTGCGATTTCCCTAGCTGCACTCTCTCACCTTACCCAGGTGCATGTTAAATCAGTATTAATGACAATATCATCCTTCTGCAGTCATCTCCTGCCTGCAATTTGGTTTTAATTACCCACCACGTTGTCTTTCCCCCTCACTGACAGCCATTAAATAGGGAATGACACCAGAGCCGTGCTGGTGTCGAATAGACACTTCACCAGGGTGGCTGGTTCGTGGTTGGCTTTTTTTTTTTTTTTTTTTTTTTTTTTTGTCCCCCCCTTCTCCACTCCTGTTTTCTTTCCTGCCTTTTTTTTTTTTTTTAATAATTTAAAAAAAAAATCCTTCCATAAAGCAGGCTGCAGTGCCTCCTCGTGGTAGCCGTGAGAAAAAAAAAAAAAGAAAAAAAAAGGTTTATTTTGCTCCGGCTTGTTTTGATGCCTTAGTGATGCTTTGGCTTATTTAGAGCTCTTGGGGAGAGGGGGGAAAAACCGCACGGTCCTTAGGAGAGAGGGGGAAAAACTCCGCACTTAAAGGTTAAGGCATGATTGGGACACGTTGAAGTGTCTCCTCATTGAAATCTAACAGGAACTTTGATGTCGTATTTGAGGCTTGCCTGGCAGCCCGGGGTGGCTGCTGGGAAGCGGGAGCCGGGTCAGTCCCGGGTGCCAGGGCCCGGTGCTGGGGGGCCGAGCTGCTGGCGGGGTGACCCCGGGCATCCCGGAGCGGGGCGGCTGCTGCTCCCCCCCCTCCCCCAGCAGCTCCCGCTGCGCCGCGCTGGGAGATCGGGCAACCTCTTTCACCCCGCCGTTGTGTACAGCTAAGCGGGATTGCACATAAACACATGCAATAGGAAATTTTCATACCAGATGCTGCTTTTTATAAGGTTTCTAAAAATTCGCTTTGGCCAGCGGTTTGAAGCAGCCTTGCCCTCCACCCCCCCCACCCCAAGATCTATACGTGCCCTGTGGGAGGATTTCTCGGCGTGAACCAAATTCCTGCTGAAAAGATTTAATTCTGGGCTCATTGCACTAATTTTTGTGGCATTAATCTTGATTTATAACACTATAACCAGTGGTAGAACCTGGTCTAAGATTTTCTCTGTCAGCCTGATCCTGTCCTGGTCTCTGTGTGAGCTCACATCTCAGTGAGGTCACTTGAAAGGATACTGAGAAAGATAATTGGGCAGTGATTAGCAAAATAGCGTTAGGGAAAATATCTACTAGTAAACAAGAGGGGGGAAAAAAAAAGGCATTTTGGAGGAGTAAACAAAACTTTTTTAATTGAGAAATTTCGTGTTCCTGTTTTCCCACCAGAGTGTTAGATTTAAAAATATAAAATTACTTATTGGAAGGAAAATAAAATCTGAATGCTCAGACAATTAAGGTGGTAAAGAAGGTTTGTGAAGGACGAGCACTGCCCATCCACATTTTGCTTGAAACGCGGACAATATTTCATCTTGTGAAATGTCAGCTGCATTGATTTGATTTGAGAGGCCTAGATTGTGAATCACTAAATACTTGCTCTGTAAATTTGTTGTCCCTTACAAGAAAATTTGTGACTGAAACTTGAGGCTTATAACACTGAGCCTACCAGGAAGGTTTAATCTCTGACAGAGCTTCCATATATTGGTTTACAGCTATATTGAGTCCAGTTAGAGTGATTTTTTTTTTTTTTTTTTTTTTTTTAATTTCCTAATATGAAACTTGATGCTTGGAAAATCTGATAAGTGAGTTTCATTTCCCTGGAAATTTATTGCTTGTATTTCCAAGTGCAAGGAAATAAAACAAGTAAAAACAATAAGCAGGCTGTAAGGAGAGTATTAATGAGGGGTCACTCTTTTCTCATGTAGGCTCAAGCTCAGGAGAAAAGGAGAAAGGAGTTGCTTTTGGGGCAATCTAAATAGCTGGTGCAGTATATTTTGCTTTATTTATTTGGTAGGAGCAGCTCTTTTCTGTTTCCCTCTTTAAAACAAGCTCTCCAAATCCGAACGGGATATTTATGACAAGAAAGAGTCTTTTCTTCAGGTAGTGTAAACTCCTTTGACTTCAGCTCAGGGACTGGCTGATTTTTAGTTGACTGTTTATGCTGCATCGAGCATCTCTGAAATTCAGAAGAAGCCATTTGTATATGTAAAAATGATCCTATAGAATTCCAGTCTCCTATCCTTATTCCAATGGAGAATTGCATTATGCTCATCCAATTCCCTGCTCTTTCATTTGGAAATGATGGTGTTCTTCTCTTCTTCCTGGTAATTGCTGTACAATGCTAAGAAGCTGCCAAGTTTCACTCCAGGACTCATTATATTTAGTAACGGTGGAAAAAATTGCTATCCATAGAGCATTTTACATCGGAAACGAACTGAGCTTCACAACAATGCAGATGTGTGTCCTTGTAGATCCAGTTGCCAAATCAACTCCTGACTTAGAAACACTGTCCATTTCCAATGCAGGAAAGCCAGTTCAGAGGATAAACATGAAATGAGATCTAACGCAAAAGGCAAAATCTCCTGAAAGGTGACAGTAAGAGACTTTAGTAGCGGAAAAATTTATCACTAACAATGTCAGTTCAATTTTCAGATTTTTTTTTGCACCACTTTCTTTTTGTTCTCCTCATTTGCTTAGACAAGTTGTACTCATTCTAAGTCTTAGTTTTTCATATTGTACAGCAGTGGCTTAGTTGTGTGTTGTAAATGTGATGCCTTTTTTTAGATTCTATGGCATGTTTATTTTTAAATGTATTTTCTCTAGGGAAGGGTGCACAGTTTACTCCAAATTTACCATATGCTTGGCATCTCCAGTAAAACAGTTGTGGTAAAAAATACTGTATTTTAAAATCTTGTGAGTTGTGAAGAGTCAGTGAGAGACCTGATGAAGAGCACTAGTTAAAATGATCGATACTTAGAGACTCTTTTCCTTCCTAGCATTGACTGCTTCCGAGAACTAGCTCAAGAGAGTCTATTGAAAACATTATTTTTGCTTTTCCAGGTTATAGGCCTTGAACCTACAAACAGTTGCACATATAAATAACTTCATAGAGGTTGGTAAAGGCTTTGAAATCAAAAGGGCTACTGGCACATTGGAAGGTTTTTATGCATGTAAGATTAAAACTGTAGTTAGTGTTTGATTAACGTTTTAATCCTGCACAGTTGTGCAGTCCTATGGACAATCCAGAGGGAGTTTCAGATGACATATCTCAGGAGCTGAGCATGCAAATGACCTTTTGGTTCATTAGGCTGATTTTGAGCTTCAAGACGATATAAATAAGCTTTCTTTTTTTTCTTTTTTCTTTTTTTTTTTTTTTTTTTTTTAAAGCTTAAAAATAAAAGTCAAAGCTACTTCATTCCGAACTGGAAGTCCTAGTTTGCAACACATATTACACATATTGGTGTTTTGGCTTATTTTTCCTACAAGTAAGCAAGTCTTGAATTTAATTCACAAAATTTTGTATTTTCTATCCTGTCTTTTTCACCTTTGATATGTAAGTAAAAGTGAAAGAAATGTAGAAATACAGTATTGCCTTTTAAAAAATAATCTTAGTCTTTGCTTTTCACATTGAACATTTTACCCAAATCAGCATCAATTTGCAGAGGGTTTTGATTAACTTAACATCACTGCTTTTTATAAAAGGCCATATAACACAACCCACACCCCACAGAAGCCACTAAGATTTTTTTTCATTAATTCTATTGGAAGCTGATTTAAATCCCATACAAATTATAGGATTCCTAACTACAAGAAGTACAGGAGTTGTTCATATAAAATTCTTCATTCGGTTATAACTGTGCCACATGATCTACAATTGCTATAAGATTTTGCTGCAAATTGTTACTCAGCCCTTGAGCAGAGTTTACGACTGTGCTGGCCAAAAATGGATTTAATTAATGTTTTGAGGAAGCGTCTGTGTTTGTACAGGAATTACTGGATGGGCATGGGTAAGACATTATGAAGAACTAAGGAAAATGCATCCAGCAGGACTGGTGAAGCACATGAAGAATGAGTAGAACTGAGCTCTTACACCCAGGGATCAATCACGGTCCTTTTTGTCCAGAAGAATCAGGTTTTATTGTGGCTGGTGGGAACAGGCTGCTTTTCAGTGACTGGGTAAAGACTCATAGTTCATCCAGCTAATTGCGTTGTGCAGAAGCAAGGACATTCCTGCCAATTTCCTTGGTTTATTTGATTCTAAACCACCTTTCCTCTTCTCTCTTTATACATACACCTTTCTATTGACATCCTTAAAGCAATCTTTGTTATCTAGTACTTCTTTGACACCGTTTCTTTGTGCATAAAATAGAAATACCACTGTGTTAGCCTCCTACTCTGAGAGACTTACCGTGGGGTTTGGGTCTGTTTATTTTGCTTAGTTCTGTGTATGCACACTTGGAGGATAGAGAAGTAACCAGCGGTGAAATTCACCTCCGCGCTGGGTAAACATTTGAACTTTATGATCCTTGTACTAGTCTTGTACATACGGGTGAATTTCATCCTCCATAAATGTAAAATCTTTCTGTGTTATTACAGTTGCCTCTCCCCATTTAGCATTATCTTTGAACCCCTCTCTGTCATTAAGCTTTCTTTTAGGGTCCAGGCAAATGTCATTCTCTTCTCTTTCTCTGACTGGCCTCTGGTTATATTAGAAAATAAAATTAATCTCAAGGGGAAAATAGCACTTAAAATTATTACTACTGTTTAGCTTACTAAAGTGATTTGCTCTCCATGACCTGTCTCTGGCTGATCCTTGTACAAATCAAATCAGCACACAAAACAGCACTTGGAAACTGTTTCCAGACTCAGAATTTCACAGCTCCTGAACCTTTAGAATGTCACAGGCAAATCAAAAATGAACATATTGGTTTATCTGTCTCTTTAGATCCCAGACAGTGCCTTTTTTTTTAAAGCACATGATTCCTCCATGCTCTGTATTAAGTATATGAACAAGCCAGCTGTAATGCTTCTAGGTGAGCACATGCTGAAATGTTTTGCTGAGTGGGGGCTGGAGGAAGTTTCCAGCCACTTCTAAGTCTGTCCCTGTGTGGCTGGGGATTAATGTCGTTCTGACCTCCAACAGTTTCTCATTAAACTGCCTAAAATATGAACTCTTATACCGAGCTCCTGCTCTTCACTTTAATTTGATAGGTTTCATCAGTGGGCTGGAGGAGACAGCTTGTGGTATACCCAACTGCCACGGTATTTCTCTGAGGCTCAGCTAGGTCCCTGCCAGGGGCACCGCGCAGAGCTCAGCACTGTGCTTCACACAGCCCGCTCAGCCCCCAGAGAGCTGCGCGTCCTCACAGCACGGGCAGAGACACCGGCTCAGCGTGGCTGCAACAACAGCATGTTCATTAGTTCTGCCTCTTAACAGCAAATTAGTGTAGGTGTTGTGCCTATGTGCCTGTACATGTGGCTATACTCGCTTTCAGAAGTAGCTCGCTCAATCCACGCTAACCTGGGTGTCTGCCCGGCACACACGGCTGTGCGGTGCAGGTGCAGCCTCAGCGCCCAAACTCCACCAGCACTACGAGGCTGGTCCCGTGACACACAGGTAACATCATTCCCTCACGTAATTTGTTGCACAATTAGGCTCTAACACCATTGCCTTTCTGACCTTGTTGGAGTGCAGGAGACCAGAAGGATGACATATGTGGCTTTTTCACTTGAACTCCTTCCCGTCCGATTCAGCAGATCCATATCAATGTCTGTGAAATTTAAGCAATGACATTACAAAATCCATGACAACAATTTGTTCGTCTTGTGGTGACCTCTTGTGGAGTTGCTTAGGAATCAGGCTTGATCCGTTATGTACAGTACGTTCCAAGGAGAGGAAGACAAGAGCCGTAATCCGAAATGTTCTCAGGCTTGGAGGGACAGCCAGCTCATGCTGAAGGATGCACGGTCTCCCGCAGGCTCTTTGCACGTGTGTTTGGTGGCGGGATTGTTTACTTGAACCTCTGTACTCGCTACACTTTCTGTCTTTGTGCTTCATAAACCCCAACCTGTCCTTCACTCTCAAGCATAGGCTTACCTTTAAAGTATTAGTGTTAAAAAACAGAGTATGTTATAGAAATAGGTCTGCACCTTATGAGAGAGATTCTAGCTTTTGTGTCACCCCATTTTTTAAATTGTCATTCTGCACATATGGTAGGCATCAGTGTGATTGCTAAGCTTTCAAGGTGCGACTAGGTGTGAATTGTTTAAAACAGGACTGCCACCAAGTTAATATCGAAGTTTGTATTTGGAAAATCTAGAAGTGATTGCTCTTCACCCCCTGCCCATGTCTAGTGCATAAAACCGAAACCTTCCATGCCATTCACATTATCTTTTGTGCCGATTCTGCTCAAAGCCAACCTTTATTTTTCATTAATTCTTGCAAGGCTTGAAGCTGTTCCCAATGAAACCAATTGCCAAACTGATTGTGGAAGCCAGATCAAATCTGTAGTGTAATTTCCCCCCTGCTTTTTTATTGTCCTTGCTCCAAGTCATTCCTGTCTCATGCAAACTACAATAACTACGGCAAGCATTTACTTGTAGGAAAAATTATCTCAACTTCCTCTCTGTGCATATCATATCTAGCAGTGTACTGTACTGAATAGCATATTGAAAAATGCTATTGATTATTCAGGGTTTAACATGATGAGCCATTCCGTTCTTCTCTTTGTTGGGCCCAATTTATTCTGACACTCAGATAATGTCGCAATACTCTAAATAAATAAATAAAGAAATGAAACCTATGACCTATTATGAGAACTATCCCCTTTGCAAAGATAGTTCTAAAAACACCCACTGGGGTCAAGGGTTTTTCTTTTCTCCCCCATTTGTTTTGTTTTTCATTTTTTGGCTTTATTATTTGGTCACTAAGCAAAAGGTTTGCTGGTTTGTTGGTTGGGTTTTTTTGTGTGGTTTTTTTTTAAGCTTGTGGGAGAATATGAATGTCATAAATATTTCATTTTCCTAGCACATCTTGCATTGTTCCTCACTTTCAGACCTTGCCAGCAGTCAACACAGTAGTAAATTTCAGCACCTGTGGACCTTTTTCAGTAATTTATGATTTCCATTAGATTTCCATTAGAGATGGACTAAAACGGTTTAGAAAAGTGCTAGCACCTTCAGCCATACGGATTTTGCCTGTCTCTGAGGAGGGTGTGCTGTATTTTGCTGCCTGCGCATATGCCTGCTGCCAGAGGTTCAGGGTTTCAGTCTGAGCGATGTGCTCTCCATGCCAGGCAAAATGCCCCCTTGGAGAAGGGGTGCCGTATGTGAGAGAGGAAGGGCAGGCTGCAAAGAGAAAACCAGGCTTCTCAGTCAAAATGCTGCTGTTTCTCCTGTTCTGCCCCCTCAAGCTTAAGAGTGTAAACTCACCTCACAGCGGCCAGTGACGGACTTTGGGTTGCTACACGTTATCTGTATTTTCTACAAACCAGTAGCCACGTTTTTTGTTAGCACTCCATCCCCAGTTTTGTGGGGTGCTTTTCCTCTCCTTCCAGCGCTCCCTCTTACACAGCTCTGGTATGGTACAGGGGTGCGCGGTGGTTGTGTTTTAATATTACATGGAAATATATTAGAGGGAGGCTTTAAGGAAACCAGGTAAAAAGTTTGGGGTTAGTTTGATTAAGAAATTTGCTTGGTACTCCCTCCAGGTCTAATACGAGCTTACACAGGCAGCCCCTGTTTGTTCCAGAACAAGTTTGGAACCTGGAAAATCTCCCAGCTTTCAGCTCCTCGTGTCTGCCACAAACTGAGATACGGCGG
Organism: Falco naumanni; assembly: GCF_017639655.2. Lineage (NCBI taxonomy): Eukaryota > Metazoa > Chordata > Aves > Falconiformes > Falconidae > Falco > Falco naumanni. The sequence goes on along the minus strand of NC_054060.1, from coordinate 8,271,153 downwards.
CAAAGAAATCACAGCAAATAATTTAGTCATGAATTGTCCATTGGCATTGTATCATAGCTTGAATATATTTCTCATAATAGCTCACGATAGTCCCATTGACATCCACTTGACTTTTATTAAGTTTTGCAGATTTCACTCTCATATGAACGGCTCTGACTGGCACACGATTCTAGCAGCTGATTCAAGGATTGAATATTAGACCAGATATTGGATGAAATATTGTACCCATGGCATTCTCTGGAAGCTGTCCTTGGGGTGGGATTGGAATTTTGGTCATTCTGTCGGTCCTGTATTTGTTAATTATTTTAACCAGCTGTACTACATCTAGCCACCATCCCTATGTAAAACTTTTCTTTTGTTGCCATCCTCCTACCACCTTTCAGCATTGTCATTTAAGCAGTGGGGCGCTCCAGGGTGCATGGATCATGCTGAGAGAACGTCACACTCTGAGTGCACTTCACAATGGTCTGCAGCAAGTCGAGGAGTGACATTATCTCAGCAGGACACCTGCCCTTCACCTTCCATATGGGGACCCACCTCTGAAAGGTCAACACTTGCGGTTTAAAATAATATTTTAGCCATTGCTATTCAGAATTCAAAGAAAGAGGGGAGTGAATGTCAGATAGCCATGAAATTCATGAAACCCATTACTCCCAACAAGTGACAACAAGCCCGAGCTGTACACTTGGAACATTGTTTTAGTTAGGTTTTAAGAACAATTTTTTAAAAAGAATGTTCTGCAGGATATTTCAACATGTAGCCCAAGTGCCAGTGGAGCAGCAATTTCCATTCTAAAAAAGTTCTTTATTTTAAAAATCCATTTGTGAATTAATATATTGAGGACTTTAGCTACTTTACCTCTTTGCTTTCTGTCTGCTGCTGCTGTATGTACAGCTTATTTTGAAATAGCAATAGACCCACTGAAAAGATAGTGCAAATGGTGTCGTGGATGGAACTGAACACACCACTTGAACCAGCAGATGTGTCCCATCAGCATAGCCTATCTTCCTTCCAGTGGAGCATCTACCATGCCTTTTTTTTTTGGCATTAAAGTACTTATGAAATTATTATTTTCTTTAATCTCATTTACTTTCTAACCTGTAACATAAAACTGAGAAAGCACTCCTGTAATGTTAGAAATGGTCAAATGAGTCATACGATTCCTTTTCTGTTCCTTTTTCCTTTGTATGAAGAATGTAACTCCTGGAGTCCAGTTCTTAAAACAAATGTTGTTTGCGGAAAATGAAACATATCTTCCACATATGTTTGATGGTGTTAAATTTGCGCCTTTTTTTTTTTTTTTTTTTTTTACCATTTATGCTACTAAAGCACAACAGCAGAGATGGCAAAGGTAAAGAAAAAATTGATTTATCACTGTTTTCTTTGATTTTACTGCTGATGCAATTGCATCGAAATTCGTGGAGTCCCACCAGCACGAGTCATGCAGTGCTGAGCCGTGCCGAGGCATTTTGCTTTGAGAACCTGGCTCAGTACTTCTGGGAAATATTTCTCAATATCAGCTCAGCATGACAAGGTCATCAACTGGCTTGTGGATGGGAGTTTATTCTCAGTGGTTAGACACACCTTTGATTTGCTGGGTAATGCTTCATATATTTTTTGGTGCAACAGCAAATGGAAGGCAGTAATTCTGGCAAACAGATGTAAGAAGTGATTAGGGGAGCAGATAAGCCACACATTTACAGATACCATTTTTAACCTCTTTGTTCTAGCAAGGTTCTGTTATTCTGCCCATCACTGTACTTCTGAAGGTTTTGCAGACAGTGAAGGAAGATTGCTAGATTTGGCTAAAGAAGTGAACCTGATTTTGCTAGATTTCTGGCTCAGTTTTTAAGCCAAGGACTTGGCTATGTTATGATAAGTGCTCTTTCTTAAAATTCCCAAAGGAATCAAAACCAGAGTTCTCATGGGAATCTTCCATTATTCATAACAATAACAGGTTATTAATCATAAATGCCCTTATGTTCAGAATTAATTTTTTACTAATTTTGTTCTAAAAGTATATACTATGTTCAGGGCTGCCCAGTAGAAATGAAATTATAATAACAGTTGTTGAAAAGACATTTTAACGATAGCTGTCCAAACTGTATTGTCTTAGAAGTGAATTAAAAGAAGTCATCCTGTTTTCTCCTAAAGGAGGGCTATTTCCATTGAGCTTCTTTTATTGATAAATTCCCAGAGACCTTGACCTGTGGATTATTTTCTAACAATTAATGTTCCTATTTCATGTAATGTCCTGCCATGTTCTGAAACATTATAGAACGCGTCAACAGAAATTCTTAAAAACTCAGGCAATAGTTGAAAGCATAGAATGAGTCAAGCTAGGAAATAGCAAAGCATTTTTTTTTTTTTTTTTCAGAGACAAAGTACCTTTGGGTTGGGAAGTGTGTGTATGTGTGTGCAAATGTGTGTCTAAGGTAAGCCATGCTTTTGGCTTTACTCCAACGTGCCAATGCAACCCAGGACTGATGTCCAAAAGCACTCTTTGTCCTGAGCAGAAGGTGGGCCATGTTGCATCACTGTGGAGTCTTACTTCGGGCAAGCTTTCTTCCTCTGTTTTCCATGAAACTGTTTAATTCATAGAGCTTTGATGTTTAAACCGGTTCTGACCTTCTGTGAGTACTTCAAAAAGGGAAAATTATCTGCTTGGAAAAATACAACAACTTAAATCTAGCAATTTGGGACACACATGTTAAAGACCCACTGAACTTGTGTTGAGTGCTTCATTTCTTTTGGGTGTTATTTCCTGATGGACTTACAACTAGAGAAAGGTGTTAATTTTCAAGACTTTGGGAATTTCTGTTTATTGATCTGTCGTTGAAACATTGTTCCTGTTACAAGAAGAATCCATCAGGACAGAGGAGCTGCTGTTCAACACAGGGTATAAAAGACTTTGATTAACTTTATTTTGGCTTTTATTTGCCTCTAATGAGTAAAATGATTAGTTGAATAACACTCCCTGGCTTCACTATAGTTGATGGTCCATAACAACTCTCCTGGCTGTTATCGTTTAAAATTTAGCTGTCAAAACATTCTCTAGGTTAGATCTTGGCAAGAAAGGTCTTGACTTCACTGGTTGTTTTGATGTATTTTTTTGTTTGGTTTGGTTTGGTTTTTTTTGTTGTTGTTGTGGTTTGTTTTTGTTTTAATAACAAAGCAAATCAACTATTTGTAAATTACTGAAGTCAGTTGAAAACATCCTGTTTTAAAATATGTGCCTGGTTGATGTTAGGTAGTTATTATTTTGGGAGGATAACAAAGTAATACATAATGTCAAAATATTTAAAATGTGCAACTTACCTCTGTTATGACCTCTTATAGATTGGAATATGCATATATTATCAAAGCTTTTCAGATGGGGGGACTGTGTACTAATGATACTTTTTGGAATCGGTGAATTTAGCAAATTTTTTTGATATCAACAGCTGCTTTATAAAGTATTGTTTAAAAGTCCTCTCTTTTAAAATGACTTTTGCTTTTTAAGATCTAGTGCATTAAAATACATTTGGGCCCCACAGGAATGGACGTATGCATTTCCTTCAAGGCAGGCTTCAGTTTTCATACTGCAGGACTTGGCTTTTGATCCTAGGAGTATTTTTCCCCTCACAACACTGAAGTAGTTTTCTGTTTTCCTGGAGAGAACACATCTTTCCCACATGTCCTAACTCTGCTTTATCCCACCGGTTTTGAGGCCTTTTTGGTGATTAAATCGAGGCATCTGCTCCTAGGCAATCCTGTTTTCAAGTGGGCTGTTCCTATTCAAAGCCGCTTGAAGCCCTGTGCTTGATTGCGGTTACTAATAGGTAGATACAGCTGTTGGAGCTCTGCGGCTTTGACTCGTGGGTCCTTCAAAAAGAGAGAACATTTCTCACCTTTAAAAGCTTCCTGGATGTTCAGGATAACACCTGAGCCCTACAGCAAGGGCAGCTTAGGAAAAGGTCTTGCCTCAGCTGTTTGCCCGGAGCAGGTGGTTGTGTGGGGTGGGATGTATTTTGCTAGTTGGAAAATCAGACCTGGTCAAAGTGCCAACTTGTAAAAGCAACTCTCTTCTTTCTTTCTGCAATTGTTGACATTCTTTATAAATCATGCCGTTAAAACCAGTTGTATTTCTAAAGCAAATGTAGCCCATGTAATGATTGTTTATCTTGATGTGGTTATTATTTTTTTTTAATTAAAAAGACTTGATAAAGTACGCTAGGAGTATTCCCTACCAGTGCTATATCCCTCTTCCAGTGTGGTTTTGGGTTTTGTTTTGGGTTTTTTTGCTCTATTTGTTTTTTTTTTTTGTTTTGTTTTGTTTTAAACTTAAGTTCGCTTCCTTAATCTTTTACACCTGCTTTTAAGGAAAAAAAAATTCCCTGTGCTGTCATTTTTTCATGTAGGTCCCTCAATTCCTATTTTGAAATGAGTGTGTATGTATTTTCAACATTCCTAATTTTGTTCTGATTTTCAGTGGAATTTTTCATGCAGTTAAATGTGCATGCATATTTTAACATGCAGTTAAATATGAAGTCTTAGTTGTTTCTATTAAGTAAAATCTTTTAAGGTGCTAACTCCTCTCAAATTCCATAATTTTACTGCTAACAGTAGATGCTGAATTTGGAGTAAACCTCTGTATCTTCCTATCTTTTTATTCACTCAGACTTCTAAGACAGTAGTCCAAGGATATCCCAACAGTAAAACTGAATGGGAGAGATCCTTCAGAAATGCAAGGCCTTATTATTTTTCTAGAAAAATCTCCTAGATTTCCTACCAAAGAAACTCATATAAAATCCTACATTGTAAATATAAATTTCTACATGTGGACCAAATTCTTATCCGGCTAAAATTAACATCCATGGCACTAGAGTTTATTAAAGTAATGGAAAGTGTTGCGCAGATATTGCACACTGCAGAAATCCTTTTTAGTACTATAATAAAATGTAAAATAAAACTGTCTGTACTTCTCTATGTCAAAACTGCCCTTTCCGTGCAATACCACTTCTTAAAAAATGAGGTCTGACTCTTGTCTCTGTAAAACTATTTTATGAGAAGATAATCTAAAAGTCTGTCTAGAGCTTGTCAGTAGAATAGGATTGCTGATAGCAAGACCACACAGTGAGACACAAAGCCATTTTTTGACTCACATTGGCAGATACATGATACAAGCATGGATACAAGAAAATTTTGTAACAAAACTGAATAGAAAACTGTTGTCTTGAGTGGCAAGGAGTATCACTTAAATCAGGATCTGAATTACCAGTGGGTTTTAGCTGGAGGCTTGAGAAAAATTTCCTGGAGGATGGCTTTTAATGAACCCTCAGATCTGGTGAGCTGATGAGATCAGGTTGTAGTGCAAGGTCAGGATGTGTGTTTTTTAGGCTTATTCACAGTGATGTTATGTTTTGTTCCTCACCAGCAACATTTCCAAAGCAGTTTATGGTTCCTCCTGAGGACTGGCCATTTAAACTGTGCCAAATTGTCAGATGTGGGAACTCTGGAATCTGAAGTGACGCAAACTGGGGAGCATGAATTTTCCAAAATCCACCGATTCATTTGTTTATGGGTATGAAACTTGGCTGTGTCTTAAGCTGTAACGTTTTCAGCTCTCAATTTACAATATTTAAATATTCAAGAGTTACCAACTAGGCTTTCCCAGCTGGTTATTTGAAGAAGTCAACACAGAGTTGGTGTGATCACTACTATTGTTGAGATGAAACATGAAAAGTCTGTGTGCAACATCTATTGGCAATGTGAACTCTACAGTTAATAAATTAGGTAGTACAGGGGTTGTTTAGTCAGTAATTAAATGTAAGAGTTAATATTTAAGTCCAAGATGAAGCCTCGAGAATCTTGATCTTGTGAAACTTCTATCTCAATTACATGGAAGACACTGGCAGTATTTTTCTGTGCGACTTTGTGAGTATCATGTTCAAAGTCACAGACTCTTCTTCCACAGGGAGTTTGATTGTTGACTTCGGTTGAAGTAACAACACTGAGCTATTTTGAAAACTCCTCCCTGATACTTTCTCTGAACTGAGACACCTGAATCTGTTGAGGTTAACCCATCCTTGTTTGGAGTCATCACCATGTTTCGCAATTCCTCTTCCGCCTGTTCTCAGCTGAAGTTATTTCAAATGGGAGAGAGAAAACTTCACAGTAATTTCACCATCTTTTCTTTCTTTTAACAACTAGAATAAGTAGCAGATTTTGTGAAGGTGTGGTCAGATTTGTACAGTGATGTTTATTGTCTCTGTAAGTCATGTCAATTGTACAATTCTCATTCTTAGGTTTCCAGTTTGGTTATGATCTTGGAGAGATGGCATGTGAGAACTGCTTCCTTGAGCTTTCATTTTGGTTGGTTGGGTGGAGTGTTTTTCATTGCCATGTATCTGATTTTGCCCACAAAGGCACCTGATACTGTGAGAAAACTATTGAGGAAGCTTCTGTCTTCTTAGACCTTGTGGCTGAAGAAAAAGCATCCTTCTACCTGATTTTTGTGAGTGAATTGAAAGACACTGACTGATCAATGTAAGCTGGACTTGGAAGCATTGCCTCAGACACGGTTTTCTTATTTTGAACATAATTTTCTTGTTATATATACCAAGTTCAGAAGGGCTTCCATCAGTTTAAGGAGTGGGCAGAACTGTAGAAACTGTGGCAAGTTTAGAAAAAACACAGGGGGCTTGAATGGCTGCACTCACTGAGACACCTTAGTTGTTTAGTTCCATATAAATTGGTATTCACTTATATGGAAACAATTCTTGCTATTAGAAACACTGAGGATGGTGACATTATGGGGCTGGATCTTTGGCTGGGATAAACTAGTATAACCCTTCTAATTTCAAATATTTTAAATTTTTAGTGCTGAGCATATTGTGAAATGACATCTGTCACACGGAATATGAAAAAAAACCCACTACCTAAACATAAACCCCACTTCATTCCCATCTAATGTAGTAGACAAGCCTTACGAACCTGAAATTCTTACATCTACCAAGAAATTAGACCAATAATGTGACCTCTGTATGTCTTATCTCTCTTCATTTTAAAGCAAACCCCACCTCCACATCCTTCTCTGCAGTACATAGAAATGCTGAATATTGAACTTTTCTTTTTCTCCAGTGATTTTCCTATAATTTCCCTCAGCCAAACTCCTAGTCATGTGTTTCTGTCATTTCTTACATTTCTCTTTAAGTTACTTAAATAATAAGATGCACCTGCCTCCTATCATATTAATCAGGCTCCTAGTAAAACAGTTGTACAAATACTAAGAATCTGCATGCTTGCATGTGTTTATCTTGGAATAAGTGCACTTTGATGTTTCTTTGAAAATTCATGTTCTTATTTTTTAGCGTGTTTGTGTGGTTGTTTTTTTTAAAAAAGGAATTCTTTATATACCATTGGACTTTTGAACTTAGTGTATGATTTTAAAAATGACAACTGCATGAAAATGATGCAGTGTATAGATAAGCCAAGCATTTTTATAAAGTGGTATTCTCAGTTACTGATAGCTGATTTATAGCAACTGGTATCCTTGAAAATTAAGGATATTTTTTTTGAGTTTCATAATATATTTAGAGGAGCTATAATCTACTGTGTATTATGCAAATTATCGGTATCCTCTTATCTTCTCTTTTTTTTTTTTTCCCATTTGTAGCATGCTTCACTGGTGCTTCTTGGGTATGTGTGGGTGAAGGATAATTTGACTGCCCTCTAGCACTCCAGTGTCTGGTATTGCACAATCAGGGAATCTGGTGTCACATTAAGGCAATTCTTATAATATAATCAAAGTTCTGATGTTGTACTGTCCTTTAGATGAAACAAACTAATGAAATGTATTGACCCTCCTTGCGCACTTCTGAAGCAAAATGACTAAGCGGTATTGAAACTACATGAAATACATTGACATTGATTGTGAAGTCTGCGTTCCCAGAGTCACTTTGGTAGCTGATTAAAGTGTCACATTGACAATATAGCCCTTTTTGAACAGGAAATTAATACCAGCCTGGTGGCAAGGAACGTTCTTCCAGACTATAGCTTGCACTATCACCAATCCTCAGAAATGAATCAGAGGCTCAGCTATTCCAGTGTGGCATACTGCTTTCGCTGATTATAACAAATATATTGAAATTGCAACCACCACAAGGAAAAAAAAAAAAGCTTGTGACATTTTATGTTTATTCTCATGATTCAATATGCTTATTACTGATAGGAATTTCAACAAAGACTTAACATGAACTATGTGTTTTCAGTCAGTTAAAGCTCCATTGAAAGTACAAGTCACATTAGCTATGTCTTTCTAATCCATCTATCATCTGTTTGAATACATAAAAGCCTTTGTTTTACTATGTGGCTGATGTATGCACAAGTTGGGGGAATTTCTATAGATTGGGATATACAAGCATAGAAAAAAAAAGTGTATGTGTTTGACAGACAGAGGGAGAGAAAATTATGTATTCAATGCATCGCGCAGTGCTAAAAAGGAAGGAATGAAGCAGGTGGAGCAGCAGTGGAAGCTTAAAGACAGGATCATCTCTGAGATCTCAGGGCCCATTTCTCCATCCCAGGAGCATCCTTTATAAACAGCCTGATGTAGGAGAAATTGAAGGAATGGAAAAGGATCTATGGCATGGGAAACAAATATTTATTCATTACTAAGTAGAGAATCTAAAAGAGAAAATTATGCAGATGTAGAAAACAGACAGCAGTTCTAACTGGAAAGATCAAATTCTAGGCCTGTCACTGTCTCGCAGCACAGTTCATCCTGTTTTAAATGAAAGGAAGATGCATTTTTGAGCACTGTATTATCCAGCCATTGTTTTCTTTCTTGACATGAACTTTGCACCATAGTTTTAGTGAAGAGAGCTATGCTGGTTGATCCCAGCTGAGACTCTGCCTCAACAGGCCATCATGTCCCCTTACACCTATTCCCGACTCTCAGCTGCCTCAAACAGCTGCTTCTCTTTCAGTCTCTGCAATCCTCCAAAGCTCTTTACCTTATAAAACTCTCACTCTGAGCGCAGCAGGTCACAGTTTCCTCTTCTAGGTCTTAGGCTGGCCACGCAGTTCACATCATGTGAGCCAGCTGCAAGCCAGATTTCCTCCACGCCTTTGCACCAAGTTACGGACGGGAGCACGAAATGGGAAGGAGCAGCTCTCCCATAAGATGTGCAAGCATGATGCTGGTGAATAGACGGGTCAAAGAAAACTGATCAAGGCTGGAGGAGTCAGGATAGAAAAATAAATAGCAAAAAATCTTGCCTTGCGGTACAGCAGGGAAGTTTGGTTTGTTCATTAACTTGTGAAAAAGGCTGGGGATTTTCTAGGCGGTATCACAGAAGTGCAAAGCAACAATATGGCTATTAATAAAAGTTTTATTACAAGTTAGCTGTACAGATAATTCTTGCATATTCCTTGCCACATCCAAAGTCCAGCATTCTCTCTCTGTGCAGAGCTGCTCTGAGCTAGGGCTGCCCAGATGGCACCCCATGGAAAGATTTCTGTTGGAAAGTACCTGACTGGACAAAAAGGTAGTGTTTTACAGAGATGCTCTGACCACAGAAACTAAGCAGGTCTCTGCTGGCACCAGCCACCTCCCAAGCAGTCAAGCTTCCAAAGCCAGCCATGTGTCCAGGGCACCGAAAGCCTTGGGCCTCCCTGGCTCCTAGGCACAAACTGCCCCCAGGGCCCCAACATCTCTGCCCTCAGCTTGGCTCCATGGTCCTCCAGATGCAGGAGCATCCAGCTGCTTTTCAGTGTGCCCTGAAGGCGAATTCAGCTGGGAGCTGGCAGTGCTGGCCTCTGCCTGCCCCAGAACCATGGTACCTGGCCAGGCAGGGTCATGGGGAGGCTTTGATTCCTCCTTTGAGAGCCATGTGCACTTTGGGCCACCGGAGAGATGATGCCTGAAGGGCCCACAGCCCCTGAACCATTCCCAGCTCCCATCCCAGGATGGCGCAGCATCCACTGCTGTAAAGCAGAGCGATCCGTCTAGCCTGCATTGAGCCTGGGTGATTTGTTGGAGGGATCAAGAGGGTGGGAAGCCCCTTTCTAACTCGCCTCTTTTGGAGTCTGTGGCTCCTTGTTCAGGAACATTGTTGTTACTTTCAGCGCTGCTCCTGCTGTTGATCTTGGCCTTTGCTTCTGTGATTTCTGTTCCCCGCTGCACTACTTAGGTGAACAATAAGTTCCATTTCCAGCAGTGGTCGGCCTCCTCTCTTACCCCTTGCCTGCAGGAATTTCTTTTGTTTGGTTTGATATTTTTAGTCACGCTGTGTTGTAATAATAAGAACAAGACCATGGGTATGCTAGATTCCAGCCTTCCTTCAGTTGCCATGGCTTGCCTTCGTGCGTTGTTATTGCTTTGGATGAGCTACTGCTGCTGCTGCAGCCCTACTCCTTGATTTCTGCTTCTTTAATACTGTTCCCTGCCTCACTACAAAGTGAACAGCAGTGCTTGTTCTCTCTGCCTGACATCCTGAATCCACCCACGAATCCATTATTTTCTGTAACGGCCAAAAGCAGTGTAGGAGGGGGAAAAAGAAATGAAAATTTAAAAAAAAAAAAAAAAAAAGAATAAACCAAAAAAAGAATAAACCCCTGTGCACTTTGGGACTGTTCTCTGCACTGAAGAAAGTGCACCCAGTTGGATGTGTAGATCAGGATGTGACCCTAAGCTCCGTGTTTACATTGTATGCAGGACGTGGTGTGCTGAGAATGAGGACACGGAGGGGTCCTGAAGGTCAGATTGAGTCAAAATCTCTGGTCTGTAAGAAATTATTTCCTGTTGTTGTCTTAGAAGTTGAAGGAAGCTATGTTGGTGAGACCAAATCATGGATATGCCCATGAGTGCCGTGTACATGAGGCGATAAAGGTCCAAGGGGAAAATAAACCAGCAACATCCCACTCTGCTGGTTGCCCTATAGCCACTTAAACAGGCACAGACTTGATAGAGATAGTCAGGGATTAAGGTAGGCTTTACCAGCAGCTTTGGTGAAGCTCTAGTGTCTAATGGAAGTTTCAAGCTGCTCTGAACCCTCAGTGGTTTTTGTAACTGCTCATTTCACGCTATTGATAAAACTGATTTATTAACTTTTATAACCTACCCTTTCATTCCTAATTCTTTCCTCATTCCTAATTCTTTCCTCTTTCTCTACACTTTCTATCCTTGCCCCAATCTGATAGAAAGGGAATGAGCAACAAAACTTTGAACACCCCACATCTAACAAAGTTCCCCCAAAGTACCGCTTTTCAAAATTTTCCTCTCTGTGATTTTAACTAACAAAAATGAAAAGGCCACCAGGTTTGTGGCCCAAAGTAAGGAAGCCGCAATGTACTTTTTCTTCCTAAAGTTTAGGTTGAAAATGGTTAATTTTATCACTTGAGTAGTTTATCCTTTTAAAATATATTTTCTGAAGTAATGAAGCACTTTGAATACCTTGGTAGAAGGGAACCAGTAAACAAAGTTTATCTGACCTACTGCTGTGATCTCTTTCACACAACTTACTGTGTGCAATCTGGATCGCGTCCTCCTGCCCTTCTCTACAAGCTGGTCTTTCATATGTTATTTTAAAAACAGAGAATTGGATACTCTCTTATTTTGCAAACAAGTACAACAATCCATATGTATACATATATGAAATATATAGATATCAATCTCTTTGAATATATGTGTGTATACATATATAGACACATATATATAAAAAATAAGGAACTGCCACCTGATTTTTCCAGCTGTGGCTAGTCTTTCACCTTACAGTACAAAGCCCTTCCCTTTATATGTAGGTGCAGTCTGCTGCAAGTCTTTTGGCTCTGTTTTTATGATGGTTAGCACAAAAGGGTAGCTATTTCATCTGTGTAATTCTTCACCTTTTGCACTAAGGAATCTTCCTTGGAGAAGACTATAACATTTTACTGATTGCTCTTGTAAGCAATCCAAAAATCAAGGAATCTTATGTAGTTTTCTTTAATGCAGTCTGGATGATGAATTTACATCTATATATCAGAAACAATGTCTTCTGCCCTACATTACTAATGTCAGAAAATTGCCACTATATAATTCATCAAAGTATTTCTATAGACTCCCCCTTTATTATCTCTTCTTTTGCAAACGGTGTAATTTGCCTTCAGTCTATGTCAATGAGAGGAACTTTAATCTTGGATACTGTTGTATAAGGTGCTGTACACATTGAAAGAATGGCAAGGTAAGGAGGGGATGGGCCTGGATAAAAATATAGATTAGGAGCTATTTATTAGCAACTGCAAACATGGCAACAAAATTCATTTTAAAAGCAGCTTGAAAATTTTGCTTAGAATAGCCATATAATGAAAGTCTTTTTGTGCTGTACCTGTTTAATCAAAATTATTTCCTAGAGTTTCTTTTACACTAAAGAGCATACGCTGAATCCTGTTATACTGCTTTAGAAATGTGCAGAGCCTTAAAGTGAATTTAACTGTGAGAAAGTCTCAATATCTCAGCCGTATTGTACCTTTCACCCTAGAATATCCTAAAGTACTTTTCACACGTAAAAAACTGATATGTAATTGCACCTGCTTCAGATATGAAATGCAGCAGTTGTTTAATGGTGCACAGAAACACTAGGCAAGGGTACGAGGCCAGAAATTGAAGAATACAATATCCAGCTGAAAATCCAGGTGGGATTTAAGATGGTAGGATGTAATTGCTTCAATTAGAATTTTGTGAGAATAATATATTTAATAGGTGCAATTCCTGGCCCTATTGGAGTCAATGAGAACATTGCTGTTGATTACAAATGAGGTTGGAATTCCTCTCGTATCTCTACCTTTATGAAAAGTTTAATGAAATACTGTAGTCAGAATTGTTTGCAGGATCTTGATTTTTTCATCTCCTCCAGAAGAGTTGGCTTGATCCTCAGTCTAGCATTATAGCTATGAAATCTTGTTAAGCACCTGTTTTACACCCGTAAAAGAGAGAGGAGAATTGGATCCAGCATCCTCTGTGGCCTTTCCCACCAGCGTGGGATATTGGTTCATTCCAGCTCAGATAGAAATGTCAGCTGCAGAATCAGCCTGACGCACACAGCTGTTCCATGGAGGTTTCCAGTAAAAAAGTAATTTCCCATACAAGTACCCAGGCTGATAGCTCCTATGCTGTGTTGATCCTGTCAGATCTCACATGGTAAGGTTTTATGACTGTAGGCCATGTTTTAAAATATCAAATGTTTCTTTTTGGTCACTGTAGAATGTTAATAGGTAACGAGGAGGAAAGGACTGTGATTGCATAGATGCGCAGGAAATATAAGCTGTGAAGCTTAATATATTTTTGTGGTGAATAAAAAAATATTCTATCCATTCATCTCCCCTTTCCCCTTCCCTCCCTCCTTCCCCCCCCCCCCCCCCCCCCCCCCCCCCCTCAGTTCTTCCTGCAGTATCAGAAGGGTTTAATGTTAATCTTAATGAAAATCTTCTATTGATTTGGTTTAGGTACTGAGCTATGTAATGCAAACCAATCTGTGAGCTGTTCACTTCCCTTTAGACATGCGTCCTAAAGTGCAAAAAGAAGAAGCAAAAGTGCAAAAGTGTATGCCCAGGTCTCCCACTCCACCAAGAACATATCCAACATGTGCTCCCACTGCCTCACAGCTGGACTTCGGTGTGGTGTTACCCCGTTGCAGCTACGTGGTTTCTGAGCCACCTGAGCTGCCCACCCAGCACAGAGCGTGGGCAGAGAGAGTCTATCCGTCTCTGTGCCTGTCACTGTAGACATGTCCCGAGGGTCCTCAGCACAGCTGGTATGGTGCAGTGGATGCCTGAACCTTCTTGAATGAATAGTTATGGATCCCTTTGGTTTGGGGGATTTGCTTGCCCAACATCAACTGGGCATGGTGGTTCAGTGTCACCTCCAGATCTTGCTGGGCAGAAGTATCTATGAATGGAACAGGTGTGTGTAAAATACATTTTTCTTACATGATACCAGCCTTGGAGATGGGATTTCTATGCATAAAACACTGAAGATTTCTGAGGAGGCTCCAATTAGACAAAGCCAAAGTTCTTTGCATTTCATTCTCCCATTGCATCGCTGAAGAGGAGTGAGATTGCACCAGAGAAACTTCCATGACTTTCTAGGCATGTGTTACGAATGCTCCAAACAATACCCTAAAAGCAATCTGGCAATATTCCATCCACATACTCCGGGAAGGATTCAGGCTGCCTGATCATGGCTAGACGCTTTCAGCACTCTCACTGAAAGAAGAAACTGAAGCGAGCAGAAGCCACTAGTTGTAGAGATCAGGAGCTCTCCACCGTTCCAAGGGGATGCCGTGTGCTCAGGTCTTACCCCCTGACGCTAGTCAACCCCTGTGCCTGAGCACAGCTCCAAAGCCCTGCCACAGTGTGAGGGAAAGGGTATTTTCTTTCTTCCCCTCCAAGATAATCACAAAATTTTTAAAAGTGATTTACTTGAAAGCTGCTACCTATTTTTCCTCATTTCATGCCCCAGCTTGCTTCTAAGTTGTTGCTGTGATATTTTTTTATTATTTTTTTTAAACTCATAACACATGGACTCTTCAAAAACACCAAGTATTTGAGATAAAACTGCTCTCAGCCTACGGCATATAATGTAGGGCTACATGAAAGTAAAACAGGATGAGAGCTTTTCAATCAATTTGATGAAAAATTTAAGTTAATTAAAAGAATGCTCAATTTTTCCCTAGAAGGCGACACTGATCTTTATTATTAATGCATACCAGTGTTTCATAACTGTGCATAATAATGGCCTGTAACATCAGGCACAGCTTCATCCCCAGCTTAATTTGTTACAAAATCTTTTTTGGTATTCTTAAAGCATGCCCTTTGCCACTGTATCCCTGATGCTCTTGGGCTAATTCCCAACTCCTAAAGGACATTTTATTTTATGCGCACACCTGAGAATTAATTTATCAGATTGTTTTTTCAGTTTAAACCTTTTTAAAAAATAATAAAAAAAATATTTAAAGGCATATAGAGACCCTTCACTGCTTGGCTTTCATATTACTTGTTAGTATTCATATTCGATTAGTGGAAATAGCGGTGCAGGAACAAATATTCTTACAGGCTGGAGATGTGGTGTAGGAAAAAAGGAACAGAAAGTGGTCTTTGAATGACAGACACCTAATGTTTCATTTTCTTCCATGTACGTAAGTGAAGGAAGTATAGTCTTTCCAGGAAGATGGGGGGCAGATGTATTGGAGCGGTATCTTGGAAAAAAATGTAGCTTCCATGGCTGCTGTTTGTCACAGTGCAGGTAGTTGTTAAGTCAGGTTGGTCAAGGCTTATATTTTCGAGTTGACAACTAAGGCTCAGTTCTTGCTTTGCATCACCACTGCTGCTTACAAGGAATAAAAGCCCTCCCACCTTGCCTAAACCTCATCCCTTTTTTCATCAAACCCTCGACGTTTCCCTGAAGGACCCAAGCACAGTGAGCCACGGGGCAGCCTAGTGCTTTCCATATTAATTGAGGCAGATGGTTTTGCAGAGTGTAGTTCGGATTTGCCATGAGCTGAATAGTCACCGTGTTTAGTGAGTTTAAGATGATTAAACCTCCCAGTCAGAGACCTTATTTAATTCCCTACGGCAGGAGGAATGAAACTATGCCAAGCTATAAATTTGGACTGATCTAGGCACAACGTGCAAGTATCCCTTTGTACTGGGGGGATACAGGTAAGAGGTAGATTTAGCAGGCAAGTAGAAGTAGATCTAAAGTCTGTAACTGTTACTGGATATTCAGCTCATTGTATAAGAGGAAAGAACTGGCAACACCTTGAAAGCCCCTAATTATCATGGCTGCATTTGTCTCCATGGATGTGCAGGGTTATTTTGGTCTGGGAAACCACTACCTTGTCCTGATTCTTGCACTGCACTTCAGTGTGCTGGCTGCAGGCATTGACAAGTGATAATGGCCAGGTAAATGATCAGTGGTGACTCGTGAACCCCCGTCTAATTTGTCTGTCTATATCTCTTAGAAGAGCAACCATCATCTCTGCATCTATTAGCTGGGTTAAAATCTTAGCAAGTTGATGTTATGTAGTCTTGCTCCTCCGCTCCCCTTTTTGCTCATCTTTTCCAAATGCCTTTCTATACTTTTACTGCAGCCTGATAGAAATTTTACTCTTAAGTCCTTGAAAACTGGCACTGTCCTGCAATTTTAGGTTTGATCATGGTGTAATGAGGGCCCCTGAGCCTGGTACTCCCCACACTGTCCCAGTACGCGCAAGGGATGGAGCGGTCCCTGCTCTGGGCAGATTACAGGCTACGTAGATGTGAAGCGCAAAAGGATGCTGTCACTACTGAACAGGGATATAAAAGGAAATCCTCTGATGAAAAAAGGAGGAATTTTTGAAACTTCATGTTTTAAAAAACCAAAGCGAAGGCTGTTTTCTTTCTTTGTCCTGTATATTCCTTTTAACATATAAACTGTAAAAAATATAGAGGAGGGTAAACAGAGTATTTCTTTTCCCCTTTAATAAATATGAAACAGATGTGCAGGCGCTTGATGAGGAAGAGAACCAAAAGAAGGAGAGTGCGAATAAAAGTAAATTCTAGGTTACATAACATTTATCAAACTGATGGAAAAAGCCAAGCTGGGAGTTGAAAGCAAGATTTAATGACAAGAAATGGTGATAAAAAAGTTCATAGCCGTTGAGTTTTATGGTAAGGCTCGTGATCAAGAGTCCCCTGGCCAACTGTCTGGTTGTTATTGGCTGCACATCAATACACCCCAGGCCCTGCCCCAAACCTTGCTTGCTGTTTCAGCAGAACCCACGAGCTCTGATGTAGCCATGGCAAAGTGGGGAGGAATTTGCACCCTTTGCAAGCTACATCCACCGCATAGGTTGTCTCATGCTTCTCCCCAAAGAGTTTAAAGGCATGTTGCCAGCAGGGATTAGTCAAACAGGATTATATACAGAGCTAGTTGAAATACCCGTTCACTTCAACTGAAACTTGTGTTGGACACTTGCCACTTTACCAAAAAAAAAAACCCAATAAATTTCTCCAATCCAGGGGAGACTTTCTGGTTCAGCCAGAAGCTCAAGTTTAATGGCCTTCTCCATCCCTAGTGACTGTTCTGACCCCAAATGGGTAGTTATCCTGGGGTAGGCTTCCTCAATCTGTTCTCTTGGAGCTTTCTACTTTGCATAAATAATTGAGTATTCATTAGAGCAGGGTCTTGAGCCTGGGTTTCCCACAGCTGAGGTGAGTGCCCTGACCACCACACTATTGATTTTCCTATCCCAACTGATCAATATTTCATTGATCTCATTGGCGCTAATTGGCATAGGGGGTGCCCATGGGATGCCCAGTGAGAACAGGAGACATATGTAACCCCTATAGAAATAATGCCGTGTATTATCCAGTAGCAACAGCAAACACTGCTCTACCAGGTATCTAGTCTTGCATATGGTCAAACAACCTCCTCCTAACTGTTCCGGTGGAAATGGCATTGTCATTCGACATGATAAGCAATAATTGTATATCTTCAGTAAAGACAACATTTCTGCCTAATGATGAAAAGCACAGTTGAGCTAGTCTGAACTAACTCAATTTATGTAACAAGATTCTGCTGTGTTTGCCCAAATTGGCATAGTTCCTCTCCAAGGGACTGAAAAATGACGGCAAATCCAGCATGAAGCCTGTTGTTAAAGGAAGTGTAGGGAGCAGCACAAGTTTATTGTCAGCCTTCAAGTGTGCCTTTAGGTGGTCACCACATCCTGAGATGCTGCCGATAGAACTAGATGACATATTTCTGAAGGCCTGCCAAAAGATTCAAACAGACAATATTGAAGATTCTTATTCTGCTTTCCTTAGCAGTTTACTATTTCCCTTCAGAACGAATATGCAATTATGCTGCTGTGAAGAAACCCACAGTGTAATAAGGGACACTGGAAAAGATTAGCCAAGGCAGATAATGTCTTGTAAAGACTATCTCTTTGGCACCTTTGATACCAATTATACCATGACATCTCAAAAGGAAGTCACCTGTCTTAGCTGAGGCAAGTTATCCAAGAAAATCTAACAAGTATTTTTTTTGTTCATTGTGCAATGAACATACGCAATGATATAATAATAATTTCCCTGGTATAGCAGGAAAAGAATTAAGTAAAATTAGCTTCTCAACATAAAACCATTATAAGCTGTAATTTATTTCAGAAAGTGGAAAGTGTTAGGGAGAAAAAGGGAAAAATCCCCACCCTTTGCTGATAATTTGTTATGTTCTGGACCCAGTAAATGACCTTATACATATGGACTTAAGTATACTCAGCGGGTACAATATATCTAAAATGACATAGAGGATTGAGCCTAATTGATATCATTAGAGCCCTGGTCCTTTTACACTTGGCCTTTGAGATGTTGGTGTTACCAAGAAAGCTGCTTTTGATTTATTTTGCTTTTCTTCTTCATCCTTTTGCTCTCTCTCTCTTTCTCTCTCTCATTCCCCACCCCTCCACCCCCCTTCTCTCAAGCTCTGCTCAAAGGCCAGGCCTGTGGAGGTTAGGAACTCGTGATCCGATCCAAGGTTGCAATGCTACAGATTGCAAATTCGTTTCTGAAGTGGTAACTTCTAACAAGAGGCACTTGTTACGTTTGACCAGTGTGCTTAAGGGGGAAAAAAAAAAAAAAAAAAAAAAAGGAAGAAGAGTGCAATTCTATGGATAAAATAGCAGCAACATTTATTTTAGGTGACTCTTTTAGAGGCTTAACATGTTCTTTATCTTTATAGGGGATATTCTTTTCCAACCTGTAGCAGAAACCTCAAAGCTGCCAAATGAACCTATATAGTAGACCGTGCATCAAGTTTCAGACAAAATATTCTCTCCTGCTTTCATGAATCTCAGTACAATTGTCCCTTGCAAATAACTTGAGCTAGGTAGTTCTACAGAGTGAAGGCAAACCTAACAATCTTAGTTTGATAGTAAGTTACCCCTTACCCCTAGCTGAAAAGATCTAGTTCGCTAATTATGCTCACAGGTTTGACGTTGATTTAAAAATTCCCCATCTGTCATGAAAGCCCAAAGATCAAGAATCCAGGACAGTCCCAGCAGTGCCCAAAGAAGTAAAGTGTACTCAGCATAGTATACATTGGTGTGGCTTACAAATTTTTTTGTCTTTGTTTTTAACCAGGCTATTATATTTAAAACAAGGTCATGCACTTTCCCTTAAAAGTTCTACAGCAAATATGATACAATTCATTCAGTCTTTCAGCAGTGTTTTACCACACGCCTTATACAAACACTGAAAGCTGTCATTGACTTTGTACATCTTCCTTATACACATATGGGAACTATGTCTATGCACCTAGCATTTTTTTCAGGAATGTTTATGTACAACAAATATTAACTTAGTACAGGAGAGAAGAGTGATATATGGTCTTGTACCTAGAAAGCTGGGAAGTCTCAGACCTTTGAAAATTGGAAGATATTCTTCATTAATTGACTCTTCTGTATCTGTGCCAAAACCTGTGAATAGTATTTTGGTGCTAAAGTACATGGAATCTAACAGCTACTTTACTAGTAAGAATAGTCTACTAATTTTATTAGTAATTATATAATGCAGTGGTTCTGTGCAAAAAGAGTAACTATTTCAATAGTCTTCTACTCTGTTCATTTATGGAGAATCTATGTTTCAATATGATCCAGGCAAAACTGCCTGTTTAGCTGTAGCATATTTGTTTTTTTCCCATAGTGATCAAATACAGGTTCAGCTGGGACTGAGCTAAAATGGATCATCAGATATTCATTGAAAAGGAATGAGATTTAACCATTTGAATGAACCTTTAGTAAAGAGGAGAGAAAGAAAACACATACTAGAATTGGTAAAAATAAACCTATCTACTTAGAATCCACTTTTACCTGCGTTCCTGGGACTGACCCAGTGGTCTCTTAAGTCGGTGGACCCTGAGTTAGACCATTACTTCAGCTCAAAAGAGAAAGGCACACGTTCCAGACCACTCAAGGACAGCAGTTTCCTTTCTTTGCTGATTGGGCTGGAAATCACAATCAAAGATAGCTTGTGTGTTTTGTGATCTCATTATGGTGAGTAACTGGCTCTCCTTGAGAAGCAGTTGCCGCAGGGTAATGGGGATTGGTATTCAAGTGACCTTGCATCCTTGAGCCAGCATCCCCAGTTGCTGATGATAATCAGAGCCGTAGATGCCTGTAATGCAATTGTTCCACCAAGTCCAGCAGGTATTAGTGCAAGCACTGGAGCTGGAAGGACTGTATAATGGTCTGAGTGTGGATTCTGTAGCGGGAGAGACTTATTAGAAAGGGGGAGTGGGGGGAAGAGAGAGAGAAAGAAAAGATATTAATTGAAAACATGCAATCAAAAATAAACCCTTGCCCTACATCCCATGCTTTATTCATCTGCTAATTGAAAATGGGAGACTTGTGAACCCAAAGTGCTTATAAGCACATCCATTGCCTGCTCCTCGCTGTCCTCAGACAGGCAGAATGCTATGGCACACACTGTGAATGGAGAGCAAAAGGGCAGAACAATTAAAAGGAAAAATGCAAAGTACAGTTCTTGA
Source organism: Falco naumanni (assembly GCF_017639655.2). Classification (NCBI taxonomy): domain Eukaryota; kingdom Metazoa; phylum Chordata; class Aves; order Falconiformes; family Falconidae; genus Falco; species Falco naumanni. The sequence goes on along the minus strand of NC_054060.1, from coordinate 8,250,611 downwards.
AATGTCATGCACGTTAGCAGCAAAAAATGCTGGTTGGGCTCCTCATCCTGCATCTTTCTTTTCCTTTCTCCTTTTTTTTTTTTTTTTTTTTTTTTTTTGGTCTTTTCTTAATTTTCCTCTCTGTGCACATTGGAAGGCAGCTGTGGAAGCAGGGCGCACACACTCATGGTAAGCACAACTTCACCACCTCCATTCTTTTGTTGCATTTACCCCACTAGCATCTCACTTCCCAAATGTCAGCTCCCCCTGCCCCAGCACCGCCACCCCCCCAGTGTCTAACTCAGTAAAATCACCCTGCGCCATTAACAGCCATTACCACTAGCACGTTTTTACGGTCAAGGAGCATTCTTGCTTAGGCCTCCCTCTGGGCTCAGATCACATAACTATAAATTTACCCTTGAGCCTCTCATTCCTTGCTGGTTTGCTACATCCTCAGGCCTTCCTTTCTGCTGCACTTTCTCCCTGCTTTTCTCCTGTTGGCATATGCAACTTGACCCAAACAACCTTGCGCATATGCAAGATACAAAAAGTTCACCAGCTGTGATCAACAGTAAATAAATCTTGATGCCAGTATTAAGTTACAGCAATTTTATCCTCTCTCTTCCCTTCCCCACCCTTCATCGATGGGAGAAGAATATGAACTTGACATTTGCTCACTGAAAGCAGATGGATGAGGTAGGTCAGCATTAGGTGTAACCCTAGCACTGTTTCTTTGGGTTTCCTGAAGGATGGAGCTAAAAGAATTCTCCTGGTGGGTCAAAGGCCACATTAGTCATTTGCTTAAAGAAGAACTGTGCAGAATTAATCAAAATGAAACACAGGTTTTCATGTCTCTCTCTTATTCAGAATCTCTCGGTCCTTTTTTCCATTCCTCTTAGAGGAAGCAATATATTTTATCCTTTTACACCTTGTCCTGCAGAGGTTTTGTTCGGAGTGGTGTCAGAGGCCTTCCCCTTCTGTGTAGAAAACCATTTTAATCAGGATAAAGCCTCCATGTGATACTTGTAAAGGTCATCTGAAGCTGGTGTGTTAGTACCAGTGCAACCATAAAAAAAAAAAGACTCAACCCTTCATGAAGAAGTTTTGAGTTGAAAAGAATGATTCTATTCACTGCATTTTTCCAACTTAAAAGGAAAGTTAAAAGACCAGCTCCAACACTCAGAAGCAAAAAACTTTACATATTTTGTTTCACTATAACCTGAAGAGAGCAAACTATTCAGGGAGAAAGTCTTTCATTCTCTTTTTTTTCAAGAGAATTTCAAGAGCTATACCCCGAAACTGATTAAGAGCCTGACCTTACTATAAAAAAGGTCACAGTAATATTTTTAGGGGCTTCTTTTTTTTTTTTTTTTTTTTTTTTTTTTTTTTTTTTTGTGAGGTTGTTATCTTGGTCAGGGAGGTACCAGGGTATTTATGGTTTACAGTTTAAATCTTCTCACAAAGGAAAAAGTTTCTTTGGACTGAAAGCTTTTGGCAGCAAACTTTCACCTGCTATGTGAACTGTTCCCACTATTTGACACAGCTTGCCTAGAAAAGCTTAAAATAGTACATCGGGATTTTGGTTTCTCTCGGTATCTTCTCCCCTCTTCTTTTCTTCTGTTTTTCAGATGATGGAGCTTCCTATTCATGATTCCTGAAAACACATTAATAGTTCAGTTGGGATTTGTGAGATTGGCATACAGAAAAGGACGAAACGTTGTTACTCTTCAGGCACTTCCATGTACCTTAGCTGCTTCCCCAGCCATGCCCAGCAGTCTGAAATACACTTCTTCACCCAGCACTGCGGCAAAGTCATCACAGGCTTCTAGAAACTAGCTTCTCCTTGTTAACTCAGCTGTAACCCAGTTGAATTTCTACTGTCCTGTGAAATAATTCACTTTATTCAAATGCATTTATAAAGCAAACAGCAAAACCACCCACTGTCAGTTGCTCACACATTGGCATATGCACGCACAGACACCTTCAGCAGCCCATATAGCACTGACAGTATGCACAGCTGTTATATTTTACGCTATTTGATGCTCAATAATTAGCGCCTGTTAAAGAAAAAAAGAGAGATGCCACACTACCTTGCAACAAATAGCAGGAATCAGTATGTCCAATTTACCAAGACCTACTGCTGAAAGGAAGATTCCTGTTATAATTTCACATGATGTTGCTGTCACTATTACACTTGTCAGCACTATGATATCAACAAAAGACTTCTAGTATATCTAACAGGGAATGACTCTTCTCCAGATTCACTGAAGGGAGACAGTAAAACCACACAGATGCTTGGTATTGTCTTAATTTAATTGGGTGGGTTTTTTTGCTGTTGTTGACATTTTTGTTGATTCTTTTCGGTAAAAGGAATGGTTTGAGGGTTGAACTCTCCAATCACTTTCTGAACTGCAAAAATTTTGTGAAAAGAAAACCGTTTAACACTCAGGAACACAATATATTCAGTCATGTCCTTAGTGATGTCCAAGGAGCAGCCAGCTTGGCTGCAGACTGGTTCTGCAGGCGATGTAAACTGGCTTGTAGCTCTCTTGTGATTAAGAGATTTCCATCAACAAAAACAGGGGTGTTGCATAGAAGCCATGCATGTTAACTGCCTGGCAGGTTTCAGGATAACCCAACAGTATGTGTTAAGAGGAATCTTCAGTCGTTTCTAATATGTTTTAATTGGCTGCAGCTCACCAGGGAGAAAGAACGCGGCAGGCAAGGCATGCCAGAGGGTAGCCATGACTATCCGGGGTCCTCAGCCAGGCTGTAAGAATGCAAAGAGACACTAGGATGTCCCCAGCACCAGCTGGTGGTTCCTCAGTCTCAGAGAGACCCACGTAAGGCAAAGTAAACTGCATGTAAGGCAGCCTTTCACCAATAGGTCCATGTGAAGCTTCTAGAACAGGGGAAAGGATCCAATCTTTATTTTATTATTATTTATATAGGATCCAATCCTATACCACAGTATATCTAGAGACCAACAAATAAATATGCACGCACTGGATTATGAAAACCAGAAGTGAGATCCTGAATGAGATCCTATGTCTGTTAAGTATGTAATCTGCAGGCAGGTTAGACGTTACAGGTGTGCATTCCTTGCAGACAAATGAGACTCTCATATGTGTGAGTTCTGTTAGATGAGTTTGATGGAAAACAGACAGTCTCAGTTCACATGCACTATCTGCATTTAAGCGCCATGGATTCAGAATCAGTTAGATCTGTTTAAGTCTTTATAGTGGCCAAATCTTTCTGATTATCCAAGTAGTGTCTTCCTGGGTGTCTCTTGTCGCTTTGATTCCCTTGTTTTATTTCTTACCCCAGCCTGTTGTGTTGTCCTTGCACGTGCAGAGATGCTATAGGTTACTGCAGCAGGAAACCTTTTTTCAGTGGTAATCTAAAGGTTTAGTGCTCTGATTCTGCAGCTTTTACTTGCATTGGAGCAATACTGTTCAGCTTGGTAATTGCTAATCACTTTAAGTCTCACTGTCAATTGTAAACTTTCAGGAATTATGAGATTGGCTTAGAAATCGTGAGTCAATTTGTTTCATAAGTTCTGGCAAAAAAGAAACACTTAGTTCCTTATGATTTGTTTTCCATAATTTACTGCCAGTTTCAACAGATTTTCCTGTAGCTGCAGTTTCTTTGGTGGATGTTCTTGTGCCTAATACTGTGTGTCCCCGTGCTTGTGCTTTTCCTTTAGGCCGCTGGTAGAACATACATGGTCACTTCTATGCAGCCACCTGTTTTCACAAGGCTCGTTTGAGCATCATTATTTTTGTCAAGTATGTCCTCCTCTTTCCCCAGCATAAACACCTTCTAACCACGTACGTTTTCTCTTTAGAAATTAAGCTATAAAAATTAACAGATGCCATAGTCATTGTTTTTTTGCCCTGTGGATTCTGAATCTCACATTTAAACTTAATTGATGTTTTCAGACCTGACGGTTTCAGTTACCTGTGTAGCTGTGAGGGCTAGAAAAGTGCATTTTGGTCTTTCAAAATCAACCTGAAAATCTTATGATTGCCTGACTTGAGGATGTGAAGATGACTTCAGTATTTTCAAGAAAATCATTAGTAGAGTGATAACATTTGTGAGCCTTCAATTCTGAGCTCCGTGTAGGCATGTGATTCACCATCTGAAATTGATGTGATTCCCTCGTACTGCTAGTTAAATCGATGATGTTTTGCTGTCAGGAGACAGCCCCCTCTTTCCATGTGTGTATTCTCTCTCTCAATATGCAGACCATTTATTCCCTTTATATAGAAATAATTTTATTGTTACCTTTAGGAAGCAGAGCAGGATACCATGGATTTCTGAACTGCCTTTTTAGCAGACTTGCCAATGTCTAGTGGCTAACTAAGGTTTTATGTTTGTGGGCTACGTTTCATGTACATTTTGTGGTGGCAGCAGCTAGCACTCTCCTCAAGCAAATGTTACAGATGGCACTTTTTATGCTTGGAGTGGAGTAAGATATGTAGTCACCCCCTTGGCTAGCACACTGTGTTCCCTCGAAGCTGTGGAGCGCGAGGCAGTATGAATGAAGCACATTATCCTCTTGTTTGTTTCATGAAGAAGTGGTGCTTCCTCTGGTCGTGCACCACATGGGTCATGGTCTGGTGCTCTATGGGAGGAGTTTGTTTGTGTCACTTGAAATATTTAACATGTGACTATCATACCTAAATGGACCCTGGATATGTGCTTCACCGAGTCGGTAACTTTGTGAATTATTTCGGCAAACCTTGCATTTGGCTTTCCTCGGGACCTTTCTGTCCCCTGGCCCATGGACTCTCATTTCTACTCCTGACATACTACAGGATTAAGTCACTATGGTACTTTTGACATCTGTTGTGTTTCCTTCCCACTTAGAGATTTTATGTTCACAGGGTATTCCTTAATATCTTCTTCACATAATTTGAAATCTTGATGGAAATTCATGCAGCAAAGCACGTATGACTTGCTTTCCTTTCAGGATGAAATTTGGCCTTGAGCCTTCTAAATGTGCTTACACTTAGGTAGTCTGTAAATCCCCTCACCCAAAGGAAACAAAAGGCCTTGGAGTTTCCATTAAGTTCTTCCTTCACTCACCTCAGAAAGCAGCCTGACTGCTAAATTAAGGATCAGGTCATCCTGTCTCAATTCATCATATGTGCTTTTCCATCTCCATATCACAATTGAGGATATATATATTTATAAAGTAACAAAATACATCTGATAATTATAATTGAGCCAGAAAACGTTAGCAGTCAATGGTTAAGAATTATACATCTAAGCAACCATTTGTCACTCCAATGATTTTAGCATTTTAAAAAAATAATCAATGAATTCTAAACATCTAAGTACCATTGCTGAGTATACGACTGTGCAATGACCTATTTGCAAAGCCACATTAAAAGAAATATATGAGCAGTGTGCTCCTTAGGGAATGGCAATACAATAAAATGTGGGTATTTGTATAAAAGCTAATCCTCCCACAGAGTTGTGTCAATTAAGTACAGTTCAGGGTAGTAAAGAAAATATAGTGTTATCTGGGCCATATATTACTATCCCCTGATTTTAAAAAATTGCAACGAGGTCAGTATTTTTAGTACTTGTTACTTACTGCTAAAGTGCTCCCTGAGTTTTGCTGCCTGTGTCTGTGCATGTGTGTGTCTCTTTTTCTTTTGCATTGGCCCGTAGTGGCCTTGGAATGGTAAAAAAAAAAAGAAAAAATTAAAAAAAAAAAGAAAAAAAAGTGAAAAGAATCAATAATGCCACTTCTTTAAATACCAAAGTGAATTTAGTGTGTGTGAATAGTGCCAGATTGACAGGCTGGAGAGCTAAAGGCTTACTGTTACCCACCATGTGCCGTCAAGAGCTGTGCAAGCCTCTCCTGGACTGCCTGGCTGTATTACCACAGCTTGGACCTAGCTGGGGACAGTCTTCCCTCCTTCTAAAGGAACTTTTTTGCTTCTTTTCTGAGGCTCCCAGCAAATTGGTTCCAGTTGCGGTGGCAGTATGTTGTTGGGGAGGAGCGGCGTGGTTTGGTTTTCATTTTAAGGCGGGCAATTTCCAATAGGAAATGGGTGTTTTAATTTGCTTCTCTGTGTTGTAGTAATGAGTTGCTTACTTTTAATAGCACAGCAGAAAAAAAAAAACCTCGCACAAGTAAGAGGGACTAGTTTCTCATGATTCAAACTACATGTCATTTTTCCAGAAGTAAGCAAAGGCCGAACATATTTCTTATTGCTCAGATTATACGTAGTCCTCTTATGAATGACTAGGCATATTAGTGCCTGTTTAAGCTTTATTTTCTCTTTTAATGTGACAGACCTCTGAAGAAAAACCTACAGATAAAAGTGAATCTTAGAGGTCTCTGTCATGTAACAGAGCCGTTCTTCATCTCTCTCTTTCCAGACCCAAGGTCTCCTCAAAGCCGTTCCCCTCCCAGTGTTTCAGTCCTGCTGCTGCTCAGTGCCATACCTTGACTGCCAGGGAAACCTTCATGAACGACAGGTTGTTCAGATAGTGCTGTTTGAGAGGTGACAACAGACACAAGTGCTTTATTTAGGGTGGATTTTGCCATGAAATTGAGATGTTCAGAAATCGCTTGAGGGTTTTTCATTCTAAACATCTGGAAGTCTGTAAAACAGAAACCAGCCCCCAGCAATAACCTGAAAATCTCGGGCCTGTCCAAGTTCTGCCAATGCATACCTACCTCCTTACCTCTAGTCTTACGTATTGAATAGCACCCAGAGGTTGGGAAGACCTGGATTTTGAACCTGGTTATGGTGATACAATGGATATTTTACCTACATGGAGCCCCATGTCAGGAAAAGCATAGAGGTTAATTCTGAGCACATGCTTAAAACCTATTGAAGTCAAACAGATATTTAAATACAGATGTCGGAAATATGTTTATGGGTGTTGTTGAATAAGGACCTTAAATGCATTAACCGTTTGCCACTTGATGTTGCTAGCCAGCAACATGTTGCATTTCGGCTCTGTTAAAAATAAATAATGAAATGGTGGTTCTGTGTTCCTGCTGCCATAACTGAATGATTCTGTGTTGTGATTCTGCCCAAATTTGTGAGCCAGGTGACATCACATACATCTTGGAAGGCTCCCGCTGTTCTCCTGGTGCACTTAAATCTGTGGCTGTAAGAGCATTTAGGATGAAAAGGGTTATACATTAGAGTTTCTGAGAGATGGGACATTTGAAAAAGAAAGGTTTTGGGAATTACAACTAGACTAAACTGATTTTTTTTTTAAGAAATTTTCTATAGGTAGGTAAATCCAGGGAAATGTTTGGAAAGAACTAGAGCATTTTTAAAAACCTGAAACTGATCATGAGGATCTCTTTGAAGCTACTGAGTCAGGGACAGATCTCAGGGTCCCCATTTCCTGCAGATCCAGATCCAGGATCCTGCAGGTCTTAAATGAGGAGCCTAGAAGCCAACTTGGCATCAGGCGATCTACTTCATGTATTTCTATGACTGCAAGAAAGAGAAAAAAAATCAGTGTGGGACTGAAAACAAGCTAAAATAAAGAGAATGAAAATTAAAACTCAGTGGCTACTCAGCTTAGTAGTTCCTTGCCCATTCTGGCCTTCTGGATCATCCTTCTGTCCTAACGTGAAGGCTGACCTTTTTCAGCTCTTGATTCATCTTCACAGGCAAATTTTGCTGTCCTCCCACCCTTCTCCTTAGTGGTGATACCTTCCAGCATAGGTGGCTGAACGAGAAGTGGTTTTGATACTTGAACCTGAATACATATACTTCATAGCCTAAACTCAAATTTAAACTCAGCTCAAGTACACTAGCAGAGAAATAACTGAAGTGTAGGTACTTGTCCTGTGACCCGCTCTGGGGACAGCAACTTGGGGGAGTTTCACTAAGGCAAGATAGTGCTAGGGAATCCACTGCAAGGACTAAATGCAAACTGGGACTGGAATCTATTAAACTGCCCCACAAGTACCAACAGCCTTGGTGACTGGCCAGAGACATGTGGATTGTTTAAGCAAATTCTGTCCCTCATCAGTTTCAAAGCAGAAAATCTGACCAAATATGTTTGAGTATTCATATGATTGACAAAAGCTTCTGGCAGTGGCACTTTATAGTCTTTTATGCCTTTGTAGAGAGGGTTGGGAAAGCTGCCCTTCTGATTTTTACTGGCTTTTACCCCCTTTTAATTCAGGATTAGATGGCAAAATGTTCAGGTGATTTAAATCCATTTGTATGAGACACAAAAAATGTCTAATTTAAATAATTTTAGAAAGACATCATTAAAAAAAATCACTTCCTGGAGCAACCTAGATGTTTTGTTGCAAGAGCAACTCCTCCTACAAGGTGAAGCCCATGGTTTACAGCATCGTCCTGGACAGATGACAGGGACTTCCTTCCAGTTTCTTGTGTAGGGCAGATCCATTTCTGGGGGAGAGTTTACGCACAGCATCCAACTACAAGTACTTCGCTTCTTTGATAGGTAAATAGCTAGAAGTAAAAAGCAGAAAAGAGTTTGTCAAAGTACAATAGGGCACCAGCATCACAAAGTCATTGTATTGGCTTGCTCATGTTATTGCAAAAAGAATTTCCAACGACCCCTAGCCTGATGTCGTCAACAGTAAAGGCCATGTACCATGAAAGAGATAACACTGCGTAAGCAGTTCTTTTAGCAAAAATATTGTTCACGCTCAATGAATTCTGGACTACTGTAAGGGAATAAAACAACAATTGAAAAGAAACAACAACAGAAGAGGAGGTGAAAAAAGCTGAAGAGAGAATGAGGGGAAAAAGTGGTGTCTGTCTGTTTTGTCCTACAGGCAGAAGTGCCAGCACAAATCAGCAGGTCTTCAGGTGAATTTTCTAGTTATAGTAGATGAAGCATTTCGTAGGCCACTTTGACGGATTGTTAACGTTAGTTGGGCTGAGTGTGATTAATTCAGCCGCTCTGTCAGTGACAGGGAGGAAAAGGTTCTGCTAAAACTGATCAGAGGTGACTCTGCTAGAATCCGTTCGAGGCGCAGAGCAAAGCACGGGCACCGGGCTGGGAGCAGGGGAAGCACGAGGCAGAGTCATGTCAGCTTCCCAGCTGTGGTCTGGATCAAAGGAAAGATGCTGCTGATTTGAAATGAAAAGTTGGGGGTTTCCCTAATGTGAACTGGCATAGGGAGCGATTGATACGGGGTTGTCCTTCCCCCTCTTCAGGCAGGGAAAAAAATGGATCCGGATGTGAGCAAATAGTACAAAGAGAAGGCAGAGCTGCTAAGCTACATATTTTTATGCAATTTTCAAATGTGTGAGCTGTCAGGTTTAAAAAATAATAATAATACAGGGTCATTCCTTGGCCTGCTAACAGATGTGTCCAACATTTGGATCCTGGTGCTAGGATTTTGCCTTAACCAAAATGAATACCTCTAATACATTGACAGTAAATCTCTCAGCACCGTTAAAATATAACTCAACTAATAAATGAGAAAGAGAAGACATCTGAGAAACTGCAAGTGTCTGCTTAAAATATATAGAGTTAATATCAGCAAATGGTGAGTGAAGTCAAAGTGATCTGAACATTCCTGCTTACCATTCAGCTCTGCAGAAACCAGACCCAAAGGCAGATTTGCATCTTGTGTTAACACAGCGTAAAGCTCCATTGATTTCAGTCTAGTTATTACTGATTTTCAGCCATTTAATGGAGAAAAACAGATCTCTCTGCTCTGTGTGTTTATGTGGCAAAAGCAGCAAAGCACACTCCCCCGTCTCTAGTCACTCCGGAGCTGGAGACAGCATAACCTGCAATACTTTGCCACTGAGCAGTTGCTACTAACACCAGTGTACAAGCTTAAAGGGAGGTCACCTAATGTTTTCAGACAGAAGCAGAGAGGGGAGATGCACAATTAGCTGTGAGGTGCTGGGAATAACTGCAGAGGATAAAGCTCTAGAGTCACAGTAGAAACAGACTTATTTGCATTATTCTAATAGTACAAAGGATGCACAACCCAAAGCAGAGGACAAAAATATATTGTAGGTGTTGACACAGTTTTGTGCAGAAAAGTAGCTGCAGGTTTTACTTGTGAACTTTTGTGGCCAGCTGAATTGTTTGAGAACTGAATTAATTATTCTTTATTACTCTCAGTATATAATTATATAATGCAAGCTTCTGAAGCTATCTGAAGATAACAGTGGGACATGAACATGTAGAACAATAACATTGTGCTTAAGATTAGGAAAACAATCTTTAAAATCACAGGGTTTTAAGCTGTAGAACTTGTTTTGCCTGCTCTTCCATGATCTTCCATTTCCCTTGGAAACTGGTCAGCCTGCTGCGCCCTTTAGTAAGAGTCGGACTGGGACACAGAGCACAGGATTTTGGAAGTACAGTTTTTTTCAGGACTTGAGAGGGATCCATCAAGTTTGCACTTTCCCATGCTCAGGAACAACCAGATGTGTTTAGTTCCCATTCCTTGCTGGGTTTAGCTGCAGTGACCGAAGAGATAACTTCCAACAGAGCAACCCTGAAGATAAGGGGAGGCAGACAGCTAGGGCAGTAACCTTTTGCACCCCATGATTAATCCATTATGGTTATGAATCAGAGCTTTTGGCCATCAGAGCTTGGTTGTTCAGCATCTTTCTGTAATCCAGAATTACTGCTGCCCATTCACCTGTGCAATAGAAACTGCAGCCTCAAACAGAAGAATGGATGGGCAGTAAACTACCACAACTAAAATGATGGAGAATTCAAAATTTTCTGGTTTTCGTTGTTGAGTAAAAAACCATAATGACTACTGAAGCAGGAAGCTTAGGAATTTGCAAAACAGAATGAGATCATTATAGTCCTAATTGAGCAAAGCAAATAAAAACATGTGCAGCTCTAAGCACTTGAATAATCCTGATCCTTCTGCCCAGAATCTAACGAAGGACATAAGACAATGCTTAATGTTCAACATGAGAGAAGTTGACTTCTCAGGGTCTTGAGCATATGCTTAATTTTTTTACTGAGTTAGGGCCATATGAATGAAAATGACATTTGTAGTTAGCGTCTAGGCTAAATCAATCCACATGCCTCAGGGTACAAAACAGCTATCAGACAGAGACAGTAGTATAGTGTTCTTGCTATAGAATACTCACCAGAGAATTACTTTTCCCAGGTAAGTTCATAGCAGTTAATTTGGAAATCAAGCTATTAGGGTAATATATTTAAGGACTTATTCTTTAATATGAGGTTTCAAAGTGCCTTGCATCGCTTCAGTGACTGAAGAATTCACCAAATAATGGGCAATAAATAATTTCTTCAATTAACTTTTCTTATTTTTACTGTTCCCAAACTCTCCAAGAAATAATCACAACTTTTACCAGTCTAATGATTACTTGAAATAATTTGTGAATTTTTGCAGCAAATAGTTCTCAACCTGTAAATTTGTCAGCCAACGGCAGCAAACAGTCCACTGCATGGGTTGTGTGGTGTAGCTGAGCTGGTCAGTCAGCACAGGAGTAGCTCTCTCTGCCTTTGCTCACATATGACTTAAATTCATTTTCTACTAAGCAATTTCCTGAGTTGCCTTAAATTTATAATGTGTGAAGGAGAGGGAGATTTTATTCCCTTTGATAACACCAAAGATTTGGTAGAATTTATTTTAATTAATTTGGTTCAAACTTTTCTTACAGCATGTCGTAACCTTTGATAAACACCTTTATTGCTCCCTATGACCTTTGACTATGTCCTGGTAGTTATATAGAGCCTAATTCTAGTTAAAATAAACATAGGCATCATCTTGCTGGATATAGTTGTGTTTACCTGGCTAAGCCAATTTATTGCCATTTGAATCATAATCAAGATCAGCTAATAAAACACCAATATGCTTTTGAGGCACGCTCAGGGAAGGCAAAAACATCTTGGTGCTGACGCGTTACCTCTTCTGTTGAATTAACAGTCGAAAATGAAACAATAAAATAAGATACCTCCTTGAAGAAATTAGTTTACTAATGAACTAAATGCTGGTTTAGGTGGAAGTTGTTATAACTTCTAAATATCTACTTTAGATCTGAGGAGAATGTAGATGTGCCTGCAACTGAGAAATATTTACTACATCGACATTATGCCACTAAGACTTTAAAAAAAATGTATTTTAGATTGTATTTATAAGTACTAAATGGAAGTGTATTTCTATTTGTCCCCCTCTTTTACCTTTCTCTACATGTCCAAAGGCATGGAGATGTGGCTCGCAGTTATTCAGTCACAGTGCCAAAATTAACAATCCAGCTTTTCCTCTTTGTCCCGCTCATTTTTTCTCCATTCCATGCATCACTGTGCTTTGAGCTAGCATGCCTGTCTGTGTAGCCATGCAGTAACCTGACTGGAGGAACTGATTTGCCTGAAAAAAACATAAAAGAGAAGAGCTTGGGTTTAGTTTCTTTTATGATGGATCTGTTCCCTAATCCCATTCACCTTGCGGTTATAAACGGTCGTGGCACAAAGAAGAGGCAGTGGACTATGCCTGTAGAAGTTGTTACTGTGAAACCACAGCCACAGAAAAAATGGCTAAAAAAAGATAAAATTTTTTTAAATTAAGTTAAAGCAGTTTTACTAGCTGGTTTGCTAGCTCTTCAGCTGGTGTAAATTAATGCAAACCCACAACTATTACGCCACTGAGGTTTTGACTCAAAACCTGGTATGTGCTGTAGATCTTCTATGGTTAGACGTGAGCGCTGCCTCTGATTAAGATCGTGGGAGATTCCCTTCCCAGCAGGAGCGCCACCCTGTACCCAGCCGTGCAGAACCATCCACACAGCCGAGAGCTACAGCACTAGCTGCCGTGAAGCTATCACTGGTTGTGGGGAATCTTGGTTTCCTCAGCCTTGTTTTAGCCTGGTTTTATGCGAGGTATTTACGTTTTATGTTTTATCGAGGTATTTTTCCGACAGAAAAAAAGGAAATGGAATATGAAGGTTAGTTATAAGTAGACATCCCAGACTTTTATGAAACCCAGTGCAACTTTTGCTTTCCTCATATATTGTATGACTGCAGCTCTAAAACTTCCCTAGTGCCAATGAGAATCAGTCTTCTCCAGAAGCAAAGGAATCACACCTAATTATCAGTTTACACTCCGAGTGGCTGGAAGAGCAGAACTGTAGGGATAAGAGTATTGTACCCCAAAGCTACATCTATGGGGCTGTCTGTTTGTCTCTCGGGAGATGAAGGCTCAATTCATTAAATGACATTGGCTTTGGAGAAAAGCAATTGATGGTCTATTTTCTTGTCGGGCAGCCTTTCTGGTGTGCCAAGGGGAGGGAAGCAAGATGAAGAGGAGGACAACAGGTCTGGGGACAGGAGCAGAGTCCCAGTCACTTTCTGCTCTGTTTTGCAAATCTCTGAAACTGCACTAACTCCGTTACTCTCTGTGGGATGAGTATCTCCAGATTAACATCTTCAGATCTAGAAAATTATTATTGACCATAATCCACCTATAACATCCATGTCACAAATAGATGTGACTAGTTTGCTAATAAAAGACATTGGTCAGTTGAGACCAGTTTGCAAGCTTGGGGAACTGCAGCAGCACGGAGTCATGTGCTGAGTTTTTGGTGAGTTGCGAGTGGGCCTTTTTTTGCAGTTAGGAAAATAATACAAATATTTCTTCAACATAACCTGTCTCTGAAGCATAAAACAATCATTGTCTACCAACCCCCTTTTCCCGTGTCAACAGAATTCACTGTTTGTATTTGATTGTGTCCATAATGTACTGGCCAATACCGTGTGTTTTATTACCAAGACTATTTGGGCAGCGGCTTTAAATGCTCACTGTGGTTTGATAACACAACGTTTCATTAATGTATCAGGATGGAATTGTTGTCTGTGTTTGTGGAAATATATCTGGCTCACCCCAGAGGTTTTGAGGATTTGGCCACTCCCCTTTAGTCATTATAGAAAGAGACCTGCCAAGATGAGAAATTACACCAGGAGGGTTGAATATTAGGATTAATTGTCTTGAACCAGTGCAGTGGAGCAGGTAGGCAAGTCAAATCGAGGTGGGGATAATGAGGGCCAATAGGCAACCTTTATTGTCGCCTTTCATAAAGAAAAGTATTTAAAAGAAACTATTTCCTATCTTTCAGCACAACTAAAATTGGAATTTAAAGCTTCTGCATTTTCAGCAATGGGAAAATTACAGTGTTCAATAAAGAGAGGATTTCTTTTTAAACAGGAGAAACCTGGTTGAACAAAGATCATCTGTGGGCCATTAGCTATTTCTTTCTTCGATGGTAGCTTAGCACCAGCTTTCCCCTGAAGCTGATAGGATTGGCCTAACCTTTTAGACCTTTGATATTGATCTTTAGCCTGTTCAATTGGACATTTTTACTGTGCTTAAACCATACCTTCTGGTTGCTTCAAACACTTAATTGTGCTGAAAAGTAGTAATTCATTAAAGGTAATGGTAAAGTGGGCTAAAGAGGGGAAGGTAATATAAACTGCAACGTTAACAATGACAATCAGTTAATAAAGAGAAATGTATGGCATTGTTCCAAAGACTGAAGATTTTTGTTTAAAAGTGTGAATTGGAATTATCAAGGTGTAATGCTCATCTACTTATAATCCTTACTGCCTTCTGTCATTGCCAAAGACTCACCAGACAGTGCTGCAGAGTTTCAGTATCTCTGAAATGGGTAAAGGTCCCACACCTTTCCCTTTCTATACCACCTCACTGTGCCCCTGTTTCAAAAGATTCCCATTGCTATCTAAAACTTAGAGGGACCTTCAAACAGTGCTTTGTTTTGGCTTTAATCCTTTAACCAGCTGTTTGTTCAGTTGTCTCTCCAACGCGGTTCCAGCAGACTGCTTTGTGTTTCCTTGTCGAGTTTATGTTTCATCACAGAAATATCGCAGGCCTTTGAAAACAGAAGCCGTCCCTTCTTCGGAGATACTGGTTCAAGGCAGTGAACAATCAGTTCACATTAACTTTTCAGGAAGTTTCCACCTTTCATAGCCAAAGTCTTGTGAGTGGTATTTGTGAAATCAAAGTAGCAAAATGAAATTCGACGACTGTAGCACACTACTTCTTCTCTCTTCAAGGAAATTAATTCTGGCAAGAATAGGATTTTATCTTAAGGAACAACCAAGAACCCAGATTTGGCCCAGGGTCCAGGTAAATATTTTTCCACTCTACAGATCTCTTTTGAATGCAAAATTTTAATCAGTAAATTCCAAAAAAGATCCTTCACCAATACATTGGATAGATTCCAGGATGCCTCGGAAGGTATTTTAGCTCCTGTTTTCCATGTACGCACATACAAAAGAAGTCTGATGAACTTTAGTAAACTCCTTATTTCCTGACCCTATCAACCAAAATACTTGTTGAATGTATTTGGCTTAGCATTATGGGTAACTTTCATGATCTAAATCTGCTATCCATGATGACAGAAAGCACTATTTTTTTTTCAAGATTTATAGATTCTATCCACAAAGCACCTTTGTATCACTGTACTTGAATTCTACCATCCAAAATGAAATTTTTATATACCATCTATCACTGTGAGCTGAGTGCAATGAATATAAAAGGCAGCTCTCTATCTTATCAATAATGAAAGAGTACTTCACTTCCCAGAAGAAATAAAGTGGGAGACTACATACCTGTTTCTCCTGGAAACCACTCCAGGATTTCACAAAGGATGTATATGAACATATTCACCTTGGATCAACCAAATACCCTTCAGCTCTGTATCTGCTAATTTTCCTGATCAAGCTCCTTTTAATGTTACCTGCGTTTTGATGTCCCAGTTCTCATGGTGTTCAGAACAGATTTGTATACACTTGAGTGAAGGGAGAGTTGAAGCCACTTTGAAATTCTGGCCTATTGTTATTATTGTGTTTCACGTACATTTAATTTAAAGTGTTTTACTTGACAAAAAGAGTGAAGTACTGCGTTCTGAATTCAGAACTTTTGTTAGCAAGGCCCTGTAAATCTTATTTCTTTTCCTAAGTTTGGCAATACTTCTAATTTCTGTCTTGTGCCCATTTGAATATAAGTACATTTCCCAGGGTTCTGTGGGCCATAAAAACTTGTGCATAATAGAGTAGCTGTCTTTACAAAAAGTAAATTAGAACTGACCATAAAAAAAAGTCTGTAAACACGCAACCGTTCCCAATAGCAAGCATAATTAATAGCAACTGTAATGTAGTGTAATGGCATAAGTCAGAAATAATGCTACCACCATTAAATACACATATGTTAACAAGATCACAAGGAATGAAAAAAACATTCACATTTCAGACATCCATTAGTCTCTCAGCTTTGCCATCTACAAAGGGCCTGTACTCCAGTGATCTTATGTTAATACAGTGCTTACTAGTTGGAAGGCAATCCAGGGAAATGCAAAATAGAGCATGAATTGCTGCAAAGGTGGAATCAAGTTTTGCACTACACAAATTCACTGCAAAGACTCTCAATACATTAGGATAGAATTTGTCTAAGGCTTCAGAATAAGTGCATATTGTGAGTGAGGCAGCTTTACATCAGAGAAAGGGTGGCTTTGTTTATCCAGGAATTACTGGGGGGGAATGAAAAAAAAAAAAGTTTAATAGTTTACATATATTCTGTACAGCGTGGTATAATGCTGTTTATCCATGCTTTCCAGGGCAAGTGAGTGTACCACATAACACGACTCAAGGCACATTAACTCCTGAATATCAGTCTTGGTGGTGGTTCTTCCCACCGGTGTCTCACAGATAAGACTGTTGAATATCTCTGACGTAAGAAAGGATATCTTTATTCACCTCAGTGAGGTGCAGGTTATTTACTCCACAGAATATCCTTCCTGCAGCTGTCCAAGTGCTTGCATTGCCTGTTCTCTGAAGGGACACTGGCCACAGGGTGATGCCACCGGGGTAGCTCAGCGCCGGCACTGTCATTTAGCTTTTCCTTTCAAACATGCAACAGTGCTCGAAAGAGGTAAAAATGGGGCTTTGCAACATGACTCATGTTTGACAAGTAGCAAGAGCAAACTCCTTGCTAGACCAAGCTGCAGAGACTTTGAGCAGATGCTTAGTATCCTAGGCAATACCATTATTTTTATAAGCAAACTGTATTTGTGTGAAATCTGTGGTGTGGCTAATTGTCTGTCTAGTGTACTTCACATGCTGGGAAAAAAGGTATTTCATCATAATTTCATCTAAGCTGCAAAGAGTGGTGACAACAACTTGGTTGAAATATTTTCAAAAAAAATTCTATAGGTGTGAGGGTTTTTAAATTTCCTGTGACCCTTTTTTTTGACTTACCTCATAGAGCAGTACATCATGAGTGATGTTCGGTGGGGATCATTGAATGTCTGAGAGAGGCGGGCAGTTCCTTGGCATACAGATGTAGCATTTAAACATGGATTTAAGCAAGTTGGATTATTTTATTTCAGGTTCACACGACTTCTTTTCTCCTTAACACTTACATGCTGTGACAGAAACACCATCTTCCTTTGTCAGGGAACAGTCCCCTGTGGTTTGTCTTTATTTAACAGTTTAAACTTGAATAAAGTTAACTTTTTAGTTTTAGGAGACCTTCAAAGTTTCTTGTCTAGGCATTGGAGTCTCTGAAGCATCGAAGTCTGCAAAAGGAGATATTTTAGCCATGCCCTAGGTTTATATGTAACTTAAAAAAAAAAGAAAGAAAGAAAAAGAAAAAGAAAAACTATAAAAGATTAGTCATAAAAATGGTCTAATTGGCCAGAAGTCTCTTTGGTGGCAGGGTGTTTTGTTGACTGGAAGAGACATCACAGATAGTATGCTGAGGTAAATCTGACTCAACTTCTGCTAATGTTTTCTAAGAATGGAATAGCAGGCTGTGAGGGAACAATTTTGCTGGATTTTTCTTCACAGAAAGAGGGTTGATTTTTTTGCTTCCCCCTTACCTCCCTCCCTGAAATCTTTTGTGAATTAATTTTCTATTTCCTGTGATCAGGGTTTTTCTCATACCTCATTCATTCCAAACATTGCATTGAAAAATGTCAAAGATTAGGACAAAGGACAAAAGAACTATGCACCTCCCATCTGGGCAGCATAAGTAATGACAGGGTCAAGATTGAAGTCCATGAATCCCTCCATTACCTCACTCTCCCACTTTCTATTTCATTTTTAAGGATGCCCTGAAATGCGAAGACTTCTTTTAATGCCTTATGAGAGTTACTGTGAGAAAGGTGATCAAAAGGACTCTGCTGGCTTGGGTGCCCTTTATCTCCGAGGAAGGTGATGCACAGCATCTGGAGATGATGGAACGCATGATTAACATTACCACAGAGAATGATTAATATCTTCTTAAAGCACCTACTTCCAGATTATCCATCATTTCATTAGAGTGAAAAAAAAGTTCTTTTTGAAAGGGGGCTGTGCCCCTGAACCATGAATAACTAACCCACCTCTTGACATGTTTACTAATTGAGTAGCAGAATATGCTTAATATTGTGTTGAACAAATAGTGGTGCCCCCTCTTTATGCAGAAATAAAAAGGCAGGAAAAGAACAAAGTGAATTTGAGACAGTAGCTTAATAAAACAGTTAAATTATTTTCATTTCATGGAAAGGGTCTTTAAATATATTAACAAGGTTTATTTCACTTTTTTTTTTTTTCTTAAAGCACTCTGTATGTCAGACTAGGCTCTTTTTTTTTGGTTTTTTTTTTTGTTTTTTTTTTTTTTTTTTTTCTAAAAAGGAATATTACAGTTCTCTGAATTATGTAGTATTTCAAAAATTATATCCTTCTCTAAATTCTCTTGGAAAGTAATGCTGTTCCCATAGTATTGGGGTATGTAAGCTCTGACATCAACTTTCCGTGGTACGGCCAGGGACCAATACTGCAGATGTGGTGAGGAAAAGGCTTTGTGCCCGTGCTGGCTGATCTGGTGTGCGTTGCATGGAGTTCGCCAGGGATCTGTAGCTGGTGGTTCTTGAATCTAATTGAAGAGATGAGCAGGCTGCTGGCAATTTGTAGAAGGAAAAACAACTACTTTTTGTCAGCCATCCTCCTTTTTACAAACACCTGCATTCTTTTTGGTTTTGTTAATGGCACTGAACAGCTCTAAAGTTCAGATCAATATAGTGCTACCTTAGTGCCTTGCTCACATATATAATATCTTCTTATATTAATCCTGTTTCCAGGGAAGTGTGACAGGCAGTGGTGATGCAGAATACTAAACTGGTGATTATTAATCACTGTCTTTCAGATCAATAATCCACTGGAACTTTTCCTTTCCACATTCTATTTTTTTGTCATTTTAAGTTAAACTGAAGTATTTATGTGTATACTGCTGGTGTTGTGTTTGTGTGTTTAATAACATATGTGTCCCTCCGTTCAGCATCAAACCAGTGTCTGCAGCTTTTGCAGCACCTTCTTGCTGATTGGAGACTGATTGCCCGAGGCATTCATCCCCACCCAAGGCTTTCAGGGGTGACCCTGAGACATTCATTGTGGATGCAAGACGGTAGATAATATGGCATTGCTGGTAATATATTGCTTGCTTGGTATTGTTGCCTGCAAACCAACAAAGGCAGGGATCACTGCCCTAAGAAATAAAGCCATCCGTAGCCCTCTGCCTTTGTTTGATTTCAGGAACATTAGTTACATTATAGTGTGTTCAGATTCTAATGTTGGGAATTTGAGCTCTGGACAGTCTCCCCTGAGTGCTGTGACAACAGAAGCATGAAAGGATGTTTTCTGAGAATTTTAGAGGATTCCTTGAAAACGATACAGTGTGAAAACCCCACTTGACACACTCCTGACTTTTTCAGGAAATTGCAGTTGGCTGCAGGAAAAAAAAATGATGCTTTCTTAGTTTATTTTTTATGTTTCTGAGTTTTCCACCTGCTTTTCTGTGACGTACAGGCTTTTCAGAGGGGCAGGCTAGGAGAGAAGAACAACTCCTTGAGAGCCACCTCTGGCATGCCTATTACAAGAGACAATGAACTCGAACATGCTTCTCTCCCTTTTTTCCTCCAAAGATCATGAACTTGAAACTCAGCTGTGCATGCATGAAAGTTCTATAAACATTACTTAAACAGCAGCCAAAAGACCTTTGCCAGCTCTGGCCTACTTCTCCCCTTGTTGGGGCTCAGCACTCCCACTCAGTTGACTACTTGTCCTACTCTTTGCCCTCTCTGCTCTGCTGCAATCGTCCTGGAATTTTCCTCTATGCAACTGCTGTCCAAACCAGCTGCACCCACTACATCTTCAGCAGTGGACCGAGGAGGGTATTAATCATATTTTTGAGGAGGACACTCTGCTATTTATCTCCCTGACACCTCCAGCGTTTGGGAGCCCACTGCTGCACACAGCCCATTGACTAGTAATATTACACATTACCGTGCTCCATTGCCTCTCCCTGCCCTCTTCATTGAGTGGCTGTTCAACAGTGGAGTTGTGTTTGTTCAATCAGACATAATTTATACCTTTTTTGTTCCTTCTGGAGAGCTCTTGCTAATTTTAAGTCTAAGCACTGCGTTTTCCGTACAATTCTAGCTCTGATGTCACTGGAACTGAAGATGGTCAAATAGATCCGATTCCAGACTTGTTCAAACTTGTTGGTTTTAAATCACCAGATAGACGATTTAAAAACAAAGTGTCAAGGGAGACCATCTCATACTCACTTTAAAGATCTAGTTTTATTGCATGTCTAAGAATATATACATCTTCTACCTCTAAAGGGAATACCTGCAACAGCACATTGTACTGTGATCCCCTGGCTATTGTCCAACATGCAAAGTCTGCAAAGGACAAGAGATTAATAATTCAGTTAATTTATAGCAAGAGGGTTTTTTTGCATTCATTTTTTAGAAGAAATTTATAGGAAGAGGAGTGGGTAAGGGAAGAAAGCTATTGTAAGACTAAATGACTAATGATTCATCCTGGAGTTTGTTACTCTTTCAGATTCATCAAACTGTGTAATGAGAGCAGCTAGCTGAAGATCTGCCTAATTTTACACTGTTTAGGCAACGTAAAGAAACAGAAAGTGTTCTGCTCTGAGATCTTTGGGGAAAAGGATTACTCATTACAGGGCATAGGGATTATTTCACATAGGAGGGCCTAAAATAAACTCAAAATTCCTTTGTTAAAAAGAAAGGAAGAACCCCCATGTTTTAGCTTTTCTTCTTTGAATGAAATTTCTGAGGGATGTAAACTGATGAAATTTCTGGAAGAGTTGAGCCAATTTAGCCCAGTTAAAGATTTAGCTCATCA
Organism: Falco naumanni; assembly: GCF_017639655.2. NCBI lineage: Eukaryota > Metazoa > Chordata > Aves > Falconiformes > Falconidae > Falco > Falco naumanni. Next base: position 8,229,446 of record NC_054060.1, on the reverse strand, counting down.
GGTCCCAGTAAATGGCCCATGGGATGAACAGATCCCTCTGGTGCCAATCACTGTAGTATATAATATTCTGCATTTCATTCTAGCTTCTGTTCTCTCCACTCCACTGGAACTGCTCTTGCCAAGGTCTCTAGTAACCTCTTCAGGGCCAGATCTCAAGGCCATTATTCCATTCATATGTTCCTTGACATTTTGGCTACATCTGACAGACCTCATTATAATATCTGTCTTGAAATCTTGGTCTAAAGACTCTGTCCTGGAACCTATTCCTCCTGTTAACTCTCTGTTTGCTCCTACAATGACCTTCTTGAGCCTCTTTTTTTTCTTTTACCTCTTCAGGGCAGTGTCCCTGAACTCATATTCATCTGTATCCAAATAATTTCCATTGTAATAATAATTTTGGCTTTTATTACCTCTGCTACTATCCTAATGGAGATACTGCTGCACTGGCTTGCCTCAGAGCAGCCAAGCCTAGACATCTGCTCATCTCTTTGACATCTCATCCCAGATGCTTTATCACCAGGCAAAATTAATGTGGTTAAAACACTTTATTGCCATCATAATCTCATATTCAATCATGTAACCTGAATACCACACTAACTGCACCTTCTTTTTCCCGTTGCACTTTCTTGCTACGTCTAGAACGTGCCTATTCTCCCATAACAACTCTCAAGTTCTGGAAATATCCACTTTTCTCCTTGTGTGTCAATCTAAGCTGAGCTGCAACCCCTCCTGAGGTGCAATTTGTGGAAGAATCTAGGTCAGTGGATGAGGTGGGCATGGAGCAGGCCCATGTGGTTGGCATGCAGCCCTGTGGGAGATATGGCATATATGCAATTAAGACAGAATGCTCTGGGAATTGTGCTGCTAGCCTCTAACAAACCTTTACTGAGCATATGCAGATGGTGATTTGCAGAGGATTATAATTTGGCCACGTTTTGTTGAATATTCATGAGGACAGTGAACGATACCTCTCTGTCCCTGCATTGGCCTCTACCACATTTTGAGACAGTCCCCCAACGCACATTAGTGGAGTTTCAGTAAAAGAATTCTAAGCCTTTCAAAACAACTGGTGTGACCATTTGTTCTTCCCAAAGCTTATCCTTAGAAATGGCTGAACTGTTCTGTAGGAGCTTCCCAGTATTTTTCAGCATGAAGGAATAATAAACCCAGCATCTCAAACAGGCATTAAAAAGTTGTAGTTTACTGCAAGCCACCTTCAATGTGGACATGCTATCACTCTCACATCTCTTTTCAATACTTCTGCTCTGAATTAATTCTTACATTTGCAAGTGAGGCAAAAGTAACTGTGTACTTCCTGACATGAAATCTCATCTTTTCTTTCAGCCTCAGGTGGAAAGCTGAGCGCAATTAGTCAGAAAATTAAGGCTCAAGGAAACATGTTTATTGTAAGACAGACAAAGAAAAATAAATGAGCTTTGCATTGTAACTGAAGTCTGGCATTATGTTTCCTCGTCAACTGTAGGCTTGGAGTCAGATTCCTTGCCTGCTCACTGGAAGCTTTACTATTTACTTTAAGGGCAGAAACTTTCATCTTTCTGCACCTCTGTACCCTTGATGAGGTTCATACTGACTTCACAGGTATCAGCCTCTCTTGATTAGTGTTCACAAAGCCAAGAGAGATGATTTCATAGGACTGCAAACTTTTTTAATACCTAACTTCAAAGTTGGCCCTGCTTTGAGCCAGGGGTTGGACCAGACGACCGTCCAGCATCCCTTGTAACCTAAATTAGTCTATAATTCTGTGATCAGTGCTCTAAGTGGAAGCGACTCTGATGAAAACACTCATGAGATCCTAAAGGTTAAGAACGGGTATGATCCTTGTCTATCACACAGCAAAATAAAACAAGTTGATCTAAACTGTTTGGGGCCACTCAGTTACCCTTCTCCGTGAGGGGCAGTAAGGCTTTATAGTTTCAGCTCAGTCATTGAGGATCCTCTGATCCCATCTTAGACACTACCAGCAGACTAGGCTAAATAAGACACTGTTATTTGGACTACAGTTACCACAATCTGCCCTAAACAGAAGAAAATGAGCAGTTATCATTATTCCCAGGTCTGCCATGCATGAGTTCCTACTGGTTTTGTGCAGAAATAACTAGAAGGAACTGTTTCTACACTGCAGATATTTTGTAATAGTTTCATAACACTTGATGACATAAGAGACAAGTCCACAGCTTGAAAATTTCCACTCTACTTGGCCTCTGATTGAAAAAATAAGGCAAAAAAAAATAATTATCTCAACCCCCAAACCAAAACCTGAAAACAAATCTGAAGGCAAAGAAAGCTTTCTCATAGCTAAAGATATCACCAACAGATAACACGAAAGGTTTGCAGCTGGGCTGGGTGGGTTAGCTGTTCTTCTTTCAGAAGCAAAGGGCAAGACAAGGACGCTCTCTACATTCAGGTGAACAAATCTCTTGACCTCTAGGCTTATGCCAGCCTATATGAAATTCAGATCTCAGGACTAGAGTAAGAGCTGATTGAGCAGAAGATGGGGCTTGTCTATTACATCCTCACTTTTTAATTAGATCTTCTAGCACATGTCCTTTGATCCTGAGCTGTACGTGACAATAAACGTATTGACAATGGGAATTACATCGGGAATAAGTTTGGGCCACTGTCTTTTCCAGCTGAATGAAGCTCTGTAGGAATTTCTCTGTGCAAAAAAGTTAGTCTGGCATGACCTGAAGAGGTCTTAAATGGAGATAGTTAAGCTGAATAAAAGGCTGTATTTTGCTTTGGCATAATGGCAACTTACTCAAAGTTCATTAAATCCATTTCTAATTAACTTTAATTCAAATTAAGCCACTAGTACACTGCAGTAAACATGTCCATGTAGCTTTGTGAACCAGTCTAACTCTCGCTTTAGTTTCTCACCTTAAGGTATGTGGATACAGCTTTCTAGCTAGCTGAGCCAAGTGCTAGGCTAGAGCGCGACAGATGACAGCATCCATGAACAATATCAGCGTGCTGCCATCTTTAATTTTCTCTTTTCTTTTTGTGTCTAAATAAGACAGCAATAGGAAAGCCTGTCTATACAGTTATTTGCTGACAACATGTTGCTCTGCCAGACTCAGGTGTTTTTAAGCATTCTCCACACCACCTTGCTCTTTGTGGAGCATTTGATGTGTGTATCTCTCAGAACTGGAAAGCCTTCCCCTATCTACACCTGTATCAGTAAACAGGATCACCTCTCCCAGTGAGTGGTGAGAATGGTCCTGGACATGTTTTTGCTTGGTTTTGCCACCCTCAGAAACCCTTCTGGGGGCATGTAGGAGTGCAGTGATCATAGAATCAGAGAATTGTTTAGGCTGGAAAAGACCTTTGAGGTCATTGAGTCCAATCACTAACCCAGGGCTGCCAAGTCCACCACTAAACCATGTCCCTAAGCACCATGTTCCTGCATTTTTTAAATACTTCCAGGAGTGGTGATTCTACCACCTCCCTGGGCAGCCTGTTCCAATGCTTGACAACCCCTTCAGAGAACTTTTTCCAAATATCCAATGTAAACCTCCCCTGGTGCAACTTGAGGCTGTTTCTTCTTGTTCTATCACTTGTTACTTGGGAGAAGAGACCGACCTCCACCTTGCTACAACCTTCTTGCAGGTAACTGTAGAGAGCAGTAAGATCCTGAGTTTCCTCCTCTCCAGGCTAAACAACCTGTTTCCTCAGCTGCTCCTTGTAAGACTTGTGCCCCAGCCCCTTCCCCAGCCCCACTTCCCGGCTCTGGACACGCTCCAGCCCCTCAGTGCCCCCCCTGCAGTGAGGGGCCCAGCGCTGAATCCAGGATTCGAGGTGCGGATGCACCAGTGCTGAGTGAAGAGGAATGGTTACTGCCCTGGTCCTGCTGGCCACACTATTTCGGCTACAAGCCAGGATGCTGTTGGCCTTCTTGGCCACCTGGGCACAGCTCATGTTCAGCTGGCTGTTGACCAGCACTCCCAGGTCCTTTTCCGCCAGGCAACTTTCCAGCTACTCTCCCACAAGCCCATAGTGTTGCAAGGGGGCAGGGGGGTAATGCAGGGTCCATCCCTATTCCAGCCCTCATTGGCCTCTATGGAGAGTGCGAGACAGCAGGGGTGCTTTCGTTGTGTCATCCCCTACTTAATGTCACCCTGCAAAAGGATGCCCTGATGAAGCACAGAAAGAATACAGGCTAAATCATCTTGCAGTCAAGGATTTACAACTGAATAATTAAGCCCAGACTAACTTCAGGGCACTTTCCTGAATGTGAACAAAAGCTTGTGGATAGCACTATAAATTGAACCCACCCACCTGAAACACAGCCAGCAAATCTGCCAAAGCCCCTTCCTGTGGAGACAAACCTTCTCCTGCAGGTCTTGTAAATGAATTAATTATGTGTCTGTTGAAACAGGGTAAAGGTTCATCAGTAGTGCTAATATTTGGAATAACAAATTTGTTAAGTTTGCTGCAATTCAGTGTTGCCTAGTGCTGTTGGAGCTCACAGCTGTCTTGTAACACCCTTGTTTGCTAAGTTCCACACACAGAAGGACCGGGGTGTGGCTTGGGGATGTGGTGAGGTGGGGATTTTAATAATTGTTATTTTAGTAAACATTTGGACTAAAAGAATCCATCAGTAATTTTTGGAATTAACAGCCTTGCTACCAGCAGATAACCAGAAATGCAGTCTTAAATGTAGAGATGAGCTAGTTGTTGTGTAGTGTTGTTTATTTTTTTCCTTAAAAAAAAAACAAACCACAAGACTGTTGAACAATTACAGCTTAATTTACAAAAAATACTTAAATGTATATTGTCTTGTGAGCCATTTAGTCCTATTATCTTCAACTGGAAGCTTATTCATGTGCTTAACTCTAAAAAGCAGCTTAAAGACTTCATTGAATCAACCCCTGAGACACTAAAGAGACCTTTGTAAAAGTAACTATTGATAAACACAGGCAAAACCTGGGAAAAAAGCAAAGAGCAACAAATCTGCCAGTATGGATAGCACGGTAGAAATTACTTCAGAGTCTGGGCTGTCTAGGACAGCCATTAAGGTGACCACTTGGGAAGATATCAGGATGAGAGGTTCCTTAATAGCACTTACGGTAGGGTCTGATCCAGTAGATATTGGTAATACTTAATTTTCTAAGCACTTTGGTGACAGTGATCCCAACAAAAGGAAGATAGTTCAGAAAAGAGAGAAATAGATAAGGAAGCTTGAAAGAATGACTTGAGAAGAATGAACAAAATGTGATCTGATTGATCCAGACCTATTAACTGATGTCTGCCATAGACCATGGGTACACCTTGCTGATGCTGAAGGGTGTAAACACCACAGTCAAAGGATTACTCAAGGAAACAAAACTCACAGTGACATGAAAGAAAAACAAAATTAAAAAGGGAAGACTGAGGTTCAAAGGGTTGTGCTGGAAAATGCGTAATGGCCAAATGAACGAAGGACCACAGGCATATAGGTGGCTGTGAGGATTTTGGAACAAAGTCCAAAAGGGGCGAGGGAAGTGGAGGAGAGGTGCCTGCCTTGACGAGCAAAGGCTGGGGGGAGCAACAGAAGGTAAAAGAAACTTGCTGTGGTGTTTTTTAATAGCCAGAACTACCAAGCTGAACCCATCACAGCCTGAATGATTAGGCAAAATCTCCTGGTTCAAAGGGAGCATGTTACCACTGCATAACACACTTAAACTGAGCCTGAGCGATGTGGTATTCACCTGAATCGAGAACTGAGTAGGAGAGATGAGGGTGGTTGTCTCTTCCATACCTAATACCTCTGCACTGGGCCTCTAAGAACCAGCGTGAATCAGTAACGTTATTTTCACTAGCTTTTTATTTTAAATGTTGGTAGCACCTTTCAAGGAGTGACAGATCCCAAGGCCCACCCCTCCTGTAGCTGCAGGTAATATCCTGATGTTCCCTATGCGGTGTTGGCAGGTACTGTATATTTTAGCACATTTTGACAGGCGTCTACAGCATCTTTGAATCAACCAAGTTCAGCTAAATCTAATAAAAAAATTACCATTAACTTTTAAACAATATTAGAGAAATTGCGCAAGGAGAATGGTACCCATCCTGCTGTCTTAGTTTTAAGAAGATACATGCTTTTCTGTCAATCTCTGTATCTTCACAGGAGCTGATTTTCTTAGTCAGTCCCCTCTGTGTCTGAGAAGTATTGTTACCACTTTGCAAATAAGAAATAAGTGATGGTTTCCTTAAGAGGACGTGAAAAGGGGATCTGATGACTCTGGGTGCATGAATATTTTAGCCCTGTTTGAGGCCTTGGGTCAGATTTGCAGAAATATCAAGTATAGTTCCTCAGCTGTGTTAGTAACAAGTAGTTCTGAAAACAGCAGTATTGGGGAAGGAACCAAGAGGAAATTGTTCTCCAACCATGTTAAAAAGTGACTTGTCCTGGATCGCTTAGAAAAACTGTAGCAGATTCGGGGATCAAACTAAGCTCTGGTAGATCACAAGTACCTAGTGGTCCTAGTGAAATTCAGTAACCCTCTTCCTTCCAGGCATACACACATTACTTCCAAGTCCCTGTCACTACAATTTTATTAGTAGTAGTGCACAAGATTTAAACCTGCCTTGGGCTGCTCTAACTCTGCAGAACTGCTTCCAGATGTAGTGCAGATGCATTCAATGTTTCTGTGTATCAGGGATAATGACAATTATTGAATGCCACTTTATTATACAATCATGGATTCAGCAGTGGAAAGATGGGGAAGCTGTTGAATCTTCTCCAGATAGCATATGCTGCCATGTGGGCATGGTATCAGGTGGGTGACAGTGCATGTGTGCAGATCAACCTGCCTCTGGCCCTGATTAAGACATAGCAAGATGCTCTCTGCCCTACTATGCTGAGGTATTTCAGGTATATAAATAGGGTTAGTGTAAGCTTAAGATTTGAAATATCCATGTGCAAAAGAGCTGTAGGTTCTGGTGGTAATGGGGAAACTTCCTCCTTCTTGGTACTCACATAGAAATAGTAGCATCTGACAGTAACCCAAAGAGGAATGGATGTACTATGCTGATGAAGGAATGCAGTTGCAAACATAATTTCCATGATTTTTGTGCAAGGCAGTCCATAACCTGAAGTTTTCTGGTTGGAGGGTACCCTTTTTCCCTTCTTTTGTTTGCATTAGAAGCCTGAAGAAATATTTCCAGTGTCTTAAAGTGATGTTGAATCAAGGCTGTGGTCCGCATATGCATGCACATGTGTAGAAACTGCAATATGTTGTATATACACACATTATACAATCACACATATGCATTTGTATATACTGTTTACATGCATCAATGTTATGCTGTATGTGTTTTTATTATCATGGTTTGTAATCCCACCATCATTCAAAGTCTTACCAAATAGCACTGTGGGCAGCATGCCAGCTTCTTTCACATTCCTGCTAAAGTCACTTGGAATATATCTGAACGTGGCAAAACACATTTGCCAAGTTATGTGCATAAAAACATCCTTTGATCTTTCAGACTCATAAATATGTAATAAAGTACATGATTGCCCTACTGATCTGTCCTACATCAATCTTATGTCTCTCTTTTATTGATTCATCAAAATAAGATACGATCAAGGTACAAAAGAGTTAAAGAAGCTATTTATTTTAATGTTTCCTTGGAGAGCTTGCATGTTATTTTGAGTACAAATTATATATATAATATTTCATGAATGATGTTTGAAGCATTAAAAATCACCTCTGCACTTCAAGTTAACACAAAACTCTGGCATTCAGCCATCTTTTATTGGCTTTTTTTCTTCCTTTTTTTAAAGGAACATTGCAAGATGTGGTGTCATTTTTCTATGGCCATACTTAAGGTTTTTCCCCTTCTATTTTTAAATCATGTACTCAACTGGTATTGTAATCCAACTTTGAAATGTTCAGGAAATCATACTTTGCAATAGATTTAGTATATGGGCTGTTTGGATTGGGTAGTGAGTCTTGTCCAAAACCAAGGATTATCCTCATTTGTACTGAGGGTAAAATGAGAGCTGTGAAGGCCCAGGGAGGTATTGTAGCAGTAATAACAGAGGTAAAAACTTGGCCTGAAAAATATACATGGTAGCAAGCCTTACCTCTGCCTTGTGGTTTCTGAGACCTCTTTAAATGACACGGTTCAGACTTTGGCTCTATCAGGTGTGAAGCCGCTGAAGCTGATAAAAGTGAAATGTATTTGGAAAGAGGAAAAATTATGCAAACCATAAATAGAGTGAGTTACATTGTGGGTAATAAAATCTACATTTTGTTTCACAAAGGAGAAGTCAGGTGGAGTCCTTAAGTGTTTGAGCTGTTAGTCTTGCTTGCTGGGAGAAGAATGCACTTTTCCCCATGATGCTGCATCTACTGAGTTAAAGGACCATCTGAGTTTACTTTGACATATTTAGTGCATCCAACAGAGGCTGGTTTATGTCAGCCAATGCATTTTTCACAACCACTTTATGGCGCTTACTCTTTGGCAGTGTAAAATCATCCAGTTCTGAAAATGTACCAATAATGAATGAAATAATTTCTGAGCAAGACCTGCCAACCAGGTAGCAGGCAGTGAACTTCAACACGCTTCTCTGAAGCTGTAAAATACGGAAAAAAGTGACATGGGTGCAGAAGAGTTCACCTCTTTGTCAGGTTCTCTCTTGGCCTGCCATACGAGTTGTAGAATCTGGGAAAGTGGAATCATTTTTATGCAGTTCTTGTCATGAATCCACCAGCAGTAACAGGCAGAAAAGACACAGATTATTGTGTGATTTTATGATAATCAAGATGCTTAGCTGACTTGGAGACTAAGAGAGAAAAAAGAGGTGCCAAGTGCTTTGTGATGTTTGGCATCTCCCCTTTGAGGGTCATCACACATTGAAAACATTAATTAAGTTTCAAGTTCACCCGACAATAGAAAATGTTGCTACCCTTTTCTTTCACCAGTGAGAACTGAGTCCAAGTGGCATAATCGACAGGATGGAGCAAACCACTGGCTGAGGCGGAAAAATTATTCCGACTCCTGACTCTCAGTTCTGTGGTTTAGCCAGCAGAAAGCATTGGCTTTTCCTCACTTCCAGTCAGCAGCAGATTATGGCTTCAACATTACGCTAGAAAATGCTGTCAGGATAATAACCTTTGGAGATAGCAAGCCATATGCTGATTTCAGTGACGTGGATATAACAAGAGAAGTAGTTTTGCACTGCGGAGGGAGAGCATGGCCTCTTCCCACCATTCACATGCTGCAAAGTCCGTATGAGGGTCTGATCCATCTGGATGCATTCTCTTGTCTCCCACCCTGTTTCCCTGAAGACTGGTTGTCCTCCTTTGACCCCCTTTCTGGTTCCTCAGTGGTTTGTGCTGAGGTCCCTGTAGCTTTCCTGTAGATCTCACCAGCACCCATCTTTGGTGCTGAGTCGCCAGAGCTTCATACCTTCCCTGGCCAGGAAGGACATCCCATTGCTCCTCCCCAGCCAGCCTCATATATTTTCCTTGGAGGGACCTGCAGGTCAATAGCTGACAAAGCCCAGCACTGAAATGAAAAGGGAGGAAACTTTCCTGAGCTTTTATGTGAATCTATAACCTCACTCTGATCCCAAGTTTGTTCTGCTGCTCCTGGCCAGGTGGCAGCTGCAAGCCTTAGCAGCTAGATTGCGCCTCGCCTTTCCCTCCTGTTGCCTTCATTTGAGTAACTTCACCACTGGCATCATTTAGCCGGGGATATTCTCTCTGTACGGTACGAATCGGGGGCGGCTGCAAGGAAGAACTATTGTGGGTTGTTTGCACCAGCAGGAAGCGAAAGCTTGAGACAGTCGTTGAAGTACGTGCAGGGAACCAAAGCAGGGTTGGAGGTGTCCCTGCAGCACGTGCCCGGGTGACAGCCCAGCAAGGGTGAGCAGCTAGGAGGGCTGCAGCGTGGGGGGCACCTCATACAGGCAGTGGGACAAGGTGCTGGCCTTCCTGCTCTGGAGATGCTCTCAGCCTCTGGCACGTGAGCTGCTGCCTTCTCCTGCTACCTGGTACTCGCTCAGCCCCTGAGCAGCGGTGTGCATGTCCTGGTGCCACTCAGACTCCTGATGGCTCTCCGTGTACTCCAGCAGGCGTCAGGCCAGCCCCTAGCGTGGTGAGGCTCCCTGCAGCCCCCAGAGACACCACGTTAGGCTTTTGCCAATGACTATTTTTTTGTCTGTTCTGTGTTACTGATGCTGAATCATTACCACTTGGTTTCCAAAAAAATAGATTTGCTAATTGTTCTGTCTTATCCAGTTCTCAAACCTCATCTGCAAAGAATATTTTGGGTCAGAACATCTCTGTTGCCAGTAGCATGGAGGTAAATAGTGATAGCTTCTGCCTGCCATTCTTTCTGTGGGACAAGTTTGGCTTCTGGGCTTTTGTTTATTATTAATTGAACTATTGTCAGACTGTTTATGTGACAAGAAAAAAGGGCTGGAGGATTAAAATCTATCATTACGTTTTCATTGTTTAGTCAAGAAGGCAGGGAACTGCTTAAGAAAATTTTCCTAAAACGTTTCTGAAGTTCACAGGCAATAACCCAAAGCAGAGCACATAGACGTATGTGGCAATTAGAACACTTTCTATTTCTCCTTCTTCTAGACATAGCAATTTTTATTTTAATAACTGCCCTATGCTGCTTTTTACTTTCATTTATTCTTTATCCTCTTTATTTCACTTTTGGAAAGCATTTTTGCTAAAACAGAAAACCTGCTTCCTGAAACTTTCTTCCACATTTCCCAGTGTAACATTTCTGCAAGAGTAATTAAAGCCAACAACTTTCATTTCTTCTAACAACCTTAAAGAACGCCACAGGTGAGACAACAGTGACACACAAGGAGTCTGGTTTAAGTACCTCAGATATGAGGCTCTGATCCTAGTTTAATATTAGTCACATCTTAAAATGAAAGAGGAAATTGAAACAGGTTTTGTTTCATAATTGTTTTTTAAAGCTAGCGTATTAAACCTTGGTGAATTATTTAGTAGGAATGATGACTCTGCACCTCGGATTTGTAGGTGAAATTTTCATTCTCAGCTGCTTTTGCTTTGGATAAAATGCCAGGTTCTCAGCTCTCTATGGAATTAGTAAGACCTTGTGATAGATACCACAGGAAATGAAACCACAGCCAAGAGAAGACAATTGCTGTAAAGGTTTGTTTTCACAGGTTTCCTTGGTAGACTTTTCCGTGATGCATTTTTTCAATTTTTACAAAAATTTTCTCTTTCTTCACTAGCCTCAGAAAAAGATTGAAACACTGAAAAGGCTTAGGCTCTTCAATGAAACTATTCTGATTTATATCTGCTAAACTGTGCTGCAGGATTTGTTGTCATGTGTGTGCTGCTAAGGCAGGTAGCTGAGAAAAGGAAAATGACATTTTCTGGTAAAGAATTTGCCACCTTGTGGTTGAATGAATTGAATGGAAGAGCTTGGCACTGAGGACTGAGGGTAATCCAGGAAGGTGCCTCTGCTAAATCTGGAACTGTAATTTAGGTAACAGTTTAGGATCCACCACGGAGGAAGTGGAGCCTCTAAAAGGTGATATATGTAGTTTAGATACCAAAAATAAGATGGCATGAGAAAACCTTTACCATGTCTCCCTCCACTGGCTATAGACATAGCCCAGATGACTAATTAAGGCTTACAGATGTATAAACTTAAAGACAGCTGAGATGTGGTTGATGACTACTGTCCTTTGTGTCTGTTTTCCTCTAGAAAAATGAAAGGGGTGGAACAAAAGAGAATGGCCTTTCCTGTTCTGTATGAAGCACATACTTTTCTTATGTATCAAAAATGCTCATTTTCAGGGCATTTGTACATAGCAGACCAATTACAGATGACATCACCTTTATGCCTTAAGTCTGACTTTTCCATTTGTGGCCTGAGAAGTCGACAGAAGCATTGTCTTGGGCAATATCTTAAAAATGGTCTTTTTTCTGTCCTCCTTCACCTGCTTCACATGTTCAACCTGAATGGGTTATATGGGTTATCACCATGGGGGTAGTTTTATTAAGGAACCAGGGGCTAAGAGTAGGTTTGGGAAAAAAAAAATGCTGAAGGGAGGAAAATAGTTTGCCTATTTGCCCATCACTAAGTTTATGGGGTGGGGGAATTAGAACAAAATTAATGGGTCAGCCCCATTCGGTTAAATTTGAATTCACTTGGGCACTTTCTGCTCTCAGATGGAGCAAACAGCAGTAGAGGAAATAATTACGATATTCTTCTCCTTACTGCAACTGGGCATGAGTTAATGCAGACTTCTAAGCTGGCTTACTAATAACATGCATTCCAAAGGGTCTGTGCATGTTTCCAATTTAGAGCTGTAAATTAGATTTTATCCTCAACTTGGCATCCATAAAAGACCTTCATGGAATACACCTGCATAAAGGTCCTTATTCATCTCTTATCCCTGTTTAGGGTGGCTTTTAGGCACTATAGCATACTGCAGAACCAGATTTTACCTGTGAAATCCAGTGCCCTGAAGAGAAAAAGAGAATAATACTTTTTATTTGTAAGACTACCTTCCAGCTTCACAGTCCTTTTCCAGTTTAACTGGAATTTAAATGTATCATCAAGAAATAATGACACTTTGATTACTTGATGTATTTGGTTGAAGTATCTTTGTTTAATCTTTTTAGGCTTTGAAAAGGGACATATGGTGGTTTTGATACAGGGTATTGGATTCATTCATCCTGCTACAATATTTATACCACTCTTATCACTATGATATCAGAATGCCTTAAACAGGTGTCTTTTCCCTATAGCTTCTCTACAGGTCTGTTTTCTCCAAAGCTGTTGTTCTGAAAATTCTTACTGCCATGGCCTTTAATGAGACTAACGTCAGTTTGGTCTACCTGTTGGAATAAACATGTATTCGAACGCCAGTCTGCGGCATCGTGCTCTGTTTTCAGTGGTAGAGGAACACTGCTGTCATACAGGTTCTGAGCAGGGTGGCCTTATAGGGCCACAGTGACATGGCTGAAATAATTCTTCCAGGCAACCTTGTGTAGCGTCTCCCTCTTCAAAGCAGTTATCCCGGTCCATCAGTGCAGTTGTTAGCATTCTGTGCCTGTTTCTGGTGTAGCTCTCTGTTCCTGGATGCTGTTGCAAGCTCACTGTAATTACAGTGGCTGATGTCCTGGTACTCAGAGGAACCTTGCTTTAGTCACAGTCCCCGAGCTTGGGAAAAACAAAAAGCAAGCCTTTTTGAGAATATCTGAATGGTCTGGAATGTCCTGTGCTCTGTGCTGGTCTGCTACACAAGCTGAGTGTCCCAGCAAAGACAACCTGCGTTAGACTGCATCCCTGGGGCAGCACGGCACCATCAGCTCATTACTCTGAGCTGTGCCCATCAGATACAATCCATCTTCAGAGGAATGTTTTTGGCTCAGGGGGTGGATTTTCTGAGATCTGTGTGTGGGTTTCAGCCACATGGCTCCTATTGACTTTAATGGGAGTCACGCTGCTAGAAACCCGTGCGCTCCCCTTGGGGTTACGCTCTCCCCTGATGCGTGTGCACTGCTCCACACATTAGCTTTAAGGGGAAGAGTACACCTCTGCCCTGCCTTTCAAGAAGAAACCAGTCCCCCTCGCCACCCTTACCCCCACCCCTTTGGCCTTGTGTATGTATGGATGAGCAACAATGGAGACTCATTTCTATGGTAAGTTAGCAAGATTTATACTATAAATATTGCATTACAAGGTTCAGACACGGTGCTATTTTCGAACATATCCACACTTTGCTGCAGATCAGTGTGTCACTGAAATACTTCCTTTGAAGAATACGGTTTTGAAACACATCATAAAAATTCCAACATTGAGATTTCTCCATTTGCGCCATCACTGTGCGTGTCAAAATGTCTTTATTAAAATAAGATATTAAAAAGTTACAGGTTTGACTTTGGGGGGCAGGGGGAGGATTCTAGGAGGGATTCAGAAAACAGGCAGCATAGCTTTAATTGAAGGAGACAATGTTGTCAGTATATGTGTTCCTACAGTTATAAAGCCCAGCAGTATAGTATTCATCAAGTCTGATTCCACCTGACACTTGACTGAAAGCATTTTGCACTAATTTGCTTTGTGCTTGTCTAGTAAATCTAAAAAGAATGAGTGAAGGGGTGATAGGTGGCCATTAAACAGAATAAACAGCCTCTGGCAAGTGAATGAGTTTTACAGACTTGTTGCTTTTGGGAGGGGGAGGGTGGAAGGGGAGAAGATTATAGGTCTTTGAATCAGCATGTGGCTGCCTCTATCACTCTGTAATCACAACTGTTTGGCCCGGAGACCCATGTGCACCTCCAGAGAGGCTACTACGGTGAAGAAGGAAGCTCTGCCCCCAAACCTCTGCAGGAGAGCCCTCCAGACATATGATTCATATTCCAAGTGTGATAGAGGCCTAAATGGCAATTATTTTATCATATAAACACAAGTGAGATAGATTTCAGTGTGGAGCTGATTGCTTTCCTCAGATAATCCTTTTCAAATTTTCCCCTACATAAAATATAACAGCTTTAGGGTGTTTTCAGGTCCCCGCTTATGGTTCAACTTATGGTAAGAACCTTGGGCTTGTTGTCATCTTTGTCTAACTTTGCTGATAGCAGGCAGGAAATAGCTGTGTAAAGGCTGGGGGGTGTGGGGGGGGTAAATAGCTGACTCTGTGGTCTGTAATTGGTTCATAGTTTTGGACTGTGAAGAATAGAAAAGAAGGCAGAGGAGGGCTGGAAGACAGCCTAACAAGGAACACATGGGCATCTGAAAACTAAACACAGCTGGACCAAGAAGTACATTTGACCGCCTGTTCCTTGCTCTAAGACTTCTTAGCATTGTTGTTGTTACTGGTGAAGAATATATAGCACCGGATTTCAAGGGGGTGGATGGGAACTTCGCTGCGATAAAAGGCTAAATAGCATGGCTAAAAAGAAATCAAAACAAAAACTTCCTTTCTCTAGGTACTTATTTATTTAGTTGCTTGCTTGCTTGGGGTTCTCTTATCTTGGCAGCCTCATTGCTGCAGTTTTGCTGGAGAATGGTGTCAGCCACAGAATGTCAAGGTTTCATTCCCTGGAAAAGGACGTTTGGCTCCAGGGGGTCTCTTTTTGCTTCCCCTTTTCCTTATCCTCCCCTGCCTTGTTGCCTTCGCAACACAAGTGTGGGTAGAAACTCATGGACTGAGAGAGGACATAATGAGCCTGGAAAAGAGGAGAGCATGATGAAAAACTCTACCTGTCAATACAGTGTCAAAGAGAGGAAGTTTTAATCCTCCCCCTCCAACCTCCCCTTGGAAGGTGGGAAGAGGGATCATGCCAACCCCAGGTCATGCACCGAAGCCAGGCAGAGGCTCTCTGCGGGATTCACAGACCGCTTCTGTGTCTGGGATAAGTCAGCTTTGTTTTGGCTGCTTCTAGGACAGGGGAAAACCTTTCCCTCTTGGTATCCCTGAATTAAGGGGGCTCATTAGTTGGACCTCATTAAAATAATCTCTCATTTGTACCACTGTCATGAGGAAATGGCTGATTCCTCCCCCTGAGCCCTGCCCAGATATCTGCACAAATGTATCTTTCTTTTCTAAATTAAAAAATATCTTGCCATCACTACAGTTGGCTATTTACATTCTTTAAGGAAAAAAAAAAAAAAAAGAAAAAGAAAAAAGAAAAAAAAAAAGCCCTGCAAACCCTGGCAGCAGAACTGCCATTAGTGTTGATTGTGTCCAGCAATGCACGGTCCACTTCAAGAAAGGCAACATCCTCTATTTTTTAAGCCAAATGTTGTGCACCGCAGCAAGAACAAACAAGAGCGACTTTCATCCTTCAAACACTGAAGCAGCTTTGCAAAGCCTGACATGAAAGGGCCTCCCTTGCTCTCTTGTCCATGTAGGCCTGGAAATGGAGCTGAAATGGCTAACAACATTGGTAATAATAGGGGCCTGCCTGGCATCAAGAGGTGAGCCGAAAGACTTCAAAAGCTGGCTTGAGCATGGCTGCAGGAGCATTTGCTCTGGGATTCAGGCTCCAACTTTTATTCTCTCCCTTTGAAGAGCTTACAATTGGGCGGAGGGTGGAAACCAAGCATTTTTGACATGAACTCTGCCATGGAAAATTATGAGAAAGACGGAGATGAAAAGGAATGTGTCCTGATTGTGCTGGGTATTTTTTATTTTATTTTATTTTTAAAAGTCTACAAAACAAGGGGCTAGCAGTACTATAATCATTGATCCTGAAAAGGTTCTTCAGAGATTAGTGCTATCAGTGCAATGTAAACCTCAAGGCTGAGAGGCAGAGTGGAGGAGAGGGACCCTTTTGCACTAAAATAACACAAGCTTTTAAAGGAATAGTGTGCTACTCTACTGGGCATTAAAAAAAAAAGAAAAAAAAAGAAAAAGAAAGAAAAACAGAAAAAAAAAAAAAAACCAACAAAACACCACCACAACAACTGTGCTTGAAAACAAACAAACCAACCAAAAAATAAATGGCGAGCTTGGCTTATCTCTAAATTTTGCGATGACCAGAGGGTCTCAAATGTTTGAGGGTAGATCCCTCAGAGCACCTGGACTCCTCTTTGTTTTGTAAGTTAAGATTGCTCTGCAGGAATCTCGTGGTGTTTTTGCTACCTATAAACACAGAATAATTTCAGTGAACCTGGAGAAGCTACTGGAGATTTGCTTTAGAATGGGTAGCTACATGGATACCTATGGAATTATTAAATATTTAAACAAATCTGCCTTCTTGTTTCATCATTCTTATTTTTAGCAAAGCTTCATTAGTATCAGATACGCAACAGGCAGGTGGGCAGCATTGTGAAAGGTCACCTGACATTTCCTATTGCAGCACTCTTTTCTGTTGTGTCAGCTTTGCTAACCTTTACTCATTGGGGCCGTGGATAAGGAAAGGAAGGAAAGCTGGAAGTTAGTAGGAAAATGGGAAGAAAAGCAGGTTCACGTGTGGGGACAGGGTGACCACTCTCAGAAGCAGATGCAGGAGTCTGGAACTGGAGTGAGACTTAGAGAAGTGAAGCGTGGGAATGTAAGAAGTGAAGAGCAGGCAGGAATGGGAGAAGGATAGTTTGGAAGGAAGGAGGCAAAATGGCCGGGAACATCCATGACTTGTAAGCCACCCGCGCTTGCTGTTTCTGCTCAGAGCCTGGAGTGGGAGCAGAGATTTGTGCCTATCATCACTGACATAGCTGTCAGTAGAGATCTGCTCACTAAGTGTCCCATTTGCCTGGATGGCTGCCCTACAAACAGGGTGCAGTCTCCTACTGCTGACACGTACTTCCAAACTCAGGTCGTAATACATCTGCAGGAACAGTGGGCAATGGGGAAGGTGTCCTGCACCAGTACATAGATAAAGAACCGTTATAAAGATAGAGGATCACTGCAGAACCTGCACAAAGGCTGTTGAAATGAATGGAAAGAGTTTGTTGGACGTTAGAGCCCTCGATAACTGAGTGAAAGCTTTCTCAACCCCTAAGCTACCCCCTCAGATGTTGTCGCTCTAAGCTTGTACCAATTTGACATTTTAAGATGAATATTCTGTATTCAGTGGCTCTCACTCTGTACTTTTGGCACTTTCTAGTGGTCCTGAGTGCTCCTTCTGAGCACAGCTTGTTTTCCTTCTCTCGTTTGTAATCATACCATAAGGGAACTGTGTATACACAGTACACTTACCTATTTTTCTCTAAATGGGGAGTTGTGGAGTGGCTGCTGTACGTGATTGCCTGTCAGGCACCAATTAGCGATCCATTCAGAATCTCTGAAGCTGTGATCCACGGCCAGAAGAGGGTTTGAGAACACTTGTTCTGAATTATCCTGCATAAATCTCATGCCATATATCTACAGCAACATGAGATCATATCCCCATGTCTTTTAAATATCAAGACATCCAGATATGCCTGGTTTTGAACAAACAAAAACAAACATAGTGAAGCTTTTTGTGTAAAGCAGTTTCTGTGACAGTATGTCTTAGAAGTTAATATATCCCCATCTAAAATATGATTTGCTTTTATGTCTCAAATTACTATGATATGAGTATTTTAGTTGTTAAAATATAAAACTTAAACTGTTGATTGCTGAGTTCTTAAATGTGTTACTGATGTGAGTCTTTCAGTTTCTTTTTGTAACCTCTTTTCTCAAAAGCAAAGAAAAGCCACTTAGCATTTCTAAAGACCAGCTTGCCAGTCTTTTGCTGTTGCTGAAGTTTATGTGTTCAATCTTTGAATCAATACTAATAGTTCTTAACTAACCAGTTCTCAAACTTTAGGGAGGGAGCAGAAGGAGAAAACAGTCCCTGAGCTATGGAGACTACAGGTAGAAAGTAAGGCTATGGGGGACTGCTAATGTGCTCTGAAAGCTGAGTGCTTAAAGAAATCAAAGATATGGAAAGTTTGAAATAATATCTTTAATAACAATCTGTTAATTTGCAAGGACAAGAAAAAGAACAGCCCTTGGTTGCATTGTTAAGTTTAAGAAATTTGCAAAGCACCAAAGCAAGAGGGAATCCAGCAGCAATTCCCAGGGCTCCCAGCTCACTCACTAGCTGACTTGATGAGCCTCTTTGGTCCGGTATTGACATCATATCAGATCTCTTGCACTGTGTTGCCCACTTGCCAAAGCCAGCTTCCCAGAAGCGAAAATGTGTGTTCCTTTCCTTGGGGTAATTTGAAACATTGACGTGAAACAGACCTCTCACTCTTCCTCTGCTGTGGTCTGCCTTTTGAGCAGTTCCTTCACTAGTTTCTCCTTAAAAACACTTGGGGGTCAATGCCAGGTTCGAATTGCAGTGTTCTCATCCATTGTGAGTGATGCGATGATTAGGTATTAAGCGTATGAATACCAAGAGGAGAAAAGAGAGAATATATAAGTTGGTTTGGGAGCCTGGGATTCACAGACATCCAATTTTTTTTTAGATACCTTGTATAATAAACATAGGCTTCATTAACCATTCTTGGCTACTCACAGGGTACTGTACTACACAGAAGACTAAGTGTTGGTTCAGTAATAGGTGGAACTTGCATGACAAGAAAGAAATGGAAAGTCTTCAGTCCAATGTAACATGTGGAAAGAAGCCAACACAAAAACTTTCTTCTTCTCTCTGCAAAGGAATTTTTTGTCATAGGGAATAAAAGTATAAACTAAGCTAATGGCTACCTCAAGTACCATCTCTACACAAGTGCCGAAAGAGTGTGGGAAATCTGATGCTCTGTTCCCAACTGGGCATTCCAGACCTACTTGTTGAAGAGCATTTCAGGCCCTCATATGTTCCCTAGACTGCAATGTTGACCCTCTTTTTACTCGATACAGCAGTATTAGTCATATTTAGATTCTGTATTCCCCACTATTCCGCACACCACACCCCCCCCACACCCCCCCTTACTGGCTGCCATAATCCCTTCGTAGGAACACTGGACAAATAACTTGCATGAATTAGTAGCACCCAGAATGAGCTACCCCATGTAACTGTGCATGAAAAGTCTTCTATTTTTTCTACTTTGAGTAGGAAGTGCAGAAAGTATGGGTACTTCAGTGGCTTGAGGGCAGTGGCTGGATTTCTTATATTATTCTGTTTCGCTTTTGGACATCAGTTGGAAAAGACTTTTCTCATTTGCTGACGTATGCTTCTGCCTCATTTAGTCATTGCTACTAGGGAGGAAATACGGCAGAAAAAATAGCACACCACTGTTTTAAAAAGTTACAATGGCAAAACTGCCCCTAACCAAATGGCTAGCCATTAATCTTAAATACAACTGGACTGAGGAGGAAAAAAAGTCTTTGTCAGAGGTCAGGAGAAAAGGCAACCAGGTTGTTTGTGAAATATTAAAAGCTAAAGTTCACTGAGTATCTATCTTGTGCATTTTAATTATGTCTCCATGAACCTGAACTGTGGGGCCCTCAGCAAGCCGTACTCAGTTGTGCCGGCTCACAAAGTTCAAAGCTAGGTTGTAAGTCGTTTTTATTTAGCACCTAGTGACAGCAAGTACTGTAGGTGGAGAAACATTAAATACCACTTAAATCTGTTCCTGTACATCTTATTCGAAACATACTGGAATGATACTCTGGCTCTGACTTCATTGAGATGCCTTATAAAGTCCCTCTTGGACTTTTCTAACACATACCTGACTATGCCATGGGAGATCCTCAGCTCCCATCCAGCACTCAGCTGTTACTGCTCAAATCCAAAATCAACACACCACAAAGTCAATGCTACCAACTATTGATTCAGAAAACTTTGGTATACTTTACTGTGTCAACATGGAAATCAAGAGTGATGCTGGCTTAGAATCAGAAAATGCATCTAAAAGGAGCTGCTGAAGTCGCAGGTAGCTATGCATTCTGAGAGCATACCTTGATTAAATCAAAGTGCTAAAGGTGCCAGGGTTGGGACACGTGGACAAGAGCCTGCTGGTCTCCACCAGGATGTGCTCCCTTTCAAAGGCAGCCTGAGTTTTATCTTTGGCTTCCCTGGGAAGTTTGTACAAAACACGAGGAATACTGGAGGTGGGCTTTCTTGGGTGAGTCTGTCCCTAGAGAGAAAGCAATTGCTTTGATCAGAGTCCTTGCCCAAGCCCACTGAAGTACATTTGCAGCTCACTGAGATAGTCTTGGCGCACCGCTAAGGCAGTGAAATGTAGCACAAGTATTTGTTGTTGCAGTGAGTATTAAAGGAGGCAATAAGGCTCGGATGCTTCCTACAGAGTGTCTCCATGTAAATTGGAATAGATGCTGCAGGGGTCGGTTCCCCTCTGCACGCACAGGGGAGCGAGGCGCTGAAGGGTTGTTTTCATTATACCATTAACGGGGCGAGTTAATTTCTTGTTTCCTCCATCCCTCTTCAAAAGCAGGGGCTTGAGGCTCGTTCTTTGGGCTGGCCATGCAAAGCTGCGTGTTCACTGCCAGCCGGGGTAGTAAATCCCACAGTTGTTCACAGATGCTGGCCCCAGGTCCGGCAGAAATCCATCCCTTGTCGTCATACCAGCTGTACTTTCTCTGCGGGGAGACAGCAGCCACCCGTTTGGCGAGGAGGGGCAAGCTGTAATGTCTAGCCAGAAACATCTACCATAAACCATCGCTTCCTGTTATGACGCTCATGTGTCTAAACTTATGGATTTATTTAGGTTGAACTGTCTAACCTGCTTGAGTAAGACTGGAATCAGCAGGTACTAAGTCATGTAACAATAGGAAGCACCAAAATACGACTTGCGTTATTCGATCTTGGAATGAGTTTCAGTTTAGCTTTGTTCTTTAAAAGCTATTCCACACATTATCCAGAAGTATCTTTCCCATTTCCATTTTTTCCCATTTCTGTTTAAAAAATTATTATTAGTACATCATCTTCTGAGCTGGCCATCGCTTTTTTCATTTGTGTATTTCCCTGATTAGCAGAATATAAATTTTGGAAATTGCAGATCTGGAACTTGGGCCACCAAGGATAAAAGAGAGAGTATTCTGTTTTAATTTATATACCTGCCTTGATTAGGGAATTCTTTCTTTGTTTGGAAGCAATGTGATCCATTTGTTAAAAAAGCGGAGACAGACATTAGGGACACTTGAGTTCTTTCCTGGTTCTGTCACTCAGTCAGCTTCTTTACACCCAAATCTACCCTTTGGGTATATTAGGGGGTATAAGAACACCTAACTAGTTTGCTCATGTGTTGTGAAACTTATTTAATTTCTATTTCTAAAGCTCTTTCGATTTATCACACCAGAAAGCTTGTATAAAGCATGTAGGTACTGATTTTTAGAGGTGCAGGGTACTTTTCCCTTCAACAAACACTAAATTAGGTTGTACACATTTAGAGTACAATCACACAACATTTCTTCCTAGAAAATACTGAATTTAGAGACTCGTTGTGAATTACATCTTTACACCTGTAAATAATAATATCCTGTATGCGTGAGCATATATGCGTGTGGCCATATATGTCTGTCTATATTTATATATGCATGTTTGTATATACACAGAAGGAAGAGAAGAGATAGTCTTTCCAAATAGTCTGGAAAATCTCTGGGACTCCACAGCTGGCAGTGCATTACTTTTATTTAAAGAAAACTTACGCAAAAAGCTTATGTGCAGTCAAAAACTTGCCGGCTCTAATTAATATATATATGAAGTATAAACAGATCATGAAATATTTTTTAGTGCTTAATACATAGAAATGTCCCATGTTGATGCTAATGAAAAAGTAATGCCTGGTATATTTCACGTTGCAGGGCCTGGGGACACAGCTCCATGGAAAAGCAATTCATACCAAACTGCTTTACAAGTGCAAAAATTCTGTTAGCCTAAAGCTACAGTGCTACATAATTGTACGGGGCTGGGGCGGGGGGGCGGGGGGGAAGCAGAAAACCCCCAGCCCTCCTCTGCCCTGTGTTTGCAGCACAGACATTTATTTCAAGCTCTGGTAATGGGTCATTCTCTCAAAACTGATGACACCAATATTTCAGCAGAAAGGATTCTTAATCTACCGTACTCTCAGTGTAATCTAGACAGCTCCTCGTTACCTAACTGAATAGTCTGTCATTCCAACTGATTCTCAAGATCTGATCTTTGCAGGGGAAGTTAAGGAAATGTGTGAAGACCATGAAAACCCAACCCTCTCCCCGGGAGAATAGTCTCTTAATTGTAATAGCCCCTTTTAATCATTGTGATTGTTTAAAATATTATGAACAGAGGGAAATAAGGAAGATAATTGTGCTTCAGCAGTGACAATCTTTTGTTATCACCTAAGCTTATTGGAGAT
Organism: Falco naumanni; assembly: GCF_017639655.2. Classification (NCBI taxonomy): domain Eukaryota; kingdom Metazoa; phylum Chordata; class Aves; order Falconiformes; family Falconidae; genus Falco; species Falco naumanni. The sequence goes on along the minus strand of NC_054060.1, from coordinate 8,206,724 downwards.
TCAGCTGTGTATAGTCCCAATACTTCCTTCACATATCAAGTGGCCTTAATTATGTGGGCAGCTAGAATCCCTCTTGAGAGGGAGGCTTGGATAGCAAAACAGCAGGTAAGAAATGCCTCTTCCTTACTTCTTTGTTTCTGCCCAGTGCCCTGTAGCTAAGGCTGCATATGTGGCTGTCTCTGTCTTTGTGACACTTTAAATGTGAAACAAGTAATTTAGTTGAAAATTTTCTGCTATTTTTTTTTACATGCTTCATATGCTGGGTTAAGATCCATTAGCATATAACAAAAATCGGAGCAGATGTAGTGCAACAGATTCCTTAAGGGAGTCCATATTTTTACATATTTTGTAATAAGGAAACTGTCACTCCCAGATGGTATCTAGCTAATACTGGTGGTTTGCTTGCTGATAACATACTAAAAAATAAAATTAATTGTACTCTATTTGATGACAATGAAGCCATTATCATATATAATTCACTCTTAAAGGAAACATCCAAATGATGGTCTCTTGCAACGACTAGGCTTTCTCGGTCTGCGTGCCTGTCCCTTCTCTTCTTCTACCTCAAAAATTCTTTCAGAATTTGTGGCAGCAGAAGCCTCCAGCTGCAAAATGTAACAGCCGTTCATTAGCAAAGCTGGAAACCAGTGTTAATTTGTACAGGGAATCTGGGCCAGCAGTACCTCAATACACTTACCATAAGCTTCACCCTCTACCAGTGGTTCTCAAACTGCTCCATTTTAGATGTCACTGTTATTTATCGTAGCAAAAAGAAACAGTTAACCTTTTCATTGATGCCACTGAATGGTGCCTATTTGGTAATTGGCTTGATTAGTGCAGGAAGTATCCAGAGCTGATACGTGGTGTGAAAATGAAAATCAGGGCAACCCTTTCTATCCAGTCTCACAGAAACATACCACATTGATCTGTAGCATATGTTCAGTGTAAGGTTAAAAACTCTCAGAATATTAAAAAACTTTCTGAAAATGGATTTTTTTTTTCTGATTTAAAACTGCTCAACTCCTTCCTTAGGTGAAAAATTCAAGACCAGTTACAGACCGGTCGGTCACAACCCAATGAGAGGTGAACAGTTGAGCTCACAGGAGTTAAGGTTTTTGGCGAGGTTTATTGACTTGAGGTACCAGAATGAGGATCTCAGAAGAACTTTCCTCTTGCCTTTCTGTCCTACCACAAAAATATCCAAGTTTTCAGGAAACCTGGGAAGAAGCTGCCCTTGAAATTGTGGCAGTGTAGTAAGGAGCGATAGGGGAAGCAATTTTTCCTTTCCAAGACTGACCTTGTGCAGGGAGCATTGGCCTTCCCAACACCTCCTTGGGATCACAGCACTGGTTCCCCAGGCCAGAGACAATATGTAGGTGTTGGTACCAGTCTGCATACGGGCAAACTGGAACAGAGGGGTGACGTGGCTTTTACCAAGCCACAATATCACTTAGTGTTAACACAGCGATGAACCTACGTGTCTGAATTCCCAGTTTGTGGACCTGTCCATTGGGTACTGCCTTAGCTCAAGGATGGGGGGAAGAAGAGATTTCTCCCAGTGGTGTTGGGTATGGAAACACAAAGCTATCTAGCTTTGTGAAAGAGAGACTTTTACAGGATATAGTTTAGATAACTATTTAAGCAAACATCTAACTTGATAATGATTTTCTCATCCCTGAATGACTGTGGAGAGATATGGTGAGGCACCCTGTCTGAAGGGTATAAAGTGTCTCTGTCTGCGTTCATGCTAAGTTATTTATGCTTTGTGTTTAATTTCCCTTCTGGTATGAGCAAGAAGTGGTATGAAGAGGAACAGATGACTGCTGTTCCATTTGGAGGTTTGGTAGAGAAGGGCAATGTTGTAGCTATCTCTGTCTCACTGGCCAGAGGAGCTCGGCGAGTATGAGAAATTATTTTCTCTGCTTTAGGCTATTGCCCTAACTTGGGAACTCACAGCCAACACAGTCCCCCATAAAACTACTTGAAGTTATTGGCAAACATGGCAGAGGAAACAGATCTCTTAACATACATGTAATGTAGAGTAAAATATTATTCTGTTTTTAAAAAAATCACAGATCAAGGCTTGGAAAGTACTGTGTAAATCTTAACCACCTGTAGTCCTCTGTCCCTCAGGTACAAGGTTCTTAGTAATCAGCAACCATTATTTTACTTCAGTTTTTCTTATTTTATTTCACATTCTTTTATTCTATTTTAGAAATGAAACAGCCTTCTGAATATAACAAGAAGGTTGTGAAATTTCAGTCCCTGAGTGGAATTTGTCCCAGGCTTTCATCTTTCGTTTCAATTCAGAAAGAGAAGACCTTTATTCCTTGGTCTTCCTCTGCCTGGTATCTCACAAAACCTATTCTTGTAAGGTTGCAGCCCCCAATGGCAGAAATCTCATTAACTAGCAGTTCCCATCACATTTCAGTTATTTGGTGACTAGAGCACTTTAGAGATTGTCCATAGTCATTGAGAATTTTAGGATTTAAGTAACAGATTTTTTCAAAAAGACTTTACCCAGCTTCAAATGCTCTGAACTGATTTTGTAATCCTTGTCTTCACCAGTATCAGGCATTACCTCTTTGCCTTTTTTCTGATGCATTAAGTACTAGACAACTACAGCATTTTATTTAGCATGATTTGCATTAAATCTTCAAATATCTCTTGAATAATAGAATATTTACTTCTTCAAATTTTACTACTGTGTGTTAGCTGACATGATGAGTTGTAGATACAGCAGAGACTTGCCACAAAAAGCAGCATTGCTTTTGTGTTGTGGGTCTTAATTCATACCTGTTCTCTCACAGCCTTCCTCATCACAGCTGATGTGTTTTCTCCTTTGTGTTTTAATGACTGAGCAGAAGATGTATTTTATTCATAATCTGGTAGGAAATGTGGCAAGGAATTTGTACACCATTAAAGCAACCTGAAATTTCACCACGGACACTGGGAGGGAGCTCTTTCTCTTAGCTGTATAAAGCATCTGCTTAAATTCTCAAGTGTGGAACGTGCAGACTTGTTAGGCAAGATTTTAACAGACTGTTTGGCACTGAGTGTAATTTTCCCAAAGACCTGGCAGTGGAAATAGTTTAAATAATAGTTTGTCAAATACTCATCAAGAGAAATGCTAATTGATGCCTCATCGGAATCAAGCCCTGCACAACACCGGAAAGGGAATGGGTATTTCCTGTTTCTTCCCTACTCACTGAAAAGAGATGCTTCCTGACAGACTGCTGACATTACATTAGATTTATCCAACCTATAGGACTATTCTGTAATGTAGATTAGTTCATGGCAAGTATGTGAGGCACGCTTTATTTATCAAGTATTTTATTGAGTCATGTGTGGCCTCACAGACCTATAGTATATTATTAGTACCAGCATTGCTAGATGTCCTTTTACCAAATGCCACTTTGAACCCGGCATCGATGTTTGTATTCTGGTGTCTTTCTGTGTTCCTTGAGGTATCTGGGTTCAGTCTAGCTCTTCAAATCAACGGTGGGGACATGAGGAGAAAGCACAGATGTGACTGGCACTGGAGTGCCAGCGGGCCACAGTGCTATGGCAGCATTGCACAGCTGTTGGGTGAAGCAACTCTGAACTTTTGCAATAAATATTAGAGACCGAGACTTTGAATAGATTTGGAATCTGAAACCAAAAACCGGATCTAAATGTCAGAGCAGGTCCCTGTCTGCAGAGTAAACTGAACTGAATGTTCAGACCCCAGCTTTGGCAAAGAAATCAAAGCCATAAATCCAAATCTGGTTTTTGTGCTTCGGACCCTCTTGTAATGCTAATAATACTTTGCCCTTTCACAAACTTCAATATTTTAGAAACTCTGAAATGATTTATCAAATGAATCATACTTCCCATTGGGACTTACATGAACAAGTTGGCTGGAAATATCACCCAAAAGCAAGGGCAGGACTGGGCTGTGGCTGAATTTGTGGTCTCTTTGTAGCTGTGTACGGATACCGAGACTGTCAGGTTTTGTCTATACCTCTGTAACTCTTCCAATGCAATCTTTGTGTCAGTAGCCCCAGCTCCATGTGCCTTGGATTTCCATAACCTCCTAGGTGCAGGTGTCTTACGTGTCTTCACATTGACTCAATACCCAGTTACTGCCAAGAGGCTTTGATAGAGAACAGGTTGAAGTGGTGGATGCTCTTGGTGCGACAAAGTCAAGCTTTTCTTTGTCACAGAGTGGCAACCACAACATTAGGAGTTTTAAAAGATTCACCCAGGACCCTAAGGGGGGAAAGAGTGGCAGAGCTGAGACTAAAGCACAGAACTGCTGAATCTTTGTGTTCCTCTGAGCAGCTATGTCCCTTTACGTTCGGAGAGAATAGGAATATTTAGCATCAAAGGTACCAGTAGCAGATACAGGGCATCTTAATTCATCATGAATAATGCCGTTAGTGAGAAATAATAGTATTCTTTAGTATTGATGATAATATATTGAGCGCTAGCAAAGCCTTCTGCTAAGAGAGTTATCTAGTGTAGTGAATTATGGAATTTTACTACCTGAGTACAAGGACTGATATAAATGATCAGCTCCGTGGCAATGAATTGGTTTAAAAAGGCTTCATAAGAACTTGCCTAATGCTCATAAATTAACATTAAATATGAGACGGGTTATCTAATCACACGCTTTCAGGCAAATTCCTTTTTAATATGTATGTACACTGTTGCTGGAAATATAGAAGATATATCAGAGAAGATTTCCTGCCATAAATGGTTATGTTTGATAATTCCACATTATTTTCATAGTTTTTGTCATTTATAGAATTTTTTTCTTTGCCATCAGAATTTCTGCACAGAGTCCATGCTAAAATAGGATTTAGCGACAACTTTAACTTTATATATGCCTGTGCTTTTAAGCTAAGGCTGGCATTCCATTATTCCTTTGCTGTGAATATAAGAGTAGCAGGTTCATTTGTTTCAAGTTAACACGTGCTTGAGTCACTGAACTGCTGCATATCTTCTGCAGACTGCTGAGGCTCAGGAACTTCCCAAGGCACGTCCATTGCAGCTCTTAGTATATGCTGTAATCCATGCTCCTGATTGCCCATCCACCAAAAATGCTGGTGGGAAGACTTGGAAAATTCACCAAAAGCTGTTCCTGAACTATCCCTATGTTGGGGCAGATCAATCTAGTGCACTTAATAAAAGCAGAGTAGAAGATCCAAAATGCAAATACCTGCTTTTCTCTCCCCTGGATTTTCTGGGTAAGGGAACACTGGTGCACCAGGTTAAATGTGATTTTTTCCCCCCGTAGCATATACCACTCCCTTTTGGGCAGTACCACAGTGAAAAACACCAGCTCAGTTCAGTGTTTTGAACTCTAAACAGTGTCATTTACTGTACTTTGTGGTGCTTGTGATTCAAACAGTTCCCTTCTCAGCCTGACAGAGGAGATGCGCAGTAGAAAACTGCTTCCACCTGTTGGAGTGGCTTGCATTTTAAGCAGGGTTAACTATGGAGCACAATTTGGAAATAGTTTGTAAATTACTTGAATCCTCTGGGGGTGGGTGTATTATACACCTTGTAGTTGCTGCACATTTCAGGATTTAAACTTTATCTCTAAGTCAATCAACTGGGGATCAAGCAAGAGGACTGGATAACAGTTTTACTAATCCAAACAATTTTCTGAACGTTGTTGAGTTCCAGGGAGTTTTCCCTGCCATCTGAAAACACAGTGAGAGAACGCTGAGAGCAGAATTATAAAACAAGCTTTTTAAGTCATGTTGTACTTGGAGTTTGATTTCCTAGACTTTACACTGAGTAATAATAAACTAATTATGATTAAACTGATAAGGAGGACTCTAAAGAGTCAGCCAGGAAAGTCTTTCATAAATAACCAATAAGGAATGCTTGGTCTCACAGTTGACATGTATCAGAAAAGCTTGGGTTTGCCTTTTCAGAGTCAGCTTTTAAAAAAACAAGCACAAAACAAACAAGAAAAAACCAAAACCAACCCCAAACAAGTGGAGTAAAATATATATTGTTAGTATTAAATAAGTCCCATTTTATCTTAAATCTCATTACTTCTTTCTGACCCCAAGGAACTGGCTCTCAGTCATTTTGAAGCAGCGCTATTACTGTGGCTGTTCTGTAGAAAAATTTGGATCTAGACTTAGACATCCTGAGAGAGGCAAATAGTTGGGTCTGGGTTTCTGTGTTTGGCCTTTTTTGAATAGTATTTGGTTTTCACAGTTAAAACTGGGCAGAATTTACTCGGCTTAGTACGTGAACATTCCTTCCCAATAGGTTAGGTCAGCTGTGAGGTTTAATCAGTGTTCGGATTTCTGACATGCTGCTCAAGGGCATATAATCTGAGCAAATAAACAACCAAGGAAGGGCCTGTACACAAGAGAGATGATGTAGGATTGCAGGGAATCATTTCCACTCAGGTGTTTATGGTGGTAGTGTCTTTTCATGGCAGATAAGAGATGACATTTGGTATTACCCTCTGTATTGCACCAATATGTAAAAAATAAATAGTTATTGTTGTTTCCTCTTCGAAGCACTGTTGTCTAAAGGACTGAACTGAATGTATTTGCTCCTCTTTGAAGCGTGCGGCTACTGCCCACTAACATTACAAAGATTTGGTGTCTTTTATAAAGGAGCATATTTTCAGCTCTTCACTTTGCTTTAAAGAGAATTTTCATCCTGATCCTGCCTCTGGGTAGCCCTAGTCCTATTTTAGTTCTTTTTCCTACAGTTAAATCTCCACATGAAGGCCTCTGATTTCCACTAGCACAGTCTGACCAGAACAGTAGTAGGGACCAGCATCTTCTTTTTCCCATGCTGTCCTAGCCATACTTGACAGTACTTCAGGGAAGAAGGGGCATTCATCCAAGGAATGAAACTTAGAGGCAACTGTATAAGCTGCAAAGATTTATTTATTTATTTAAGTCATCATCAGGATGGAAAAATACTCTCTTACTTGCCAGAAAGAAATTTTCCAAGCTCAGGGAGGGTCAAAGTGCATGCTTGCAAGTTATATGTTACCAGGGCTTGAACAAGAAGCTTCACAAAATATTGCCCTTTGGTCTAGGGCAAACCATTTATGTTATGGGTGCGTTGGCTAGCAAGGAGGAGAGGGGGAAGGTCTGGGAAATGTACTAGTTTACTCTCCCACTAGAGTAATCCAGCTTTAGAAGCAGACTCACTTGACAGCTATTTTAATGTTGAGTGGCATAACTGGACATACTTATACAGCAAGTTGAAAAACATAGGAGGATAAGAGCGAGCAGAGCCACTTCAGCCAGGGAGAGCAGCCTCCTACTATAGCAGACAGCTACATGATCGATAATGTCCTTCAGAAACTGCTTGGTTACCTCGGCACAACTTGCCTCTATTTTCTAGGGAGCCTAAGAATTGAAAACTCCGGCCATTTCTTACAGCTGGAGAAATTCCTGCCACTGGTCCAAACCAGCTCCCAAATCCCTTTATCAGCAAAGCTCCTAGCGTGCTGGAGTGCGAGCTTTCAAGCCTGCAGCCAGAGACGCAGCCCTGTAGCAGCAGGCTACCTCTGTGAGCTGGCTCTTCATCTGGTACAAATTGGCCTTGTTCTTCTGATCTGGCCCTGTACTAAACACTACTGCTGTACAATGTTTGCTGTCATTTTAGATAGGACCGAACATTTTTAAGAAAGATTTGGAATGTACAGCTTGCCTTAGACAACTTCTAGTAAATAGCTCGTATTTGCTGCTCTGCCCCAGTGGGAATGCTTATGAACTCTAGAAACAAAAAATCCTCTGGCAGGAGTAATTTAGCAAAGGTAGCGTGTATTTTAGTGAGGCCTCTCAACTTTCCAGTCAGTTTGGTTGTTGATTTTTAAGTAAGTCTTGCAAGGATCACTCTCAGCTTTTTAATGCTCATCTGATTGGCTTCATTTATCTCTCTGAGGGGTGTGTTGCTGCAATATTTTCCTGTTCCAGGATCTCACAGATTTCTCATGCAAATTACCCTTGTTAATCATCTCTCAGGACAACCATGGAGTCCTTTAGCTAAGTTTTCATTGCTCAATGAAACCAGTCAAATGCATTCAAAGCATGTAGGAATTTTTCAATAATCAATTCAGGCACATTTGCCCAAGTAGCAATGAAGAGGCACCAGTGGGCAAAGCTAATAAAAGCTAGGGCAGGCCAGTGGACCATGTTACCTGACCAATTCCTGGGGAAAAGGATTGCTTAAACTTTCTGTGCTGGAAAACTTTCTAATCTCAATGACCCATGTGGAATTAGGCATGAACTGACTGACAAATATCTCAAATTACAGCTCATTGGGTCATTGGAAGAAAATTAGCTTGTGTAAGTAGAGAGATCTGTTGATTGCAGTGGGAGAATCTTAGGGGTTTCAAAAGGAAAGGTTTCAAAGGCTGTGTCTTGTTCCTTTAAAATCTGCTTCCTCAAAAGCTAATCCTGCTGCAATTCACTCCTATGGGTTCCTCTTGTGACATGTTGAGGTCTCAGTCTGGAGAACCATACTGAGGGCAGCAAGTATGGTTTTGCTTTTGGATGATATCACATTATATTTTGAGGATATCAGTCAGTCAGCTCTGGAATGTGGGAATCCAGCTAAAAAGACACTTCTAGCTTCTTCCAGGATGGAACAAATAGCAAACTGAAATTTCCTATGAATTATCAGCAATGTAGATTGTTGTCTTGCTTGAAAAGCTAAAGAACTGGCTTCAAAAATTGCTGTTTTCACCCAGCCCCAGTTCTGGTGATCTTCCCAGATGCTGACTTCCCCCCCCCCCCCCCCAATATTGTTTTGTATTGTCTCTGGCCTTAGCCAAAGTCATTACTTTCCTCTTTGTCCTACTGAGACTTGATAGCATTGTAATTATTTCTGACATATGGCACCCACCTCTTCTTCCAATATGTCCAAAAAAAAAAAAAAAAAAAAGAAGAGGAATGCCACTGCAGCCACTAGACCATAGTTTCCATCAGTTAATACCACTTCATGGCTCTCTAGTCGTGGCAGGGCATGGACCTGAACTTTGTGTGCAGGGCGATGTGCTGTGCTTAGAGACCTGGAGTTTTGCTCTTATTTCAGCTCCCTCAGAACTGGAAATTACAGCTCCAGCTTACTTCTCTAGTTTTGTGGCAGAAGGCCAATGATTCTGAGAGCTTTTCCTTTACCTTCATTAACCCCCAAATGTTGCTGTATTCAAAACATCCATAAAGAGTGTATTTATCATTCATTTTCTGTTCATGTTGATGTGGGAAAACACGTGCAATCAATATTGAATCTCTTTCAAAACAACTTAAAATGGGAATACATATTGGTCTAATCTAAAACTAATCATGATGATAAATGATGAAAAATATGCCAAAAAGTGGAAATCTTGGTTTTAGAAGTTCTTTAGTTATGGGTATATGTATCTACCTGCATATATATATGCACAAGTAGATACGCATCTATTTATCTATTTTTATCTATTTATCTATTTTATCAATTTTTATCTATTTTATCTATTTATATTTTTCTATATTATCTATTTATATATATTGCTTACCAAGAAAATAGATCTCAAATCAGAAATCAATTAGAACGGAAAGAAATACTTCCAATATTTAAGTCTGTGCTCATATCTAAACCTCACATGTTTAGTTTTATGCATCTGCCATCTATTTAAATGTCACCTGGCCATATATTTTATTTACCTTTATAGAAAATGGCCACAAGTGCATGTTAAAAAAAGAAAAAGGTTGATTCAGCCAAGTTAATCTCTCTTCCAAACTAGAACTGTAAAGCAATTTAAGCTGTGAAACATAACTGTTCTTCTGTATATTTACATCTCTCCAACTAGTTTGCTGTCTTCCTTTCAGACTAAAAGTAAATGCCATTGCATTATTAGAGAAGTGAGTGCCATTAAAGATAAATTAGACCGTGGCTTGATGAACAGCTTAACTCAGTATAAACCACCCTGCTAGCAAGGGAAGTCTCGTCCCTGCTCCGTCGGTGGCTTACTGACCTATCAGCCCCAGCTTGTGCCTGGGTGAGCACTTCTGCAGCCACCCAGGGGATCAGATCAAGGAACAGATCCAGCTGAAAACTAACCTGTCAGAGAAGAACATTCCTTGTCTCAGGAGTTTTCTATCACAGCAGAAGTGAGTGGCTGAGGGCTGCAGAAGGCGATGGCTGCATTGCCATTTGAAAACATTCTGACCGGTACCCGGGGGTTAATGGTTCTGGTATCTCTGGGAACTCATGGGGGAGAAGCAATAGTTTCTAATGTGCCTGCACAGCCAAAATATTTCTAGGCACTGCGGGAAATTGAACGATTTGGGCCATGACTACTTTTAATTAAGAAGTGGGTTTTTTGGGAATAATTAAATTTTCAAAGTAACTGAATTTTTGGGTTCTCACACAGAAGAAAACCTCTTTACTTCTGTATTTTAAAATGCATCCAAAAGGATAATCCCTATAAAAAGTGAATTTGCTAATAACTATTTCTGAGGTTTGTAATAATATTTTTTGTCCCGAGTTAAGAAGAAAAATCATGAGACCTGCTAAAACAGCAGGTGGTTCAGTTCCGTGCATTTTGAAAGGGGAACTGCAACATTTGACTTAAGTATGGCTTTTCATAGCACAACAAGTTAAAGAGCCATACATGGCTTTGCCTCATTAGGTCAGCAAAATCAGCCACCAGGACAATGCAGCTGGCTTCTGGGATATTATTAAAGAAATTATGAATACACGTACACTTGCTCGTAGCATCAGTTCTCAAAAGAAGCCGTAAGATCACAGAATTGTTGGGGGGGGGTGGGGGTGGGTGTAGAATCAGTAACAACATGGTGAGTTAATTTAGGGCTATAAATATCCTGTTTTTCTGTTATGGTTTTAATCTTTATTAAATTGAGTGATTCTTATTTATTTTAGTTCACATGTGCATATGTTCCAGTATATAGTTTGTTTCTGCAAACACAGGCTTGTAAGACTATAACATATTTTTCAAAAGTCTTCTAAGACATAAATAGTGTTAGTACAAATCCTTATGTGAGAAAACACACAGACACAAACACACACTTAGTCTTTAGTATTTCCCTGTGTATTTTTACAAACAACGGCAAACCATTTGTGTTGTTTGTTGTTTTGTTTTTTTTTTTTAAAAAAAAAAAAAGCATGTGTGGGGTTTTTTTGCATTTCGAAGGAGAATTTAAAACATAATTTTGTTCTCTATACTTATTTTAATGGTTTTGCATATTACTTTTCATCTAAACTCAGTATTTGAACATACACTTATCAGACGCCTGTTTTCTTTGTTGCTTGTAATTACTGAATAAGTCAGAATCATAGCCAAGTAAGTCTGTGTGGTATTACATCTGGAGTAGCATACTATAGCAACATTGTGCTTTGCAGAGAATCTACTCTCATAGATTTGATCTTAATGATGGGCTACACTTTCATCTTTAAAAAAATCATTTTCCACAACTCACTGCTTTTTATACCTTAGCTAGAAAATGCTTTTTATTGTTCAGTTTCTCTTGCATACAGTGTTTGTATCTATAATTGAAACTTAAAAGCTAAGAGCTTGAATAATTCAATCAGAAAGCATATTGTTTTTACTGTTCTCAGTATGAATTCAAACGATCACATTATTGTGATGTTATAATATCAGAATGTATTTATTTTTACTTGCATAGTTATAGGAGGCAGTGTGTCTCTCCAGACAAAAAAGCAAAGGAGAAGAGGCTGGGCGGGAGGGGGGGGGGGGGGGGAGGAGAAAAAAAAAAAGCGCCGAGCTTTATCCATGCTGGGGTCCTGTGGTCTACCTTAAGCAAATGAGATACCTTGTCCCCTCCAGCAAGCGCTTGGTCTGTTGCTAAGACTCTTTCTATCAGTGCTGCTGCATGCATTGAAACTGCCCCTTAGGCTGAGTGTGATCATGTCGGGTAGGAAACGCATAACCTCCTTATTTGAAGGCACCTCAGTTACGGAGTGTGTCACTGATACTACGCTCTTGGCTGTTAGATGTCAGCTCAGTAAGGTAGAGAGAGAAAGCATCCCTGCTTTCTCTACTGCAAAATGCCTTGTGGAATTACAAAGAGAGAATAGCTCCATGCAAGCTCCATTGATGTCTCTGGACACCTTTTCACCTCAGAATTAGCTGGTTTACTGTAGAACAAATTGAGGTTCATATGTTTTGTGTTTAGTGCAAATTTTTTTATGGATGTAAAAGACAACTGGAAAAAAAACCCCAATGTCTTAATTAAAATATTGACTAACATATTCTCTGAATGATCTGTGTCAATGCAAACATAAAAGAAGAGCATTGGAAATAGGATGAATAAAACTGTGGCATCTAATGTAGGCTTCATATATTTTACCTCGACAGAGCTACACAGCAATTTTTTGAATTGATAAAACATTTCACGAAGCATTACATGTAACTTTTGGTTTAATATGGCTGAAGCAATTTGTAAGAATTGCCAATCATATGGAAAGGATCCATTTTTTTCTTTACTGTTACATTTGGATAAATCGTTATACAACATCACCTGCTCTTATATAGTGCCGTACCTGAGGAAGTAGGCCTAGGAAGAACTCCAAGAACTGTAAATCTGAAATTTTCTGATTTATATAGATTTGCATTATGTCCTTAGCATAATTTCAGCACAAACGAAAGGCTTAGCCAGACTCCCATGGTATCTCCTCTGGGTACTGAACCATTTAACATCTTTTTCTCCACTTACCAGGCTTAACGCCTGTAAATCAGCCACTCCATTACCCAATAATTCCCCTTATTCTTAATTCAAAATAACAAAGTTAGCAGCAGAATTTGGATAATGAGAAACAATATAGTTTTGGCCTGTACATGATCCTCATTCATTAGCTTTTCTTCTTTCCATTTTTTTGGGGGAGTAAAACCCCCTCTTATTTGCAAATCCATCCATATCACTTTTTAAGGCACATTATTAGGGCATAGCATGATTTAATGAATTTCAGTAAGGCCTAAATGATATCGTCTGCTCAGAAACTCATTTCTTCATGATCAGATCTGCTCATGGGGGTAACACTAGGAGCCCCCTGCCAAGAAAACATGCAGTAATAAACTTGCAGAAAGCTTTCACTACCGTCTATCTCTGTTGATGGTTCCCCCTTCTCTTACCTCAAACATTGCCCAAGTGGGGATGTACAAGCATCTCCCAACTGGCTGTCTTGTGAGGTAAAATGAAGAAAGCCTTAAACTTCACAATTGCCAATAATGAGCAATCATTACTCAAATTACACCAAGCACTGATTAGGTTTAAAGTAATGAAGAAAACAACACGATCAATCATCATCAACCCAAAAGAAGTCAATCTGTGCTAGAGATACAGCAAGATCTTAGTGGAGGGCTCCATCTACAGGGTTTGGGAGATGAGAGAGAAAATCCTTCACATCACAACATCTGAAAAAGATTCCCTGTGCTCCCTACTCTGCTCAGATTTTTCTTACCAATCTCCAAAAGCCACACACGTAAGGATTATTTTTTCCCTTTCCTTAGCTGCACAAAAATAAAAAGAGCCTTATCAAAAAAAGGCTTTGGAAGGACACTTTGCTGCTGTTGGACTGGAATGCCTGTTAAAAAGAAAATCACAAGAGTTAAATACCTAACATCTATCAAATAGTAAAATTATATTGAAAGCTCTGACTGTGTGAACAGCATCAATGGAAGCTGAGGTTTTTAATGCAATTTGTATTAATAGGTTCTAGCCACAGAAATAACACTGGAAAAGCTCAAATTGCACGGGAAATTCCCATTTGTCAATTTTCATCAGCTGCTAAATAGAAAATTATAAATTAACACACAGCTTATTTTGAAAATCAAGAGGAAATTCATCTAACACCACATCTCTTAGGCACAGAATAAGATTTTGATACCAGCTACAGACTGGCTTTAGTGAAAAAGAACCCATTGTATTTTAAAAATAGGAAAATAAAAAAAGGATGAAAGTAGGTATGTTACTATTCTATGCACATGTATTATATATGTAAACTTTAAAGTCTGCACATGAATAATGTTAATATATGCATTTTATAAAAGACATATAAAGACAGTATTATTCTTTAGGAATAATTTCAATTGAAATATGTCTCCTATCCGTGTGCTGAAGGCATTACATAACAATTACTTTAAAAGAAAGTTAAGAATAGGAAAATGCAAAATTAACATTCCAAAGTCTGTTGAATGTAACAGAAGTTTCCCTATTGACAGAATTCACTTTTGATTTGGGCATAATCATTAGAAATAATGAGATACAAATGAAAGCCTAGTAAAAAAGGCATGACTGAAGGGGAAAAAAAAATCAAACACACAGCCATTCTAGTATCAGTTTACATTATAAAGCCCCTTGTGAAGCTGTCCTAAAAATTTAAGGGAAAATTTCTAACTTTTCATACTCTCGCTTTGAGCCATTCAGTACCATGTAGCAACGGCTGGTTTCTCTTCCACAGAGTTCTTTGAGTGCCCTGAGATAATGTACAGGAAGAATGTCATCATCACTAAAACTCCACACTTGTTTGGAGTCATTTCTATTAAAACATTATTTCAACATCTTATAGCAACAGTAAATATAATGTAGCTTATGTAACATGCTTAATATTTGTTGATAGCCAGGAAATTATGAGCTAGTTGAGGAATTCTCATATTGGAATCTTTCTTTTTTTTTTAAAGACAAACTTAAAGATGAGCATGTGGCTATGTGCTTGGCTGAGTTACGGATTAATCTGAGCACTTGCTTAAATAAAGCACTGTAAGGAGTTTTGCAACTATAAAAAGTAGATTGGGAGTTCAGGTATTTGTAGAAATAATTTGAAAATAGTTGAATATTTTGAGATTCTTTTCTCTTTGCTTCTGATAGCTCCAACCCTGGAAATACATACCCTTCATGCAAGTAATTGTGCTGTGTACTTACAGAACTCTCATTGGTAATGTGTCCCTGTAAATATTAAATGGCAAGAAAGTCTTTTTAAAGAAAAAAATGTTAGATTGTTTATTAAGAATTTGATTCACTTAAATGAGCCTTGAATAATATTGATTTACATTTTCCCCCTTCTACCTTGCAATGGACAAAAATGTCATCTATACCAATGTGCTTGAAAGTTAACCTATGCTCTTCTGAAATTTTATCTTCTAATGCTTTTTTCCATTTCTAAGTATTTTAAAACAATAGTTTCTTGTAATATCACTGCTAATTTAATGCAAACGTTGACTCTGCTCATTAAAAAAAAGAACCAAAAAACACAAGAAAGAAATAAAATTTTGCTGGAAGAAGTTGACAGCTGCAGGTATGTTTTGCAAATTTTTTACAGTCTACTTCTGTAAAATATATTTGGATTGTCCATCTTTGACAACGATAATAAACTATTTCCATGGAAACTTAGGGGAGAAAACAGTGGAAATCTCATCAGCAGAGCAGAGCAGGTAGCAATGCTGACTATGGAAGGAATGGCTTGCGCGCAAGGTAAAGCAAGTTGTTAAGGTGTTAAACCAAAAATAGATCTTTTGGTTCTGACTGACGGTTTTCAGACCTTTTGGAAAACAGCTGTAGGGAGCAGTGGCAAAACCGCACGAGGACTGGCAGGGCACAGGCTGGGCTCGGGCAGCGACAGGAATGCTGCTCCCTACCGTAGGTGGAAACGGCATCTCTGTGGGCTCCTCCACTGAGGGTCTCAGACATCGCTGTTGTGATCAGACAATAAATAGCCAGCCTGGCACTAAGATATTGCAATCACAGCAGAGGACTGTATTTAGGCTTTCACTATGTTGTCAGGTAACAATTGTTTTGTGCTGCACAAGTAGAAAACAGAGGTCGCTAGCATCCTTAAAGTTGTCTCTAATGAATTTTTTTTAAAACTCTGTGACCTCAGGGTAGTGCAGAGCAACATCTCTCCAAGCACCACTTGGAGAAGGAGAGCAATTGATTCTGCAAGGTTAGGATTCATCTGGCACAGAGACTTCAAGAGAGGGACCTTGCCCCAACATATTGTTTAGAGGCAATACACCCCAGGTATTTATGGAGCTCGGTGGGAAGCAAAGGTGGGTTTCATGGTGCCTGTCATGCGTTGCATCTCCTGCAGACCAACTGGAGACCATCCTGCTCTTCTTGGATCTGAGATCCTTGTCTACTAGGAAATGGTAAGAAAGTGCAGTTGAGTCCAAACTTACGTTCACCTTTGTAAGAGGCCCCTTAAGTGCAAAACTTTAGTAGAAGAGTTTCAGGAGCAATTTATTCGTCTAACAGATCATCTGAGAAGCACCTGGTCTGAAAACTAGCCTTGTCTCCCTTCCACAGGGATCATGAGAAGGAAGCTCCCTCAGCCTTCATATCGGAGGAAATCTAGACGAGAGGTATAGAAGAAAACTGAATCTAGGGAAGGTGCTATTGCCGAAGCTCCAGCCATTGTATTAAGTCAAGAATATATTGAGCAAGGGAATACAGAGCTAAAGTTATGGGCAGTGGACTGAGAATTGCAAAAGAGCCAGCTGGGAATTTCTGAGAAAACACTTGTTACTGAAAACAGCCCAGGCTGTACCTGCCAGTGAGGCCAACATCAAGTTTCACAGAACTGTTTTTATGAAGATTTCTCAGGTTTCAGACAAGAACTCCTGGTCAAAGCCTGAGTGGGGTGGGTGGGAGCAGAAGAAAGTGTGATCTACTCACATGAATAATTATTTAGAAAAAGTACAACAGTGCAGGAACTTGATGTCTTTCTAGTCTGGTGCCTAAAGTCAATTATGTCAGACAGTTCCTTTCCCAGCTTTACATCAGACACAGCCTGTGCCGATACCTTTGCCATACAGAGGAGGAATTATTTTTGTACTGATGTGTTTGTTTTCAGACCAAGTGCTTAAGAAGATAGGTCATGAGATAGTGAAAGAGGTTTGAAGAGATCACCTCTAAGAAAACTGTAACCACCAAAACACCCTTTATATGGAAGACTAATAATGTTGTGAATATCTTAAAATAATTACATTAGAAACAGGAAAATATGAGCACATGTGGGCTGAGCCAAAGATGGAATTCTGCTGATGCTCAGCTTGGTGGTCCTGTGGGTAGGGAACATACATAAGCAATTGCCCAAGGCAACAACATTCTTTATTAGATTGATTAAGCACCAGGTTTACTTATTGTTGTTAGTAATGGATGCCAGACTTCTGCTTTGCCTATGGTAATAAGAACCAGCAGAGAGGAAGGAGTGTTACTGTGAGCATTGGTCCTACTAGTTCTGTGGAATTTTCACACCTACCTTGTTTTAATGTGGAAACATAACCACAAATGGTCCTCACCCAACACTTGCTGCATGATTCATTGTTCTTTCAACCTAAACCTGAGATTTCTGTAAGCTGATTTGGGTAAGATAAGAAATACGGGCCCTTTGTTGTACCATCCAAGTAACTCCTAGCTTTCCTTTGCACTACTGTCTGGGATTTCATCAAGGTGAAACATTCCAGGGTGGAGCAAACAGATAAAAAGTGCAGCTGTGTGCAAAGGAAATGTAGTGTGGAACACAATATTGCATACACTGAGCTACTTTTAATATTCGTATTAGCCAAAGATAAAACCCACGTGATGAATTCACTCACCAGACCCACTCCTATCCCAAAAAGTCACAACAACTTCATCACTGCAGCCTGTAAACTGTGGTAATGCATCAATCACATCGGAAGGAGGTATAGATCTCAGGCAGCTGAAGAAAGTGTGAATCTTTCCATTGACTTCCCATTGTCATGTGTGCTCTGGAGCAGGTCCGTGCTACGTAAACTGCTTAAAAGGTTTTCTTTGAAAGTCAGTCAGACTCAAACTCCTAAATCATTTAAGTGCTCTTGAGAAATATACCCATATACTCTGTATCTATGTGAAGTGTCTGTCACTTCAACGATCAACATTTGCTCACAAACTTTTGCTGTTGGATTAGTTTTAAAAATATATGTGGTGATCTAAATTGATGAATTCTTAGTTAACTAATAAATGTCCTTCTTCACTATTGGTTGTTAACATAAACATCACACGGTTTAGATTTTTCTTTATTACATACCATCTAATGTAGAATATGCAACATCTTTTATCAATAAAATCAGTACTTTAAATGTAATACATTCAATCAAGACCTCATGTTTCTGTTTTTAGTTAGCTGGTAAGCTGCTATTTCCAATAGTTTTAATACAAATGCAATTAGATTATTTTTTAATGTTATTACATATTGGACATCACTCATATGTATATTTTTCACTATAGAGCAAATAATACTACGAATTACTTGCAGTTTGAAAGTTCTCTATGTTAACACTTAAGCTTTAAAATGATGGGTAGGAGTTGCCATTGTATATCCTTATTACTGGGATTTTTTGCTGAGAGAGTATATACTAATATAAATGTGCATATATATGTTATAATAATTTCAATCTATTGCTTCCATATTATGTAATGTTTTTATATAGGCAGGTAAATATAATTGAGTATAAAGATTATTATAAAATTTAATAATTTACATCCGATCACCAAATTGAAAGCAGGGAAACTATTAATTATTTAGACATAGAAATGCTAAAACAAGAAAGTAATGAGTATCTTAAGAAAAAAAAAAATCTTCTATAGACTTAGGTTATTCAGTTTGTATATTTGTGATAGAATCAGTTCCGAGGATTCAAGACACTTCTGACCTTTTTAAAAATATGCTAATATATTGAATTACTTTCCCATA
This sequence comes from Falco naumanni, assembly GCF_017639655.2. Lineage (NCBI taxonomy): Eukaryota > Metazoa > Chordata > Aves > Falconiformes > Falconidae > Falco > Falco naumanni. Next base: position 8,188,016 of record NC_054060.1, on the reverse strand, counting down.
TTTATGATTTGGATCTCTATCTACCTTAACTAAATTAAAGACTTTCAAAAAATAAGAAAAGTAAGAAACATAAAAAGGTACCTCACTGTAGAACCTCACTGTTCTACTATTGTGAACTGATGATGTGCAGGACCATGATGAAGAATGGATTTTACAGCCAAGACAGGCAGTAACTCATTGTGGAAAATGATCTCACTGTCAAGCCAAATCAAAAATGCCTCTCTGCCTGATCTTCTCCAAAATTCAACTTTTTTCTAGAATCAAAAGCAGACAGCTTTTCTCCAGGCCGGTACTGTAGTGATCTCTGGTTGTATTTAGGAACTGCCTGATGGTCTCTGCCTATGGAAAGGTAAGACCTAATCTGTGGCTTCATCAAAGCGAACAGGGTGAAGCATAGGTGCAGGGAGGTCTGTGCCAAGTAGGATTCATATGATGCTGGCAGAGAGTTTTGACTAGGACAGCCCCTGGAGAACCGCAATGCCTGCTGTATGAAAACAGAGGGGAGAAAAATCAACTGTATCATCAAGGAAATTATGCCTAGCATCATAAGGAGGAACAGTGCCATTTTGTAAGGATTGGGGGCTGTTTGTCATCTTTTGATAATGGGCTGGTGAAAAGCGGTCAATGTATCTTCATTTTCTTGTTTGATTGAGTTCTTGCTTTTCAAGAGATAACCCCCAATCATTTCAATTGAAGGAATTGGTAGTTTCCTCCAATAAAATCAGGACTGGACTTTAACAACCCATTGTGGTACATAAGAAACATTAAAGAAATCCTTTGCCCACTGAAGTCAACAACAGCTTTGCCATTGATTTCAGTTGTGCCAGGATTTTACACATTATGTTTCACTTCAGCTAGCACTGTTTTCATTTTTGGCAATGTTTTAAAATACTTTGTTTTCTTTATGATAGAGGATATTGTTGGGCAATAATAGTAGGATGTTTCGTTGGGTTTTTTTAATGTTTTTAAAATGGATGTTTTAAAAATGCAGAGAAGCCTTATAAATTTGTATCAGACACAGTGTGGCCAGCAGGACCAGGGCAGTGACCGTCCCCCTGCACTGGGCACTGGTGCAGCCGCCTCTCGATTCCTGGGTTCAGCGCTGGGCCCCTCACTGCAGGGGGGGCACTGAGGGGCTGGAGCGTGTCCAGAGCCGGGCAGCGGGGCTGGGGCACAAGTCCCATGGGGAGTGGCTGAGGGAATTGGTGTTGTTTAGCCTGAAGAGGAGGATGCTCCAGAGGACCTTATCGCTCCCTACAGCTGCCTGCAAGGAGGTTGCAGTGGGGTGGGCATTGGTCTCTTCTCCCAGGTAACAAGTGATAAGACAAGAGGAAACAGCCTCAAGCGGCACCAGGGGAGGTTTATATTGGGTATCAGGCAAAATTTCTTCCCTGGAAGGGTTGTCAAGCACTTGAACAGGCTGCCCAGGGAGGTGGTTGAGCTGCCATCCCTGGAGGTATTTAGAAGACGTGTAGATGTGACACTCTAGTGACAAGTTTTAGTGGTGGACTTGGCAGTGCTCGATAATCTTAAAGGTCTTTTCCAACCTGAATGATTCTATGGTTCTATTATTCTATAAATGTCAACTAAAAATAGTTTTCCAGTAGACACATTTTATCATTATACAGGAAGAAACAGCAGCTTGGGCCCCTGTTCCAAAATTCTACAAAACAGATAAAACCTGTATAAAGGTGGTCATTTAAAGGACATACATGCAAATAAGATAATTCCATTTTCTTACAGATCCCTCATTTCTACAGAAACATGTCTCATTTTCTATAGAATTCTATTTCTTTAATGCTCATTATAATCAAATAAACTTTACCATAAATAATATCAAATCCAAATAATGGCTATAAAGATCAAGTATATGGACTCTTGAAAACCTTTAAAATGCAATTTTTTAAAAAAATAATAATCAAATAGTATGCACAAACGTTTGTGAGATGATATTGGCTTAATTCTGACAAGAGCTGCCAGTTTTGTCTATGTCATCAGATGAAAAGCACTGATGACCACATGGACACCAACACAGAGTTATCTGGAAACTACAAGTATTTTTGGCACAAATATTGAAAGCAAGGGAGGAAGTGCAGAGACACAGAGCTAAAGAGGGAAGACAGGAGATTTTCTGGTTTTCCACAGATGAACTGGGATACAAAATCCAGAACTGGGGAGGGGAGATTCCCTTTTCCTTTATTTTTAATTTAATTAAATAATTTTGAACAGATAGACTACATTTATGTTTCTTTTGAGCATACGTGTGTGTGCTTTTGATGTATATATCTCTGAGCCTTTCTGCATAGGTGGAACGTTTCATGCTCTCCGGCTGGCTGTAATGAGTCAGCTAGAAGGTAACTCTTTGTTAATAGTATTTGCTCTTATTTCAACTTGTATTATTGTCCCATGTGGATAGTTTTATAGCTATTTAATGTAAAATTAAAATAAGACAAGCACAGAGCTTTATGGCACAGCAAGTTCAGTTTTCCCCTTTCTATTTTCAGAATAATTTTAATCATTTGGGGTACATCTTGAGAGCACAAAGGTGAGCCATGTTTTAAATAAATTAATTTGGAAACACATATATAAATGGCTTGAAACTGGAGTGGCAGAGCTGGCTCATGTAGAGATGAGAATGCAGCACTCTCCATAGTCCACATAGCATAGCACCAGGTGTAGGGCTGTGTAGAATACCTTTAGAAGCCAGAGTGAGGCAACTATCCTGTGCTTATCTGAGAGCATTTAATTGTTATTCTTAATAAAGTCAGGCTTAGGTGGAAACCCAACAATTTGGATAGCCAGCTGCAGTTCACTCCTTGAACATTCGGTAAGCGTTTGGAAACAGAAGATATTTTGTAGCTTAATGTTACAATAATCTAGATTGATGTGTACTACGTAGACTCCTAAACCATGCAGAAGATTTTATGAGAACACAGGAGTGAGCATATGTTTCTGTAGCAAACCAAATACAATATTCATGTGTAATATTTATATGCACAGACACATGCATATATAAAAGACATGTATCACTTATATATGTAAGAAGAGAACCCAAGCTCCATATATTTTAAGCACATTATACCTGTCGTTTTGTGTGTATCTGTAAGAAAAAAATACATGATATTACAATGCACACATATGCATCCATATTTTATACTCTTACAAGTTTGCACTTATTACAGTTACTCAAATTTTCTACTCATTTTTGTAGAGCAATAGGGAAGGGGACTTCTAAGTTCACTTACCTGTTGTCAATTACTGACGCCTCATTACACAAATCACTTGGAAAGCTGACGAGGTTTTATCTAACATAGAGGCCAGGTCAATCAATCGTCATCAGACCTGTGGATCTTCAATGGACATTGAAAGGTTAACCCAGTTCTTCAGGGCCTCCATAATGTCAGCAAAAATTAGCAAGAAGGTGGCCAAGTTGTCAATAGAGCACAGAGACAATTAGTTAATGATTAGAATGTTAGCACTTGTGGAATTGATAACAAAATGAGCCATCCTGGATACATTTGCATGCATTTGGAAAATCTATATAGCTCTGTAGAAAGGGAGGGGAGTCTGTGCGTATGCTGCAGTAAGGAGTGCCGTAAAGCAGAGTTATGTATGTCTGAGTATATCGTAGACTTGGCTGTGCTAAATTAAGTCACTGTATCAAAAAGCCTGTACATTTCAGTTTATCAGAGTCAGGTACTTGGCTTTACTGATCTACTCAGTAGCCAGCATTAGCAATGACTCTGCTGCCCTGTCATCATAACCCCATTTTCAGCTAAAGGATTATGGATTTGATATGTTCTACAGTAAGCACTGGCCCTACCCATTGTGATTAAACTTGGAGCTTGTTAAATTAGGAAGAAGGTAAAATTAAAAGACTTTCACCTGCTTAGGATTTCATCACTTAATTTTATTCTTGACTTGTTTCAAAAGAATATTTTGTAAGACTTCTGCCTGCAATTATAATTTCATTTTTTTTATCCCTTGTTGGAACATGAAATCCTCTGTCCATATCACTAGGCCAGGGTTCCTTCCTGTGTTGGCTGAGGCTTCTTCACTAGTTTAGGCATGAAAAATGAATGTCGTAAATTGTCTGCATAATTACTTGGAGAAGTGGGTTTTGATCGTTTCAAGGTCTCCTTTACCTCTGCGCTCCCCATTAGGTTCAGATACATTTCTGATACTCATGACTACATTTAAAAATTGCTCAAATGTTCTGCCATTGAAGTATTGCAGGGATTTATTTTAGGCTGCTAGGTTTCTCTCTACCTTTGATGGAAGACTAGTGTAGGCTCTATATCTGAATTGCATTGTCCACCATTATAAACACCCCCTTAATAAGAGACATCCACTCAGCGTCTAACAAAAGAATTCCTTGGATTCTTGGAACAGCTTTAAGAAGATATATCATATATACTATAGGTTATCTTGTGACCCAATTGCCTTCCTATTGATGTGCTGATACTTGGATTTATGTGTCTGAGTGCTTTGACATACAAGTATCCAATTATATTCAATTTAGATTCAGGTGGCAAAGACCTTCACTTTTATTTAGCAAGCATAGATTTTGTAAGTTTTAAAGAAAATGTCATGAAGGGAAAGGGAAGATTTTCAGATGTCTGACTCCAGCTTCATGTTTTTTACCCCTATAACCCTCTGCAAACCATAACGATTTAAGTCATAATCATATTTATATGAGATTTAGTGAGAAAGGGGCATGAGATGACCAAGTGGTGGTTTCTGCAACAGTGAAAGTGAGACATTATGGTCTCCAGCATCTGTTCAGACAGTTTTCAGCCCTACATTTTATAAACAAAAAAGGCATCTCTCTTCCTCCTGTGAGCAATAAAGGGGATGAAAATGCGCTTTAAAGACATCCGCATTTGAATTGTCACATCTGAAGCAGAAAGCCTAATTGTCTGGAATATTAGTCCTCCATGCCATTGTGATGAGCCTTTATGAGTATCTTCCTCCAAGTGTATTGAAAAACTCAAGTGTGCTTGACACTGAGCGCTAATGTTTCTCTCTACACGTTGATGTTACCGTCACAAAAATGTGTCGTGCCTTAGAGCTGTAACTTCCAAAGCAATTACGCACAGGAAATATTTTGGATTAAGTGAAAATAAAAATATCATGGCCTGTAAACACTGTTTCATTACCAGGATTGTGATCACTGTCGGTGTGTTTAAGCCATAGTCATATTGTGTGTTCTTTATTCTTCCGTTATTGAAAGGATTTTCTTTTCATCCATTAAGTTCAGGTTTAAATACATAATGGGACAGATTCCATATTATTACATCTGGAGTTATTCAACTATGATCAATTGAGCTGTACCAGATTAACCAAGAGCAAGCTTTTGCCCGTAATATCATAGTAACTGTCACAAAGAGAAACACATTTTCTATAAAGCGTTGCAAACCCACACTGCTGAATTGTACTTATGGTACCCAGACTTCTGGAACCAGATACCTTCCTCCTTTTCACCTGCTCTTTGCCTCCTATAGAGGAAGCCTTTTCCCCCTGGGATGTATTGTCATGCTTCCTTTTTGACCTCTAAACTGACTGAAATGGTTAAACTTCCGTGATGGAAGTTTTCTTCTTGGCATTTTGTTGAAATGCTGCTCGTACTTTAATGCCACCATATAGATTCTTTAAGGATGGTTTCTGGTTCCCTAAAGAAATTCCACAATAGCTGTGGAGCTGTTGCAACTATTGCCTTTCTTGTTTCTCATTTCTTTCTTGCACTTTGATCAGAAGCTTTGTTGAAATGTGTTGGTGTTGGTCCAAGGGCAGTTTTCTTTTTTGTCTCATGCCAGCTACACTGAAGTATATTTCTTAAGTAGAAGAATGGGCTAAGCAGGGAGTCCTGCTTGGGGAATGTAAACACTATTGTGGTCAGTATATTAAGAAATATCCTGAAGTTAAAGACAAAACTTGTATCTAGATGGGAAGAGATGCCCGTAGTAAAACAAAAAGCACTCTGATGATTTCAGCTGAAATATTTATGGACATCTATTTAATCACCAATCTTGAGATTTTTTTATATATTAAAATAATAAAGTAATTCTGAACCACTTCTGCCTAGTTTTCTCTAGCAACAAAAACAAACAAACAAACAACAACAACAAAAAAAAAAAACAGCTGGAAAAGGCCATCTCTGCAGTATTTTCCCTGTAGGTGAAAATAAAAAACTAGCATGAAAGCTGTTCCCTTGAGATCTCTCATCCAGGAAGACCCCTGAGCTTCTTGTACATTTGGATAACAGCACCTCTGAGCTCTTTGAAGTTATACCCTTCAGTACTAAGCTGATTTTATTCAAAAGAGATGATGTTTATAAGGGTTTGCAGTTTCACCATGGTTTTGATCAGAAACAGATGGTGTATCTGAAACAATTAGAAAAACTTTTGTTTAGAAGCAGCCCACACGTAATTGACTGTTTGATGTAGACAACATAGCATTTTGTATTGGGCAGAGAAACTTGTAAATCTATTTAAAATTTGGTGTGCCGGGACCTCAGCAGGTGTCAGTTGGCATGGCTTGTGGAAGCCGTTTCAGCTCACATGAGCTGTAGAACCCAGCCCTCTGATGAACAATCATCTTCTTACAAAATGACCAGAACCACACCCTTTCCTAAGAATAATGTCACAGAAGATGCACTAGCCCCAGGCAGACGTAATGGTTTTGTTGCTAGAAGATGATCCTGCACAGCTACTTTTCTTAAGGATTCCTTCCAGTATAAGTCCAGCTGAGTGTTGCTGGACCTGGAACAGGTGTGAAGACTTCACTTCCAATAACACCAGATGCTGAGATCATGGTACCAGGTTTGTTTTGTCTTTACACACTATTTCCATCTTCCCTAAGATTTAGTTCTGTTAGGATCTTGCAAGTAGATCAACATTTTCCTATCAGAAAGCAGGAAACTATGAGTTACTGTTAAGGGAAAAGCCAGTATGCAGAATATTAAGCATGTAAGTCCTTCTTCAGGGGTGGCCGAAACTTGGATGTGCAGCTGTGTGAATGGTGGAATCACGAAAATACCAGCTGTGGAGGCCCATGCCTGCTCTGAAAACTGTTGGTGATCACTTTTCTATAAACTCTAGTGTAATAAAACATTTTCTTCTTGGTGATGGCATTTACAAGATAGGTCCATGAGAGGATTCTTAAAAGATTCCATTATCTCCTGTGGGTTTTCATTGCCAGAAGAAATTATCTTCTGCCTAAAATTCAGTGTAAGCCAATAATGCTTATGCATGGTTTTGTGCATCTGTATGTGTGCACATATGTTCAGTATAGATTTTTATAGATTTTGAAGGAAGACCAAACAGAACCAGATGATCACTTAGTAAAATCACCTGCTTAATAGACACCATGGAGTTGGACTTACTGAGATTTTAACCCAGTGTTGTGGTAGACCAAGTATCTGTCTCCCAAAGAAGATACAACATTATTTCAACAGGAGCAGGATTAGACACATGTTGAACACCCTGAAAAAGCCCACTATATATACACAAAGCTGATTGTCTTGAAATAAATGCCGTTGATCAAACTGCCGTTTTCATTAAACCCTCTTTTGGCCCTCCACTTGTAACAGGATGAAAATATATGTAATAATGGTCCCAGGCAGACAAAGTGCACATTTAAACTGTGTAAGATGTTTGTATGTGTAGCATACAGTGTCATGAGGCAAACATGTAAATATGAATTGGTCCCATGTAAAAATACCTTCACACAAAGGCTCAGATTTATTCCACCAAACTTCAGGTACTTCAGTAAGGTACTTAAGCCTGTACTCTCCTGTGGCTCTCCATGTACTCAATGGAGTGAAAGAGGCACCTTAAGGAGGCAATTTAGCCTGTCTGTGATCTGAATTGTCCTTATGAGATTCCTGTTTTCCTCCAACACCTATTTAGTTATTTGTAGAGTAACAAAGCTTTTACGGTAGGTACTTTTGTTAGCTGCCTCTGCCTCATATAGGGGAGATAAATCTTGGCCAAACAGATTGCATGTTGAAAGTAACTGTTTACATGGCACTGTTGCTGTGATGGCTTTGAAGTTATGAACATTCCCTCAGGAATCTTACTGATAAAAAAATAATAATTAGAGATAAGCTAAGAAATCTTTATAGAGTTTCTTTAAACTTTTATACCAGACTCTCAGCTTCATTACACAGTATTAATATTGCAAAATAGACTGTAATGAACTAGATCCCCAGAATGCCATACTTTTCTTCAATATCTCAGTTCTCTAAATACAAAGATCTGGTTACTTGACTCAAAGGCAACAAACAGTGATTTTAAAAACATGTGGCTATTTGTATTTCTATTAATAATTTTCATGAGTTGCTGCAACAGCATGTAATGAGTGTAAAAGTCAACAAAAAAGGTTTTAACTAGCACTAAATTTGTTCCTTGCAAAGTAAACACCATCACAATTCTGCTTAAAAAGAAAATCGATCCTAGCATGAGCAATCATTGTTTCCTTTCTGCATGGAATGGGAATGTATGAATAAGGAGAACATTTCTCCTGGAATAATAGTACAGATGGTTAAGTAGACAGCCATTTTCTCACTGCCTAAAATGACTTTACATGAATCTCACACAAAGCTGTCTAGATAGCATTATATTTTTTCCCAAACATGTGGGTGTTAATTCTTTACTGCTAAGTCAATTTGGATAGCTATACCTTTCCTGTCAAATTCTCCCAATACCAGGGGAACGTTTATTTAATTTCTCCTTGCATGATGTTGTTACTCATTACTAAGGTGTAGCTACATGTTACATACGGCTCTGTTTAGGTAGCAGTGAATGTGCTTACGGAGGGTCAGACCAATTCCATCTACGTCCCTAGACTGAGTCCAGCAGTGATCAGGACCAGATGCTTCACAAGAGGGTGCAAGAAACTCCCTAATAAATAACACGGTATAATCTACTCATTGAAGAAAGTAATTTCCTTTTTCTGTGGAAATTAAATACCAAAGTACTTAATTTTCTGTAATTGATTCAAAAGTCTTAGATACAGCTTTAATAATTTTTTGTCTCTTGCTAGATTTTTATCCTCAATAAATATCTCGTGGCCTAGAGCACCACAGATTAATTTGTGCATTCTGCAAGAAGCATATTCAAATATCTGTTCTCTTCCATTTTCACAGAACATCCCTTCTCCTTGTGTGATAAACTGAAAATTCAAATCTTATCTGATACATGACCTATTTTTCTTTCTTTCTTTCTTTCTTTCTTTCTTTTTTAAATTTTGTTTTACATTTCCTATGGCTTATTCAGAAATCAAAGATGCATACCAGAAGGTCTTACAGATCATTTTGAATAAAAGGCAAATAATTAAATAAGTCATTAGCATCATTACTACATCACTTTGCCGCTAGCCTCAAAAATAGCTTCAGCAATAAAAAAGAATGGTGCTTTTTTGAAGTGAAGTCTACTGCAATATCCCCACGCATTTCCAAAAATCTTTGTAAAAATCTGTTTCTTTGCTTTCAGTTGGTCACATTTTTTGAAACACTTGTGTTTTGGGACAAAAGTCTTCTGTATTCAGTCTTTTCATGAAAATTAAAGCTTTGAGAACAGCCTATTTTGCAAAAAAAATTAAAAAAATCATACAGATTAAACAGAAAAAGATGACTTCTAAATGGTTCTAGCCTAGAAAATGGTTGAGTTTGCATAATTGTACCCTGGCCTGTGAGACTGTAGAATTGCAAGTAGCAGATGACAGACATTAAACTAGTTATTCCTCTGATTGTGAATTAAGGAATAGAATAGAGTGTAATACAAGTTAAATTAGAAATTGGATTCAGTTCTGTGGGAATAGAAATTACTTGCTTTGGAGCCAGTGAGAACTCAACTCGGAATGTTTTCTAAAAAATTGAAATAAAATAGTTGTTAAGGTTTGAGAAAATGTCAGTGAGATGCTGTAGTTAAGTTTTTCATCGTTTATTTATTTGCATTAAGGCAGTGCCCAGAGAGCCAGTAGAGTGATTAGGACCTTTTCTAGGCCTAATCAAAAAACCATGAAAGGGCCTAAAACCTAATGTCTAATTTTATAGATTTAAGTAGTCCCTGTTGGATTGTTTACATGACAAGTGACAACAACTAAATAAATTCCAGATTTAGGGAAGTAGCACATACTAATCATTAGATGGCTGGGAGTGATGGAATTTGTCTCCTTTTTGCTTTACCATATAAGAGCAATTATGGTTCTTTTTCTTTTTTGCCACTTTTTCATAGGTGCTGCCTAAAACACCTATCCCAGAACACTTTCAACAGTGCTGAAGTAGGTGATTTGGATTTAAAAAAAAAAAAAAAAAAAAAAAAAAAGGTGTTGATCTTGACTATGAAACCTCTTTTTTGTTGAGGAATGAGCTACTAGAGTAATGAAACAGTAAAGGTAGATATATGTCTGAGGAAGGTTACAGAACTGCATCCTCTTTCACATGTTTAGGCATGCCAATAGGTACGCACATTTATTCCACCAAAAATTACCTCAAAGAGAGAAAATCAAATAAATATTAAGAAAGGTCTGCACAATCTTGGAAATCCTTTAGGATCTTTCAGATTATGGACCTCTCCAGGCCAGATTAGTTGCAAATTTGGATGCTGTGTTGGAGAAATGCTTTTCAAAAAATTAATTTGAACATGTCATTTCATGTGGGTATTTTGGAGATATCCAGGAGTAGATATATATTACACCATTTTCACTTGTGGGTTGTATAAACCAGCAATAGTTTTATGAATATTTGGGCACTGGTAGAGAGCCAAAGGCAATCAATGCTGTGGTATGAGAGGAGCTTCTTTAGACACTAAAAACAATAAGGTTCAAAGAAGTCAGCACACTTACATTTAAGGGAGCACATCACAAAGCGAATTGGGTCATCTCAGGGAAATATAAAAGCATTATTCCTCTGAGATTTGAAAAAAATACATAATTACTTCTTCCACTAAGCATGATTCTTTTAAATAACCTTCATTTTTGTCCCTTGGAAATGAAAAGAGGTTTACATTAAAAAGGCATTTCCTCTGACTCTCTGTCCTTGAGCAGCACAAAATGTAAACTATACCCTTCCCTTCTTCCTTTGAAGAAAAAGGAGTTTCAATCTTCTTCTGTGAACATGGTCCATTTAAATAAGGAGATGGAGTCCCATCTTTTCGATCAGCTTTCTTTGTTTGACTTGTCAGTAATAACACTTTAGCTGAAATTGTACAGGCGTCCTGCTAATTTAGTAATTATTGACACGGTGCTGGACAAGAAATGATAGCAAACACAGGGAACTGTTAAGAAGAAATGAAATAAAAGATCTTCATATCATTGTTGAATAATGGTTGAGATCATTTTGTGCTCTAAGTAGGCCCAAGACACCTTTTTCCATTTTCTCGACACATTCATAATTTATGCTTTGTAATAGTTCCAAATATTTTTAGGACTCCGCACTTTGTTTGAGAATCCAGAAGAACTGAATGAGAATCACGAAGTGCACACACAGACGAGTGAGCGGTGTGACCTGCCATAGCTTCTGATTTAAGAATGATCCCTCATTTCTTTATATCCCTCTTTCTTGTTTCTCAATTTACATTTCTATTTAGAGCTGCCTTAGCTCTGGCTGAGAATGGTGTTGCCTGTGCAGTTGACCCCATTGTATGTGGCTGGACCCAGAGATTGCTTTTGGATTTTGCCCTGTAGATAACATCTTGGCAGCTTTGCTTAGTTCAAATAGCTTTTCAGTGGCCTGAGGTGTGGAGGTTTTAGTATCATTTCAAGGAAGACTGAGCTTCCACCACAGTGATGGTGCTCTGTTCTTTAGTGAATGATGCAATCCTGAAACGCGTATACGAGAGAGCATCCAATACTGCGTTTCCTTTGCGCTTGCTACATGATCAAGCTTGTTAAATATTAAAGCTCCCTGTAGAAGAAAATCATGGTTAACTTATACATTCTTTATCTCCTTTAAATTCCCTTTTGCATCTCCTCTCACTGGACCTTGTTAGAGTAATTTTATAGACCTACAGCTCTTAAAACTTTATAAAACTTATTAATACTGCCCATGTTTCTAAGCAATAGAGGAAAAGACCTCGTGAGTTCACTCTTTATTAAGGCCTGTAAGTATCTCAGCTGTGGGTGAAAGACCTTTGTTCCCTTCATGGAGCTCATGTTCATAAATGCACAGAGTTGTTTCTTCTCTTTGGAATTTAAACTTGGGTCCCGCTCGTTAATGTTAAAACACGTGGTGTAGGTTAGCGGTGCTGTTGCAATACTGAATCAGCTGTTGGCGGCACTAAAAAACATGCCGTCAGGATTTGGTGCAGATATCAGATATTCCCAGCTTTGCATTGATTTTCGTTAGCTAGACTCACCTCTTCTTAATCACAAGGATGTTTGTGGACTGGAATAACAATAAAACCCCAACATTCTAAAGATAAATATATTGGGGTACGCAGGACGGATTATTGTTACTTGCTGAACTGTGCATTTTGAAACAGGAGGCAGTACAGAGCATGCAGAGCGGGGGATCTTTAAAAGCAAAGGCCTTAATAAAAGTAAATAGAGAGTGATGTTTTAACGGCAAGATTGTATCAGTGTCTGTGCAATGTATTAGCTTTCAATATGGTTGTATATTGATTTATACACAAACTAATATGAAAGCTGTTCTTCCATGTATTGGTCCACATGCTGCTGATACACATGAAACGTGGGATTTTGCAGCATTCAGGGACATGAAACCCATACTTAGTGGCTGGTTAAAGAAGAGGGAAAAGGTTTATTAATGTCCAAACTAATGAGTGCTTCTCTTCCATGATCACTGCTCTGATTGTAGTACAGGCCTGCCCTACCTGCCTCAACAGCATCCCACATCACACAAGAGCCACGTGGTATTTCAGAGTTTCAGTCCAGAGTTGCTTTATAATCTCGTATCAGGTTGGGGTTTTTTTGGTTTTTTGTATAGTCTCCGCAGCAAGAGGTTGCAGTGGTAGAAACAAAGCAGTAAAGCTGCATTGCATCTTGGGATGCTGCTAGCTAATGCACATATATCTGCTTGTATGCACAAATTACTTGGATATGAAAAGAAGTAATGAACAAATTTCATATTAGACATGGCTGGCTGTTGCCCCGAGGCTACAACCTGCACAGAGTTGTGTGAGCCACCCCGTTACTGCTCCTGGGAGCTGGGTATGTGGCTGACTCAAAAGTTACTCTTTGGCCAGTGAACATGTATAGGCGGTTTGACATAAAAGAGATGTGTGAAGTATGGTTCTTAATGCAAATGTAAATAGGAATTTTTTTTTTTAATTAAAATTTCCCAACCCTTTTGGAGAGCCCTCTGTCTCCTTTCCTACCTGTATATATCCATGCAAAGAAATAGAGTGAGCCTTCATGGTTTTGTGTCATTAGATAATGTCTTTTGGATCACTTTAGACATTTTGTTTCTTCTGTTTTTTTGTATAAATTGGTTTTTTGGGGTTTTTTTTTTCCCTCCACAAACCTACAACAGTTCAGAGGCTTTTGAGACAGTGTAGGGAAGGAAGGGGAGGGGGGAAAAAAAGAAAATTCCTGAAGCAAATTTCAGAAAATACTAAAGAAAAAATGCATCTCTGTTTAAGTAAAACACCCTAAAAGTATGTGTTGGGTTTTATTGGTGTGTGTGGCACTATGTGCATACGAGGCTGTTAACATGCTTTCCATTTATGCCCACCCTTTTCCAAACTGTGCTAGGACCTACATTTTTTAATTGTTCCAATAGACCACAAACTTCACTCAAGTGTTTCAAAATTATTTTTGTTTGTTTCATGTATGTATGTTAAGTCCAATAAAATATTTAACAGAGCTTGGATACAAATTGGAAATGGCCTCATCATTGGATGGAAACGGAAGATGTAATGAAGAACCGTATTAAAGAAAAATTTGTATAATTTTCAGACAAAAACTGAAATGAAATCTGTTTACTAACCCACCAGCTGTCACTGCTACTTCTAGTTGCAATGTATTGCATACACTGAGCTATATACTTGCAGTCACAGGCATTACTGTAAGGTTTCTGCTGGGAAACTGAGCCTAATGCCTTTGCAACTTCAATTTTTTTCTTCCAGAATGGGAAATTTAATTTTAGTGCCTGCATGCTTTTTTATTTGCTGCAACGGTGGGGTTGTTGGGGGTTTTTTTGCATTTAAAGCAGATTTTATTTAAAGCAAACAAACCAAAACTGGGTTCCAACATACTAAAAAGTTATAACTGAGGTGAAGATGTTCAATGGCACTAAAACTTATGAAATAGTATTGCAAAATGTCCATGGGTATTCTGAATTCTTTTAGGACATAGATCTTTGCATTCCAAGCAAGAAGAAATCTAGACTATGTACTTAATACTTATTGCCTCTTTTGATTCAGTGCCTGAGGCCAAGTTCATTGACCTGCAATGAACAGGACACAGCTAATATCCCACAGTGTTTGCTTTCTAGAAGGAAACACCAAGATTTTTTACTTGTATGAGGAAAAGAATAAGTACCAGATAAGCAAAGTACTAGAAAAAATTTAGACACACACTTACAGATGTGACAGGTTAAGGCACGTAAGTCGAGTCGGTGCCTGAGGTGCTGTGATGAGGACTTGGTCACAAAATGAAGAACTAAATGCAGATCTTCTGCCTGCCTGTGCTAGAGCCTGCTGCAAAGAAAAAACGAAGTCAAAAAGAGAAACATTTTTATTTGAGCTTGAAGGAAACCTTTTCCTGCGTTTTTGAATATTTTTCTCTGAGAAAAAAAAATGAACAAATTTTTGAATTGTAAAACCTTTTAAGTTGCAAAATTAAAATAATTTTGTTTTGACACTGTCAAAATGAAACACACAGACTTTAGTTCAGTATTTTTTCAGATGTTTTTGGTGAACAAAATATTCAGCTAAACTAGGGAGAATATGCAGGATCTCTCAGTTTGCCAGGCAGTTTTGCTTGCCTGTGTTTCTATTCTGCTACATTTATTCCATAGTCAAGTTTCTGACTCAGAGACCACCTTAGCCAAACCAGGGCTTATCATTGCCTCCAGCACATTCAAATCAAGGTCCTAGAGAAAAGTGAAATTTTCTGGGCTGTTATAATGCTTTCTTTTCCCAAGACTACATTCATACTAAAAGGGAAACTTCATAAAGTCCTTCATTTATGTGCATGCAATTTTATGTGCTGAGACAAATTTGGTCTTTAACCAGGGTGCATGGTGTAATTAAACACATTTGCTGGAAGCTCTGTTTGGGCCGTCTGTGCCAGCATCTTGTTCCCACTATAGAAAACTAACCACATCCCTTGTCCACATGGGCAGCTAATAACGTACCAGCAGTGGGGCATAATAGCATTTGCACCCACACAGACAGGCTGTTTTTAAAAACATGAATTCCACATTTTTCCCTTTATCTCTAAAATAACATTGCCTGGGTACCAGTGTGGATAGTTGCTGTGCTTAATGCACAACAGATCAGTTATGGACACGCCTGAACTTTCTGACCCAGGGGACAGAGCGTGAGCATCAGCAGAAAGAAGCAGAGGAAATCAGCAAACTTAATTGTTTATATCCCAAATGTAAATATCCATATATAAAAACACCCCTTAAACCTGAAACCCACCCATACCGACTGGTCCTTTTTAATCTTAATTTTGAACAGTTGCTACTCCAATTAAATTCTACCACCTAGCATTTTCAAACAGCTCTTAGTTGTTTCAGCAAACTCTTTTAATGGACAGCTGTTTTTGACAGCTCCTCCTGATTTGCCAGCGCTGTGTCATCTGCCAGAGCAGGAGGACCCATTTTGTATTCTGCTGCTGGCACTGAGGGGATATGTAAATGTACACATGAATCAGTTGTCACCAGCACAGACACACTGTGGCGAGATGATCAGAATGTGTTGGGAGTTTAGTTGGCTTAAAGTGGGAGGAAAAAAAAAAAAAAAAAAAAAAACAAAACCAACCCACAAAAAACCCACCATGCTTAGATTTCTTGAAGTGATTTTTATTTCAAGTCTCTCCAGTTTATTTTCACTTTGTGGCGCTTGTTAGATTTAGTTCAGGAGAGTGCAATCTGCTACTCGCAAATCACCAACCTGAAACTCAAAAGTTTAGGAATTATAGAAACATTTCAGGTAAACAGCGTCAGAACTTCAGCTGCACAAACAGAATTTTATATAGGGCTCCACTTTTCAAACATTTTAACCTCTGTGAGAGAAAACTTCACATTCCCATGAGCACAGCACAGAAAGAAAGTTTGTTCAGCTTCCCAAGGCATTCTGGTAAATGGTCTGCTCTCTTTCAGCAAGCAAACTCTCAGTTTAATGGCTGAATTTCACACCATATATATATATGTATAGTCAATTTATAAAGTATAAGGGAATTCACAAGTGGGGTTAGCTTCATCAGATTTCCTGCTGTCTTTCCGAATGCCCTGCTGGTACAGCCCAGGGCAGTCACTCTTTCAGTTAACAAGTGGTGGAACAACAATTTGATAGTCTTTCAGTTCACCTTTGTTCCTCTCCCCACAGCAGCCTGCTGATGAAATGGGATGCTTCTCCAGTTAAATAGAATGCATGTGGGTATGCATTTAGGAGATACTTTGAGGTTGGTTGCTGAGGTTTGGGCTTTTGGACAGTATCTGCAATTCTGAGTAATTATGAGGCTGAACCTCAGTTTAAACACCCAAAGAATACGGCCAAATATTTTGAAGTCCTGAAGACCTCCAGCTTCTATTTAAGTTTGAATAAAAGTAACCTTTAGTGTCTAAGTATTCTCCTAAGTATAACTATTCTGCTAGAACATCTGCATGTTTGAAAGGTGCTGCTGATGCAATAATGTATTAGGCAATTGAGATCCCCAATGCCAAAGACACACTTGCCCCAATGTGTCGCATACATTTTCCCTTAAACTCTTCTCAGAGATACACAAGTCTCAGACTTGACTGATGGTGTATCTCATCTCTGAATTCAGCAATTAATCACTGCAAGTCCTGGTGATGCTGTATTTTTTAATAACAAAATAATTAGATACAGAGTAAGTATCATTGTTGGTCATTTTCGTCTCAGTTGTCTAGTATTTTTTACCTTTACTTTGGCAGATGGAAATGCAAATACGATTCAGGTCACAAATGCAATGAAGTCTGAGTATTTCAGGACAACATTGCTCTCCATAGATTATCACCATTGAATAGATTTGCAATGACAGATTAAAGGCTGGAGGATGCCTGGACAGAACAAGAACTGGATTGCCATCTGTTGGCAGAGATCTCTTGGTTATCTCATCCTCATAAACTTTGAAATTCGGCGGGAATGCTGTCCTAGCCTCACTGCAGCCGGTCTCAGAATTTCTGCATTCGAGAAAAAATGTAACATTTGTTAAACAGCCCAGCTTGGAAGGAAAATGACTATTTATTATTGCTGTTATATAAAAAGGGGGGAAAAGGTAAACAGGTAACACCAGATGCCCTAGGTGCTAGAAAGAATAGAAAAAATGATGAGAACCAAAGTACACAAAGAGAACTAGTAAAGGTACTGAAACATCAAAAAATGTGTGTTTGTCTTCACGTGCACATGCATGCATTGTGGGGTGGGGGTTAAGTACCTGAACAATGTGCTAGTCTAGTCCTAGGGGGATATGGTATTGTGTTTAATAACAATGCAGAAAAAACAGAAGTGTTCAAGAAACATTTCTGTTCTGTATTTGAGGAAAAGCCAAGATACGTAGTCATATAGTACTATGACGCTGCTGAAATAGTTCTTTTTCCAAAATCTGAACAACCTGCATCCAATAATTTTGACAGAGGTGGCCAAGGAACTGTCCGGGCATTGAATGTTGATTTTTAATGTCTTGGAACACTAGTGAGTTTCCAGAGGACTAGAAGAAATCTAATGTTGAGAGAGTGTGAATGGAGTGACCCAGGTAACGGGTTTAAGAAAGGCAATGTTACAAATGCCAGTCAATGTGGGATCGTGGGAAACACACTTTGTTGAGCTAACAAGGACAGTTTTGATGAGATTAAAAGGTTTTTAGTAAAACCAGCAATGTTTATATCATATTGGAACTTGCATAATCACTCAGTGATTATCGCAAGGGTATCTTCTGGCTTTGAATTTAGGGAATCAGTACATACCTTTGAAAACATAGTTCAATATTTTTAATCTATAAGTCTGCAAGGTAATATTCTAGTACTTTAAGACACATCCAAACCTGTAACGTCTGCCAGCTATAGATTGCTATTAACGGGGGCTGTCTGGATGTAAATAAATGGTACTTGGTTTTCTTATAAAAATGCAGTAAGACTGAAGTTTTACGTTTCATGTAAAATGGCATTTTTACTTTAAAGAATATAATTTAACTTGACACAGCTCTGCTGAGCTTTACAGTGGCTTAATCAAATACAGCACTGCTTTAAAAATAGGGATCACTTCAAACAGTGGATTAAGTTATTGGTCTTTCACATCTCAAGTGCTGAAGCTCATTAGGTCTCAGGTTGAGAGTGAAAAGTGAGGTCATTTTAGCTGAGACTAAGCGTAATAGGAGTTAGCTCACATGCCTCTGTCAAGTTGACAGCTGGGTGGGGTTTTTCCAGTTAAAAGAAAGCCCTTTCGGTTTGTCTAAGTTTGAAGAACCTGCTCATAACAAAATCAGTGCTACCTAGTAAATGAAAGGGTTTGTTATTCAACGCACATGCAGGATCCCTAGCATCTCAGAAGACCAAATTCTTTCTCAGCTGTCCTCCTCCTCTACTCATTCTCCAAAATCAATTGTATTCTTGTAGTGATGTGATAGTGTGGTTTTAGCCAGTCCTGAAAAATATCTAATTAAATAAGCAAAGGACATAGGTAAGGTCCTGTTTGACATGAAGCTATTGATTGACTAATGTATCATCTGAAAAATGTTTTCATAATCTCCTGTCTGCAAAAGGATGGACCTCCATAATCTCCAAGACAAAGCTTCTCACATGACTTGGTTTTGTGCTAATGAAGTTTGTGCCTCCTGACCAAAGAGCCTCTTCACAGGAAACACACCTTTTGAACCAGATTAAATCAGGTTTTGTTATACACAGTAATCATCCTGTACCTCTTTGCTTGCTTATACACTGATCAATTGCTGATCGATGCTAATGGCTGTAATGTCTGTTTCTCATCAGTGTGCCTTCCTTCTTCTTTGGTACTTTAGCATGTCACTGTGTTCTTCATGAGAGGCTTGTTGAAAGCAAAAAAACGTAAATCAATTGGTCTCCGTGTCGTAAACAAAAGCTCTTGGATCAGTCAGGGAGCGCCCTGGAGCGCTGGATAGCAGTGCATTTTAGTTTTATCTCTAGCTCATTTTATTTCAGAAGGCTGTTAAAAACCAAAAATTCCCTCTCCAAACCAAAAACCTCTGCAGTCATGATGGACCACAGATAAATGTATTGCATTTCTGTTCATTCCTTCAGCTAAGCCACTGCAGAATTTTAATGTTTGAGAGGTTTATCACCAAATGCATATGGCCCTATCCTGATACTGTTTTGCACATGCAACCCTGTATGAAGCCGGCTAGGCAAAGCGAGAACACACAACTGGAGGCTGTCATCCTATTGGCCACGCTGCAGGTTTATAAAACTTTGTGTTATTGAATTTTTTATTTTAACCAGTAATTAGCTAGAACATCTGAGCAGGTATGAAGGATTAAGGCAGGTGGTCTTAAGCAGCAGCAGATTAGTGAATGCATACCCCATAAAACAGGTCTTGAGCAGGGATTGTAGCCAGTCTAAGACAAGTCTTCAGTATGTAAAAAAACATATTGCCTATGTGAAAGGTGATAACACTGGGTGCTCAGAGCTAATTTCAGGCAAGAAATCCATTTATGCAACTGGGACTTAGTTTTTTGATGGTGTTTTTATTAGTAGGTAAATCCTATGTGGTTATGCTTGGTTTAAAATTAATTTAGCTAAGGAAAAAACAGTAGTGCGAATGGGACTGAAGAAATCAAATCAGAAATCATTCATAAGAAAAGCTGAAAAACTTTGTGCTAACACAGAATGTAGAGTTTGGCTTTCTAACACAGTGCTCCCATTTAGTGCTGATTTATGGCCTTGCTATGGTTGTTTATTACAGGAAAAGTATTAGTATGTTATAAGTAGATATGAAGTGTTATAGATGGCGAGTAAATATGATTTCTGTTCATTTACTATCTATAACAACCATCACATAATATTTACTGTTAGTCACAATGTACCTAAACAGCAGTTTGTCCTTTATCAATCAGTTATGAAATATCCTAGTGTAAGTCAGGATCTAAATATGTCCTTGATTGTTGCAGAAAGCTTGTGTTTTGTGTGTGCTTTATTAGAATTTAAGATTTTTTTCTTTAAAAAAGTCAGTCAAAAAGTTAAAAAAGGTAAAGAATAATAATTAAATTGCTAGATTGAGGAGGCCTGCTAAAAGCTGGAAAACTGAGATAATCTGTTGTTATTTCATGATTGTCTTATTACACAGTGACTACTAATATTTTCTCTGGTGCTAAGGTGTTGTTTTAAGCCTTTGTTAATATAATACAACTCGGGATTTAATTCAGGAAAAATGAAACACAAGGAAAAATTTCACCCCTCCCTGCATCCTCTCAAAAATGACACCTGGAATTGCAAGTTAATGCAGATTTGCAGTCTGATATGCCAGGGGGAGATGGTACAGGAAAGACAGGAATGGGTTTTAGTCATCACTAGACCTCCACATACTAGAGACATCACAAAATGCCTCCCCCTATTGCAGAATAATGCCTGGCTTCCTTGCTGTTCCCATGTTAAGGTCAATAAATGGTAGAACATTTCAAACTGGAGAACACTACAGACAAATGTGTTGAATATAGATTTTATGGTGTCCTTTCCATAAGTACAGAGCAGAAAATCCCAGCCATGGTTACAGAAAGCAGCAACACACAATAAACACAGAACAAAAGAGTTTCTCCGCTTTTCCCAGAAAACCCAATCAATGTCTTCTGCTACCCACTGCCAATACCAAAACAACAGTCCCAAACTCCTACAGTCTTACAGTTTTCTTCCAATTCTAGCATGTCTTGAGATATTGTATCTTCAAATGGCTATATGTTAAATGGCTAAGTAGAGGAGGCATTTGTCCAAGGTTTCTAAAATGCATTCCACTTATTCTGTGTCTGGAGAATTGAACTTTTGGCAAGTTAAGGTAGCTTGGCTTTGCAAAGTATATATAAAAAAAGAAAGATAGAACTCTTTTAATAACTAATTCTTTTTAAAATGTTCAACTACTTTTGAAATGGTTTGCCTATTAAATATGTGCCATGTTTGGATTTGCCAAAAATTCTCTATGGAATTTCTCACATATTACTGACTTTTGGCTTTGCCATGTACAGTAATGAGAAAATTCCAGGTAGGTTAGTGATGCCAAAGAAATATTGACTGGGTCAGAAGAGGGAGAATGGTTGAGGTGGTGGAGACAAGGACAGCTTTCGGCTAAGGTGAAGTGCCAGCAGGGGTTGGACACCTCCAGGTCTCAGCTTGATGTAATGGAAGCAAGAGGAAGGAACAGCCACTCCCGAAGTTGAGGACAGATCTTGAAAGGGCCCAGAGTTACGTCTGAAAGTAGAACTTGTTGAAGAGTAGTATTAATTTTCACAAGTGGTACAAGAGCAATTATTTTTACAGCTGCTGCTATCGAATAAGTTTATGACATTTCCTGCACAACCATGAGGCCATGTTCCCAGGACTAAAGGGTGTGGATAGAAGAGAATGGTATGTGATGAGGTTGTAGTGATACGAGCTGGGAACATCCTCGCAAAACAGGTGGCACAGGGACAGAGCAGCAAAACCACATGAGCATCCGGAAGGCATGAACTTGAGCAGGCTCTGGAGTTGTCCTCAATGACACCCTTCATTTAATCTAGCCAGTGGAAGACAGAAAACTCTCCTGTCTGCCATTGGCATGTCCCAACTACACACACCCAGTAGGCCATGAAGGCAAAAGGTTGAGCCATGAAGGGATTTTGTTTGTTTTTTTTTTAATGTAAAACCAGGAAGTATGTATTTTCTGTCCTTCTCATACTTTAGTAAAGTCAAAGTGCTTCTCTTCCACTGATATCTTGGGCCTAGCGCACGGATTATGTTTAAAGATGCTCCAAAAGAACAAGAGGGATCATGTTTTGGCAGAAAGTATGATGGTTTGGGAGCAGTGGGGGAAACAAAAGAGATGCTGTGATTGACCTTGACACAATGAACCCTAATGAACTCCAGCCAGTGGATGCAAGCAGCCGTAAACAATGTAAGTTAGAGAGGTCTGTGGTTATTTTACATTAACTTATATTACAGGACAGTATGGCCCTTGTATTTATCGTGGTATGCTGTTTTAGCTTTCAGCTGAGGATTGAGGCCAGCGTGGCTACAGACAATATAAAAGTTTTCTCTGTAAAAAATCCTATAATTGAAGATCTCAAAGCATTTTACAGGCATTAATAAATAAAGCCTTAAACACAGCTACCAGTATTTCAATCCCTAACGTTCAACAGTGCTTGTAAGTGCTGTTATAATAATAACAGTTGTATCAATGCTCTTGCAATTCCAGAAATATTAATGGCATCTTCTCTGTCAACAGCCTCCCCTCCTCCAGGCCCTGTTTTCTCATGGGCAGGAAGCAAAATTTTGCAAGGCAAAGAGCTTGCTGGGGAGTTTTGGTCATTTGGGATTTTGCTTTTGTGGGTTTTTTTGTGTATCCAAGACAGGACAGCAACCAACTGTTTTCTTGTACTAGTAGGTGTTTTTCCCGATATCAAAAACGTTTGGATGGATAGGGTTTTTTCTTACCTTTCTTACTGGAATGTCTTTGTGGTCACAGACAACTAATGAAGAGAACAAAGGAGAGATAATGTTGTAAAATCATTAGAAAAGAAAAGGGAAACAGTGTTCAAACAAATGCATTTTGCTATTACAGTGCCATTGTCAGTCTTGTTTGCAGCCCCTACTGTTCCTTACACTGGCTCTTCACTGGGGACAAAAAATTCATTAAATGGCTCTTCATTTTACAATATCAATATGTTTTAAGTCAAATTGTGCATTCTTTGCTGTTAATTTTCTTTTAAACACAAAGCACCATCATAAAGTTTAGCTGCAGGGGGGCTACAGGCAAGAAGGAAGATACAAACATCCCTCTTACGGATAATAATAATAATAATGAATTCTTTTAAAGTTTAAAGGAAAATAGTGGCTTTTTTAAGCCAAGACTATAAGACCTGTTCATTGATCTTTTCAAAGAAGCAACAACAATAGGGAGAAAGCAGAATGAAAGAAAAGGAAAGCAAGAGAATAAAAGCTGTATAGTTGGGGTACAAGGAAGCAGTAATCCATAATTAGTAGATATTGATGAAGTCTGGGATGTAACACACGCATGATCACAGGAAAAGGCCTGGCTGTACTACCTGACTTGGCTATTGCCTTTGCTTCACCACCAGGTATTTTTACTGGGAAACCATATATTTTTCTTGCGCTTTTTTTTTTTTTTTTTTTAATTCAAAACGCTGCTCATCTTGTTTATCAGAATACTCACAGCTCATATGGTTTTTCGGGTGGACTTGTTCTGTAAGTGGGAAGTCTTAGCTGAAATGAGACCTTGAACAATTTCCAGAAAGTAAGCCTTTCACTGGGGTCATGGTGGAAGGGAGACAGACATGCTGCCCCTTTGAAACACAGAGAGAAGTTTTGTGATAGATGTTTGTGGTTTGAATCAAATTGAGCAACTAATGTTTTGTGCTATGAATGTCTCCACTGGAATGTTTTAATTCACAGTGACATGTGGTTCTCCTGACAATCAGTGTAAGGGGCAGAACGCCCATAGCACAGAGTGTCTCAATGAAAATGTCAACAATATCAATGGCAAGAAGGCCAGAGAGAACCTAGTGAAGAGATTTTTACACAGCGTGTAGTTGTGCAATTTAAATAAAAATTATATTCATTTGTATTTGAGCAGGAAGAAAATAAGATGGGTTGTCGAAAAGTTCAACTTGCTGTCTTTTCAGTGAAAATCGACCCAAGCTGGAATATTTAACTTAAATTTCTTCCTGCTCACAAATAAAAATCACATCTGAACTAATTCTGCATATTTTATGCACATGTGGTAAATTCCAGGTGTCTAATTACACCTGGTCCTCTAGTGGGGTATAGGACAGGGCATCTCTTTATGTCACATGCTGAACAAAATGCTAACATTTCCCCGAGTTCAGAAACCAGTTATTGTGCGTGCCTTTGGTGCAGGAGAGACATGAATTCACAAGTCTGCCATTATGAGGAGAAAAATTGCTCTAATTGCTGGTTGAAGGAGAAGAGCATTGGTGCCATTGCTAAGATAAATCCATATTGCAAGTCATCAAATTGTGACCCTTGATAAACTCATTTGAAGTGGAGATTTCAGTGACCTGATGCATCAGTCATACAACTCTGCAAAATACAGAAAGTTCAGCGTGGAAAAACAAACAGGAACATGGGTTCATTGTCATAGGATCACCAGCAGAAAGAGAATAGCAAAAGTTAACACACCTCAGCCACAGCTGTCATGGTGATTGAATGCCAGTACAGTCACTATTGCTACCAAGGACAGTGGAAACCATTAAGATGCCCAACAAAAGTGTGGAGGAGCCAGTCTTGTTATCATATGATTAGGACTTTAGGCGCCTATTGGGCACAGACCAAAGAAAGTCCTGGAACAAGACAGATAATGAACTTGGGTTGTAAAATACTGTATACTATTCTGCCATTTTGGCCAGTGATCCCGCACCATATGTCAAGTGGGCTGCAAATTCCCATAAAGCAGGAGATTGCTACACTAGACCCATAACAAAGGAGGTTGTAAAGGGAATAAATGGCAAGTGGAAGCTGGAAAGAGTGCCAAATGTACAGCACATGCTTATTAACAGCAATACAGCAGCCAACGGGAGGCAGAAGTTGCATATGGGAATAGACTTGTGCATGGGGAAAATGGGGAGTGGCAATACTGCCAAAGTCGGTTTTCCTTTTCCTTTCTTTTTTGCTACTTCTGCAATACTTCAGAAATTCTGGGATTTTGGGATGAGAGTTGTGTCTTTGTTTTTTAAACCACGTTTTTATACCGAGACATAGGAGACAAATCCATTATTTTACTCCATTTCTTTACTCAATCTGTGCACACTGCTAAATCACCTAGGTGTTGTGTGGGCATACACAGTGACCTTCAGATAGGAGTCTAGAATGGCCAAAAGAGTGAGCCCTCTTAACATGGCCTATTTCTGCTGTATGAAAAAGTCCCAGGCATCCTCAGCTAGGCCCATAAATGTTGATTTTTATAATGGTAATTACTGTAACTTCCAAAGGTACTATATGTTAAATACTATTCACTGAAAGTTTTTTAACTCAGTGAATGACATTTTGCCTAAATCACAATGTCTTATGGGAGCATATTGATTTCAACAACATGTCATTAGTATATTTAGAAAAATTTTTAGAAGTAGTTTAGCAGAAGACTCTATTTCAAATGGTTATTTCAAACTCACTCTCTTTTTTATTTTTCAATAAAAGTAAGAATGGAGTATTTCAGCTTTTCTGAAATAAATAGTTCAGAATAATTTGTAACAATTTCATGTTAACAACTTAATTTCCCAGGATTTTTTTAAGCATTGGTGGGGAAGGAGGTTGCTTTTACAAATACAAACTATAACCGCAGTTTTCAGTGTTGGAACTTCTAGCAGAATAAAAATTCTTCTTGTTGATAGAGTTAGAAGGCTATTGGAATTGGCTTCCATGTTTAGACAGTTCTTTTCTTCATACTTCAACATTTCATTGAAAGGGCTGGTTTTGTGGCAAAACTATGATTAAGCACATCACTGAATTTCTCTGCAGAGTTCAAGAATCCAATGTATATAGAATGTAAAATCTGACACAAAGGCATTATATTGTTATTTAAGTGGTATGTGTTGTATGTGTATAAACAAAGAGCAGATCCCAGGCAAGCTGCATTTAAAGGCCAGTCAGTTATGCATCAGCATAATACATCAGTTGCCCAAATACCAGTGTTGCACCTAAGAATTAGAGAATGGGTGTTTCAAAGGTTTTCCCCACATTGTCTTTGATTTCTTCCTTTTATGACAAACATATTTTTATGAAGCTCTGAAGAATGCTCTTCTCTGTGTGTTTGTAAATGTGTCGATGTATGGGCAGGCAGGTGTTTGCATGAAGTATGTTTTTATGCACACCTCTGTACAAGAAAACGCTCTTGGGATGGGAGAACTAGTGCTTACTAAATTTCAGTCACATTTTCAGGGACCCAGAACATCCATCATGAGAACTGGCAGTTTGGAGATGATACTGGTTTAATCTAGAGAAGTTACATGTTCCTGGCATTTATTTGTGAAAGATATTTGTGTTATAGTTCAAAAATCTAATGGTGCACACTACATTAATTGACAAACTTTAATAGTAGTCAGTAAAATATGTAAAAGAGGCATATGAACATGAAAACTTTCTTTATTCATGGGACGCCACCATCAAAACCACAGAATGGTTCTCAGTGAATTTTGAGAAATTTACATTTCTTCAAGGTGGCAGAAATACTTTGTTGAAGCCTGTTTTATGTACAGAAGCTGTTTTTGTAAAAGATTCATTGAAAGCATATTTTAACTTGCTAAAAAGATGTCCTTCAAGGATTTTGGAGATACCTTTTGTGGGTCAAAAAGCTATGAGTTAGGAGAAAAAAACCACATGTGTAAGTATGCACAGTTTTAGATTAATATAAAATCAATGCTTGCCAGAACAATCATCACGTATGGCCATGATGGATGGAAATGTCTCTTGAAAGACTGAGACTGGAAAAAAAAGCAGTACCTATTTGTAAGAGAAAGGTTATTTTACACAGTGTTGAGTAGCATCCTGTAGTAGCCTCCAAAGAGTTTTGAAAAATAGCCCAGATTTTGCATGCTGTGCATTAAAGTCAAAATGAATGTGCAATCAATGGCAAACCACTTGAATTTTGCTTACTGGCTCACCTTCCTTCGGAGAGTATTCCAAGATCTTTTTGGAATCCTTCCTTTTGCAACAAGATGTTCAAATTTGCCATCACATGCCAATAGAAAAATGAAACTTGGTATGATAAAAAAAAAAGACTTGGAAAATAAGAATCAACACATGAAGTACAAGGGAAGAATGGATCTGGGACTGTGAGCATTCATGCAAGCAATCTAACCTCAATGAAAATTCCCATTCATATTATTAGTTTTATTTTGTATACAATGATTTATAAGACCAGATCCTAAATTCTAACATTTTCAGAAGTATTTGGTTGAATTATTTTGGAACTGTTACAATTTCCTAATCTGAACTGAGAAAAGAATGAAAATGTAGGGTTAAAACTAGTTATAATCAGTCAGAACTAGGGGTTGGTGTGGGTGGGGAAACAACCAAAAAACAACATTTGGTGGTTAAATTTAATCCTGTCTGGCCATAACTTGTTAGCCTTTCTCCTGTTGAGTAATATTTGATTGATTTTACTGAGACTGTTTACAAGTACAGTTCACTGACATGGCTGGTTGAATTTCACCAAACAAACTCTCATTTTAGTCTCATTTTAGTGATGGTTCCTCCCGTTCACACTAGCATTAAAGAAGCAGCTGTGCTTATTCCTAACTGTTTGTACATTACTGGACCTAAAGACATAACTTCCTACCTGCATGTACCCTATAGAAAGGCAGACCTGAGTTGTTTAGACAAAATCCATGGAAAAGAAAGAATAGATACACATAAGAGAAATCACAACAGGGGTTGAAAGAAAAAGGAGACAGAAAAATCCATTACAAATGAAAATAATAAAGTCTCTTAAACTTTAAGGGAAAAATAGAGGCTCATTTTGTACAAAGATAGTGAGATGTGTTCATTGATCTTTTTAAAAGTCAAGAAGAAATTGGCCAGCGGTTGAATAAAAGAAAATGAAGTTCCATTAATACAATCCATCGAAAGACAACTTGGGTAAATTGATCAATGCAGCACAAATAATTTCTAACCTTTCCCCTCTTTAGAGAAGATGCTTAGTTTTTTGTTGTGATTTTTTTTCCCTCTCAAAGAGTGTAAACAGCATACATCACCAATTTCAAGTGTTTTTTAGATGGCTTTTCTAGCAATTATTGGAGAATTTCTGGAACTAAGCATGGTAATGGCTTTTCTTCCATCCCTCTCCATCGCACCCTCATTGCCTTCAAGAATATCGATACACTGAGAAAGTTTGAGGGCTTTTCTTTTCCTCTTTTTTAAACTCTCGACCATCTTACTTCCTTCTCTGCCTCCTCCTTCAAAGAGCTTTTGAAACATCTGACAATTAAAAATCTGATGCAGCCATCAAGAAAAACTTCATATTGACTGAAGTGCAGAAAGAGCCCAAAGATCAAAAGAGGTTTAGTTCTTTAAGAAGTCTGTAACAGCCCCTGCTACAAGCCTGGCCCTTTGCCTTGAACAGTAAAGCTCTTGCTTGTAGTAGTGGCGGTCCTTTCATTTGAATTCTTTGTATTAGCCAGATGTCATATGTCATGCTCAGGAGAGAGCATTTGAGATCTGAAACTGCTGCTATACAGGTGCAGCATCCTTTATCCAGAGAATTATTCAGACTGGAGGTCCCAACTTCCCTCTTTTTGGAAAAGTCAATATCCTCAGCTCCCAGAAATGTGAATGAGAAACAAACGTGTTTATGGTAAAATAAATCTATAAACTCTAGGCATTTGGAGGTATTTCTTTTTCCAATGCAAAAATATCTCTGAAAACCAAAACCATGAAAACCAAACGTTACATTTGGTTTTTGGCATCTTCCCACAGCATAAAGTGCAAATATAAAGCTGTTCTAATCTTGCTTACCGGGATAAGACGTTGTGATTTGCACTGAGGCCACAACGTAACAATTACTGTGGCAGTTTATGAAAGAACAGAAGCAATGCAGCACCTTTTCGAATAGGATGTAACCTATGTTTATGCAGAAAGATTTGTACAGTACCCATGGTTTTCAGTAAAGGAGCTGGACCTTTATATATATATGCTGCATAATTGTCAAAACATGAGGCATTGTGGTCGTACACGCAAAATGCACTTCATTTTATAAAGCTGCATCACATAACTCAGCAAGCATAATGATTTTCTTCTCCATGAGCAAGTTGTCTCTTACCCCTGAGACAGTGCTTCATTCAGGTCAGGTATGAAGTTATGTGAAGGTCAGTATAGGAAAGATCAAACTACACCTGTCTAGATCACACCCGCTCTGCTAATAAAAAGGTACATTCCCTGCCTGGCTTGCACACATAAATACTTAGTAAGATCTTACAGAGAATGGTAAAATGTTCCATAAAATGATTGGTTCCTAAACTCTGAAGAAAAGCTCTTGAAAAATATCGTTATCAAAAACGTTTTAATACAGACATCTTTCTGATAGGGCTTTTATTGCATGCAAATATTTAAGCTCATGCTTAAGCATGTTCTGATATCCCATCACTGAACCTGCAGAGGGGCATTAGTGATTCAAAACAGGATATTATCTGCTGACAGATAATCATTGTCTGTTCAGAAACTTCTAGTTTTACAGTACAGCTGGTGTCTATCAGCTCTGTTAAATAGTGGTGCAGGGAGATTTGTACAGTTTAGAGGGCTTTTTTTAAGGAAAAATTGTAAAAATCAGCAATCACCACTTGAGTAAAATTATCAAGAAGCCAAGAACTTTGCTCCTTTATAGGAAAGGATGAAAGTCTCAATTTCCCTATTCTTTAGTGCTTAAGTTACCCCTACACAGAAGTATTCAGATATCTTTCCATTTAAATCCTAGAATATGTTCTAAAAGCTTACCCAGATAGTTATTTTCATTTTTCATATCACTAGACATATAAGTATACATATGCTGGAAAAGCAAATGGATTAATTAAAGGAAGTGTTAAATGAGATGTTTATAATTTTCATACAGAGGAAATTACCTTGACTTTTAGCCTGAGGATATCATATCACACCGACTTCTCAATGCATCTGTAAGGGCTACACAAATAAAGAGCTGTATCTTTTGCACAAACCCAGTGAACTTCAGATCTTACAAGGTTGTGTCCAGCAGTGAAGTCAAAGTCACAAGGGATTCTGGGAGCTAAGACCACATGGTAGGTGATTTATTACATAATAGGAAAAATGGGAAAGGCTGAACTTTCAACCTTTTTTGTGAAAGCATATGAATACAAAAATCAAACTGATATACAATAGCAACTAATCATCAAGAAAGACAATTGTTAGTGACTTATGAAAGAAATCTCCAACAGATAAGAAACAATTGGAAAATATTACAGTATTTCTGCACCTATATTATTTAATCTTGGAAAGCAGTTTTCCTCAGTAATCTTTATGAGACAATCATGGGTGTTAAACAATAAGGAAATCAGGTCTTCTCCTCTCGTATTTTAGACAGAAAGGAAAGGTTATGCCGTTAATGTTTTAGAACCTTTTCTGCACAGCACAAGAAATCTGGACGTAAGTAATGCCATCACTGTCAAGCACCAGGAGAGGCCAGAACGAGGGGATAGAAATGAATCTGTGGCCTCTTGGACCTCTCTTCCCTCAAAGAAATATCTACCAAAATATTTTCACTTACATTGGAATACCTTACCAAAGCCAGGAGAATATCAAGGCCTTTCTGAAAGTAAATTTTTTGTACTCTGCATGAATCCACAAAGATAATGCAGAGGGATGGGTATTAGTAATGGAAAAGATCTTCTGAGCCCTTCAAAAATGGAAGATTCTTTACTTCCCTCATCACTTTCTTGAGCTGTGCAGTTAGACGGATCTCCAGCCAGACGATACGTTTTGTGTTCCTGATTTTGACCCTTATCATTCACTTGCTAATACTATAAAAGTATGCAAGATACACCTTATCATTCTACTTGCTAATACTGTAACAGACTATTTCTTACCTCCTCTGTTTTCCCACAGTGCCTGGCAGCCTTTTCTCTACTCTCTGTCCTAGTTAAGGAGATGGGTGATCGGGACTGCTTATCAGATGAATTGCTATAGATTCATCATTCTCCGTCTCGGCCCTGAAGAAGCAGTCACACATCTGATGTTAATCTTAAAACTATATTCTATATAATAAAATTTCTTGTGAAAACTCCCTTTGCATCATTATATGTAAGAACAATATTAATGATCCAATGGAATTTGCACACCTACAGTAACATATGCAAAATCCTTGGAAGTTTTCTTACATGGAATCTGCTAGGTTTAATGAAACTTCTAATCAACTGCATTAAACACCACCACCACCACCACCACCACCCCCCCCCAACAGATAAAACAGATATATAGTCATTGTTAGAAGAAACACCCTTTCATTTGGCAACAGTTGGGCTTCCTAAGTGGGATTTCCAACTCTCTCTAATTTCTGTCAGTTTGAAATAGAAAGTCCAGTATAGATTTTCTTCTAATAAACGTAAAGTAAAATAAATCCATCCAGAATCGTACCCCACTTTGGTACACAATCACAGTTTTTGCAGAGTCCAGCACTGTAGCAGACAATTAAGGATAGGGAAGTCTAGATAGACTTGTGGTAGTCATGTAGAGAAAAGGGTCAAATTATGGTAAGTAAGCTATACACTGAACTTCCTTTCATTCTTTTCTCTGTTTATGCCACAAATTTACCAATTTGTGACACAATGTTGGTTATTATTTTTGCTTTCCCCCGCCCTCATCTGTTAAATTTAATAGAAAAATGCAATTATTATGTAAATAGAGCCTTGCTATAATTGTCACAAACGACTTAGCATAACAATGAAGAGCAACAACGTTCTGAAGTCAAAGAAAGCACTGATTTATGACTATCTGTGTGGTGTGATTGATATAGTATATTTTGAAAGAATATTTTCAACATTTCTTCTTCACTTTACAGCCTGCTTCCTTAGATCACCCTAGCTGAAGTGTGTTTGCAAAGGAAAGTTGCTTTGGAAGAGGGAACTTTCCACAAATTCATTTTCTTTTTTTTAAAGAAGAAAAAAAAAAGAACCAAAAACCTACAAAAGCCATTATTTAAACAGCCTCCTTTTAAAAATGTTTCCGGCAGATGTTTATGTAAAGAATGTGCTGGAGCTCCTTCAGTAAGACACAGAAGTGACATTTCTTGAGGGTTTTAGTTGAAGAATTTGTCTTTCACATCATGTCTTTAAACATCTGCAAAAGGCAACAGAATCTTTATTATCCTGCTAACTTGAAGAAAGGCGGAATGCACAGTCCTGAGTCCTTAAAAAATGGTTTTTAATGGGACTGACAGATGAGAAATATCTAGCTCTAATGTTTTCCTTCAGTAGAAATTCACCTCTTGACCTTATGACTCCAGAGTACGGCTGCTGCCTTCTAAAAAAAAACCATTTCCTTCTATTCAGATGTGCTTTCTATGCTTTTGTTGTTTTGTTTTTCCTTATTGCTCAGTTATCTGCTTTAGGGGAAGGTATCATCGTCAGGATTCCAAACAAAAATAAAATTATAAATACTGCAAGCACTTGTGCTAGGTCTGTTTATGGCACTTGTGCTTCCAACCCTCTTTTAATTTCCTCAGTTGGATATTTTTCTTCTTCCTCACAAAAATCAAAGCTGTCTTCTTTTCCTGCCTTTTCTTTTAAATGGATTTTGAAGGAGTGGTATAATTCAGCTTTCCCATTCCTTTGCTTGAGTTTGGTTATTTGCTGCTGTGCAGTAAATACAGACTGGGGCCATTACTCAGGGCTGCCCAGGTTGGCCCTCCTACCTTACAAAGTAACCTTTTAAGAAGAATTCTGTCAAACTTTTGGTTTTCTGGTTTGCTTCAGGTTCTTGGGAGTGGTGGGGAAGGTTTGGCTGTGGGTTTTTTCACTCCCCACTGTATTGTATTTCGGTTGTTGAACCTTTTTCCCCCCTCCTTCTTCTTTTTCTCTTTCTTTTTTTCTTTTTTCTTTTTTCCTCCCTCAAGGGTTTTCTCTGGGAAAAGTTTTCTGGGCTTCCATCCAGCCAGTGTCACAATTCACAGCTGTA
The DNA here is from genome assembly GCF_017639655.2 of Falco naumanni. Lineage (NCBI taxonomy): Eukaryota > Metazoa > Chordata > Aves > Falconiformes > Falconidae > Falco > Falco naumanni. The sequence continues at coordinate 8,154,994 of NC_054060.1, read as the reverse complement.
CTGTTTGATTCAAGTACTTCAAGCTGCCAGTGAGGTAGAGCCAAATGAGATTAAGGGCTTTTTTATTAAAGCAAGCACCCACATGTGCTGGTATGGTTAAGGCTACATCAGGCACTCCAATACGAACCCCAATTTCTGGAGACCTGTAGTTCTCAAACATAAAATATTTATGCCAGGCTGAAACCTGACCTAGATGTACTCATCTGGGAGGAGCTGTAACTCTTTGGAAAGTAATGGTTTGGCTTTTATTAAGTTACAGCTCCAAGAAAGGAAAATGTACTGATTTCAGGATAAGCAGCTAAAAAAAACCACACACAGAAAGAGATATAGCTATGTATGTTAAAAACAGCAACAGGCAGAAAACTAAATGAGGTATTTTCAATGAATTCATGGTGAATTTTAAGGGAAGGCATACTTTAGGTAGCAAGAGATTGATCTGTTAGCTTCTTTCCCTGGTGCATGATGGTTTTGAACCCTCCATGCTGGTCAAACTCTGATACACCCAGTGCTGCCTGGCCCATTGCCAGTGGTGGGGCATCACCCACAGCTCTTCTGCTGTTAGTGCCTGCCTGCCCAGCTCTGCTGGCTGCACCCCAAACATCACCTCTGAGGCCCAGCCATGCTGCTCAGCAATTTTTTTTTTTCTATTGGGATAAGCCATGCAGAATTGGTGATGTGAAACAAAATGCCGCTGTTTCTTTTGATTTTTTATGTGAGCCAAAATCTGAACCCACATTTCCAGAGAGAAATGCATTTTAAGCTCCCTTTCCTTTCAAAAAACACCCAAATTAAAACAGTTATTTTTATGCTGCTTCTTATCTTTTGTGTCAACATTTGGAAAATAAATGAATTGATATTTTAAGCATAAACATACATGTGTCTATGGAAAACATTATGTGCTGTAGTAGAGCTGATCAAGAATGTTAAAAAAAAGAAAAAAACAAAACAAAAAGGGAAGAAAATGAGAAGGTTTACAGAAAGAAAAAAAACCCAACCAAATCATCACTATAAACTTTTTTCCATAACTTTGAGCCAACTATAAAGTAAATCAGAAGGTTTTGAAGGTTATTGACATTTCAAATTTTGAAATTCTGAGACAGGAGTAGCCTTTTTCAATATTAGGTCACCCTTTCTTTTTCCTTTTTGTCCAACTGTGTTACTAAGCATCACATGTGCCTTGATAAAGCCTCTGCACACACACTGACAGAGCCAACCCTTCATCCTTTCAAGACAGAGGTGCTTTCATATAGACATACAGGACAGCACTGTGGTTGGCAGTGAGAGCTTTAATTCTCTGTCCAGGAGCCGAGAGCCAGCTACAGCTCTATGTTTCACTCAAGGGGCCATTTCAGGAGAGGGATATACCTGGATTCAGGTGTAAGGAGTAACTTCAGCTGAAAAAAATGAAAGCAATAGCTATTTCTGAGAACAACTTCTTATGAATTGGGCCATTTTAAAATTTCAAATCTACCCTTTTGATACAAAATAAATAACTATCTGAGAAAAAATAAACCCCCAAAAAATTTTGAGTGATTTTTATTTAATGTTGAGTTCTTAAATTTCATTTAGAGGCTTTGTAGTTTCCCAAGATGTTTCATTTTGGTTTAGTGGTACATCATGTAACCCTGAAGTCACTAATCCAGCCTTAGCTTACATGTCACAGTACGACAGCACTGTATCAAATGCCAGCCCTCCCTTGGACCATACGTTTTAACTCATTTTGTATCATAGCTGACACTGCAAATACTGTATGTCAGTCTGTATGTCATTGTCCCAACATTTTCAAGAGAGGAATTTAGGAGAGGGAAGGAAGGGATACTAGAGCTAAACCTCTAATAAGTCTGACATGTTTGCATCATTTCAGCGTAATGCCATTGTTCTGCAAGTCCTCATGGTCAGGCAATTTTTTGCCATTTCCTGAATTTTTCACATGTAACTTAACAGTATCAAGATACAAATACCCACATCCTCATCTCTGCTGCTCATGTAATCTTAGCAGTGATTTCAGACTTAAATGCTGAGAGACTGCTTAAGTCTACAAGACAGAAATCAAAGGCAGCAACATTAATATTCTGTGCAAATGGGAAGAAACCATGAAAGCTTTGTTTGTTGCTAAAGAAACCAACTAAATCAAACAAGTTGAAGAAAACAAAGACTTCTATAATTATTTTAATTAAAACTGCCACTTATTGCAGCAAAACTGCAGCACAGTTGCACTCTCCAAATATTTCTTGCTTAGACTTGCATGCTCAAAAAGTATTCTTAATAAGTGAACAAAAACATTGCCAGCCATTTTCCACTCCCCTTTGACACCAAAGCTCCTAAACAAATTGCAAGAAACCCATGCAAAACTTTGTGATGTTTACTCCAGATTTTATCCAAGAGGAATTTATGGAACTTGCCATTCAACTCCAAAAGCATGTTATCTCAAATGAAATGTAACGCTGCTTAAATCTTCAAAGAACACCATGGCATTTAGCCACAAAATCCACTGTGACTTTAGACATTCAGAAACAGCATTAATACCAGGATCAGACTGCCCTGTATGGTTATTTTAAGTCTTCAAGGCCACAAGCATGCTTTCTTGAGTCTGGGCCCTCCATATCTTTGGTCTCCAGTAAAAACTGGAGCAGCAACTGCTTTGCCTTTCACTAGCTGCTAAGCTCCTTCACCTCTTCCCACCCCACAAGGTCATTTTGGCATCTCAAAATAAGTCAGATACAGAAGGGATCTTGGTAGTAGTTCCTTAGCTTCTGGAACCAGTCCAAGCCTCTGCTTCTTAATGCAAAGTATGAATGATACAAATACATCTCAGTTTTAATTGAAGGTGAATGTCTGACCTTTCTACAAAATAGTGTCACATGAGGTTCCTGTATTTCTTGTGACCTTTCCAATGCTCAGAAGGCTTTTAAGCATGCAAGTTCAGCTTAAATTTGAAATCTTTTCTCTTCCACAAGTATAGATTGGCTTCCATGGCAAAATTTGAGCCCACATTTCACTGTTAGTATATGAATCCAGCATGTTATCACTGTGTGGTAAAGAGGCAGTTAAAAAAATCTGAACCACGCTTTCTTTCTCCTCTCAAATAATCTGTTCAGATACTGAAGTTTGGCTTGAGCAGCTTTTATCTTCTTTTCTCAGCAGTCTGAGAGCTCTTTATCTTCACATTACGTGGATCTGTGTTAAGTGTATGTTGGGAACCATTTTTATATGTATCAATTTGTTATGTAATTTCAAAGATTTTTTTTTCCAAGATTCCTAAACATTAGCATTTTTAAACTGGGGAGGGGATGGAAGGGTATTAGAAATATCCTACAGGAAGCTATGATTTATCAATGAAAGTTGAAATTTTCTTCTAAATGTGTTTTCTTGAGCTCTTCAGAGGCTATAAAAGACCTTAGAGTAACAAGCCTTTTTTTTTTTTTTTCTTTTTTTTTCCCTTTTCCAGTGACTGGTTAACTGAAATAATGAAATAATTTGAAGTCTTTCTTTTTTTTTTTTTTACTAGAACTCGATTACCACCTGTTTGAGTGAAGAAACTGAGGACTATTTGAAAATAATGCCTTTAGCAACACATACACCTTGCTCAGACTGTCTCACATCTTCATCTTATCATATAAAAGACTTTTCCCAAGCATTCCCTGAGAACAGTGAAAACCTCATTATAAGTTGAAAACTGATTGGGATTTCAATGTTGATAATGAAAATCCTGTTTATGGAATTGCTGAATATGCAGCTAAAGTCTAAAAAGCAACATCCTACTAGACAAAATAATAGTCGAAGGGAAAAAGAGTAATGTAATTAGATCATTCTTATTTTATAATGGCCTTTTCCTTCCACATACGTATTGAAAGAGAGTCAAAGAACTGTGAGATGCAATTGTTTCTGGCATCTTCCAACATGATTGCAGAACTGACACGGGTTTCCTGTGTCCAGTTAACATTTTGGTAGTATGCAAAAGGCATGATCTATCTGACAGTGCTGAAGACGTGGAAGCTTTTTTCTGCTCAACAGCCTTTATGCTCATGTAATGAACGGTGTGAACCCCTACCAGAGAAGGAAGATAAAAGTAAGTAGGGAACAAGAAATTCCCATCCTTTTCTAAAAGACAGGCTAGGTACTCTCTTGAGTCATGTTGTCTGCGTACTGCTAACAGAGATCTGTATGGTAAATGCAGCCTTCTCTGACTAAAACCAACAGATACATGCAAAGCCAAGATATGTTTAACAGGGAGCTGTGTGTTGCAGGGGAAGAAAGGCTATACAGTTCCCTAACTCTCTACTTCATTACATGCTTTTATTTCAATAAAATCAGTAATCATGTCAGAACAGAGCTAGTAAAATATGATGGGAAATGAGGCCCTTTAATATAAGCCTCTCTGCCTGTCTGTCCTTTTATATGGCACCTCCCAACATAGTGTCTGAGTGCAAAGTTCTTCACCCTCATCTGATTTAAAACTTAAAATGGATGCATTGAAGACCTATCGTCCATAGTAAACTGCTCAAGATGAATCAGCTGTTCAGATTAGCCTTACAGAAATGATAATGGGGTTCTGTGTTCACAGTTGAGTTATTTAAACTGTCTGATTTGGTCCACAGCTTCCTTGGACATTAATAGGTTGACTGCTATGTCGCTGAACTTAGTGCATGAAAGGTCAGCCTTTGAAAAGCTAAATAAGGTAAGTGCAAACTGAAGCATGTTCCAGGCGATACCATGTACTCTAAATGCACTTGAAACCCCTAAGAATCACTGCTGCTCCTTAGCATTTTTCCATATCTGATTTCAAAGTGGGTAGATCCTTGGATCAATACTTTGATTTTGATCTCTCATCCACCAGGAGATTCAAAGGGTTTCTCACACGTTATAAACATATGCTCCTCCTGATGCATCTTGAGTAAAGCGGATTGAAAACTTCTTAGAAGATAGCTTTTCATCAGCAAATGTAGACTTAGATGAATTTGAAAGAATTCTCAGGACTACAGAAATTTTGCTGAAATTGCGGAGAAGCAGAATTATCCGGCAGGGACACTTTTCTTCAATAAAGATGGAATGTTCTTTTGACTTTGGTTTGATTATATTGCAAATACTCACATACTATTTTGCACACCTTGAAGTGATTAAGTCAAAATGAAGAATTCAAACAGTATCAAGATTAAATATTTTCAACTGTCCCAAACAAAAAACATTTCAATTAAGATAGCTTTGATGATATCTACATTGTGGCAATTTCTTTTTTGTGGTGCATTTTATCATTTAGATTCTTACTCTTTTTTTGAAAGAAAAGCAAATTTCAACATGCTGATATTTCCCCCAGAACGAATAGCCCTCCTCCTCAGCTGCTTATGAGATAATTGGAAGTCAGAGTAAGTTCATCTCTCTTCCCCGAGCCCTCTCTTTGACACAGGACCATGGCAGGGGGGAGAGGAGGAAGAACGATAAGAGTTAGGTCTATCATCTATAAATAGAGACAGTCCTTCACACTCACTTTTTTGAGTAGTCTTAGAGCACTAGGGGAAAGAAGAACAAAATGAATCTAAGAAATGTTGGGAAAATTCTGTACATTTTAGGAACATCCCAAAGTAAAAAGTCCAAGTTTAGAGGCTTATTCTTTCAAAAGTCACCACCAATTAGTTTCTCAAGTTTAATTCTGTCCTGTGTCTATGAGCTGGAAAGCTTGTTGAGCAATAAGTGTAAATGCTTGTAGAATATAAAGCATTGCACATGACTAGTTCACCATCCATGGAAAGCATTACTACTTGGTTTCTAGTTACATGGTTGTACAGTTAGTGCAGCCTCCTTATGCAGTAGCACTAAATGCTAGGTGAGGCAGCAGCTTGGTTTAGGCTTAGGTTTTTAGACTATGGGAGGTACAAGCTGAAAAAAACTTGTTGGGATTTTTAGCAAAGGAGGGTTGTCGTCACACTTTGATCTGAAATGGAATAAAACTGTCCATTGCTATGGGACCTAATAACGAAGCTGTCAACATTACTCAAAAATATTTTTAAAATAATTGTTTTATAAGGACTTTACCATATTGGATTTCTTCTTGCACTTCCCCCCGCCGCCCCCCCCCCCCCCCCCCCCCCCCCCCCCCCGCCTCTGTAGGTGAAGAGGATGTAGAAAATATAATGATAGGGAAAACTGTGAAACCTACCATGGCATTTTTGGGAGGTAAGCAAATAAGCCATTACTGGTGATGATTAGAAACAGTCCAATCTTATGTAAAAAAGGCTAATAAGAATCCTGTCCTCTAAACCAACAAGCAAGTGATACCCCAGCCAGGAAGCTCAAAATCAACAAAATAAACCTTATTCCAAAAGCTGGATTTGGTTATTAATTGACTGATTTCCTATCAATAAGAGCACACTTTCAGACTGGTGGGATTGATGAGAGGTACTTGAAAGCCCAAACTGAACAAGCATGTGAAAAATTTAAGGCTGCATTTTTATATTTATTAAAAACAGCCTAAATAATTAAACTAGTTGATTCACTAGTGGCTTTCAGGCTCATGCCCAGAGTGAAAGGTCGTGACCTGACATACCATGGCCCCACTTGGTACCGATGATTGACAGGAAAAGGAAATAAGTTGATATCTTTCACGTGGGAATCACAGCTTGTAGCAACTATGAGCAAGTGGGCTATTTGGACTTTGTGGGAAAACTTAATTGTGTTATTATTCAAAATCTTCGTTCCCAAAGTTGGTTCAATGGTGATTTATTTACTTATGTGATAAAACAGCTGTGTACTGTAATAAAATACAGGTCACTTGCTGATGTTTAATGCACAAAAGTGAGGATATGTTTAGTTTCTTTTACTTTGAACTCACATTCATGCTAGGCAGCAGGGATGACTTTGAATTGTTAGGAATTTTCTGTTAGTGTATTGGAAATAATTAATGTCCTCATCATACTATATATTCTTCAGTGCCTAGTTATGGAGAATGAGGAAGGCACCATACACTGAAATATGAGTGCCTTTCCACCATATGCTTTCATTATTTCTTTATAATGATAAAAAGGGGCTGCATTCAGTGCCAGACAATGTCATGGCCCCAGAGATTTCAGTGGCCCGCAGAAAAAAGAAGAAAAAAGCATTTATGATATGAATGAGGATTTGAAATGGCTTTTTAAAAAAGGCCTAAGATCCACTTTCACCCTAAATTCTGAAATCACTTGAAAGATGTCTAGATGCAAGCGAGTTTGAAGAATAGCAACTTTCTACCAGGCTCTGTTTTATATGCAGTATCACTGCCATCTTGGCCATGCTTTGTTACAAGGTCACATAATTGTACCAAGCAATAGGGCACAGTCTAACTTCACTTATTGTCTGATTTGTTCTAGCAATGAACCCTGTCATCTTTATCCAGAGTACATATTCTTTACCCCAGTCATTTACAAGTTAGCTAAGTGTGCACTTTTGGTTTATCAGTCCAAGTTGAGAAGTACAGCGGATTTAATATCAGCTGGCCTATTATTGTGCCTTTCTGCTCTTTCCCCAAAGCCTGAAGTGTGGGGACAACATGAACTGCACTGGGGTGCAGCTCCATACCGTACTCCAGGTATTCCCCATCCTTTTGCAGAAATGTCACACAGTGCCAATTGCTGTGACCTTGTGTTGTTTGCTGGTATACGGGCTGTTAGATGATAACGGTCCCATTAAAAGTCACATTAACATAAAAAGTAGTTTTAGCCCAGCACAGGCCATTGCAGGGAAGGATTGCACATTTGAGCTCTGTGTGGCACAATACTTTCTTTGATACAGCAGTCAGTCCTGGCATTTTCCTCAGGCTATCTCCAGTATAATTTCTTTTCTTACTCTTTTTTTTTTTTTTTTTTTTTGTATCTTACTCTCAATACAGAGCAAAGTATCTCTGCATGGGAAGCTGTGGAAACTCTACCACTTGTAGCACATTCTCTAGGAGAATTTTAAGCCTTAAAATAATCTGATTCAAACACCAATGAACAAGCCTGGTTACAGAGTAAATCAAGATAAAGGTTGCTTCTCACAGAGTAAGAGCTGGTGGTATTTCTCTTGCCTTGTTTTGATGTCATTCCTTCATATTTAACATCAGACAATAGTGCATAATTTACAAATAGTATAGACTACAGATCCTGCCACAGAAGTACAGATCTGTGATGAATAAATTACAGTTACCAGCTAAGGAGGAGAAATGAAATAAAGAAAAATGGGTCCAGGGGCAATAACATACTGCAGAAGAGGGAGCTACTCAGGATACTGACTTTTCCAGAAGAAAAAGGTATGTACATTCTGTACCTACTTGTCCTGAAAGGAAAAGGCTATGATTAACCCAAATCTAGCCATTTTATAGAATGTACTCATTTATAAAACTGAGAGACTACAAACCGGAGATCAGAGCTGTCACCAGAGCGGTTCAATGAAGTACCAGCTGCAGATACATGGAAACTTGTACACTGGGTTAGAGGCTACAGTCTGACCTTGCACAGCCCATGATCTAAAAATCGTGATGACTCTGGCTTTTGACTGACTTTGTCTAGATTCAGCCCGAACATCAGGAGGCAAAAGGCTCTCTATCCTGTGCCAATTCTCTGATCTTCCATTCCTCTCCACCTCCCCACCTCCAGGCTTTCTGTTTCAGCAGCTCCCTGAAGTGAGCACCATGGCTGTGAATCCAGAAGTGAAGAAGCCTTCAGAAAAGTGCAGTTATTCTTAGCGTTGTTTTGCTGATGTTTTTCTTTCTTTTTCTCCTTTTTTAAAGAAAACAGAAACCCTGCCAAAATGTGGGTTCTTTGATGTGCTTTGGAAAGAAAAACAATGCTATCTATCCAAGCACTCTGAAAGGAACAAAAACATGTCATTTTAAGGCATGAATTACTTGAGAGGAACAATCAATACATATCACAATTAAAGATGGTCAAGAATTTTTTAATGTTTTGCTGGAAATTTTCAGATACATTTGCCTGTTTCAGTGAAACTTTCTTTGAGAAAACTTCCTGAATTCTATCGTAGGTGAAAGTCAAGAGGGGGAAGAAAGAGGAAGAAACTGATATTTTCTGTAGAACATTCAATAATCTAATAATAACCTTAGGAGATATCCTAGATTCCATTCAAGCTTTTCTTCTGTCAGTTTGGATGAGTATGTGAACCTGCCTCATCCATTTTACTCATCTTAGTTTGGAATGAGTAAAAGAAAAAAAAAAAAAAAAAAGATTATAAAAGCGGTGTCTGTTCGTTTTGTTTGTTTGTTGATTCAGCTTTGAGTGGAGAGATTGCTTTATAAAGCTCTCCAGCTGTAAATGAGACACTAACTTCATTGTGTCATAGTTAGGAAATTTGTTTAAGATGGAAGTGTCCCAGGTTGGAATCTTTGGCCTGCAATCGAAGGGAAGTTTTTAAGCTGCAGTCTTAGAAGTTATAACTCAGTAATTAAACTTCTATCTGCCTTCTTTTTTTAAGGGTTCTCCTCCATCACCCCAACAAATGTTGAAAGACCTTATTCATGCAATAAGATTTTGTGACATTTTTATGAAGCCCAGGCACTTAATAGAGACATTCTTTCTACAATGTAATTAAACCAATGTAAAGAGGCACTTGTGTCATTTCTCTCTTTTCATTGAAGATTTTTACAGATTTCCTTTTTTTTGACTTCCTGTGACAGTGCCCATTGCATCATTTACACTGTCTTCACTTGCTTTCCACTTGTGGTTGTACAACTTCACTTTAAAGAGGTTTCTACTCTATATCTAGTATTTCCAGTCCAGTTTTTTCAAAGAAAAATGAGTAGAAATTACACATAGAATGCAAATGACAGGGATAATTGCTTGAGATTGATAATTAAGGTGTTTGTTGTGTCATTGTCTATGCTGCACTTACTCCATGGATTAAGCTGGTTCACTTTGAAAGATCACTTCCTACCTCAAGTTCAGACTAGTTACTGTTAGAAAGATAAAGAAGCCTGACTTTCAGAAGAAAGGTGCTGCGTATTTCTTGAAGGTTTCTTCATTTGAGTATCTAGAAATTTGAGACTTCTACAATCTCTAATCACCTTGTGAAAGTCCAGGCCAGGATTTCAGACTTCGAGGATAGCAAGCAAATGCCTTAAATTAGAGTTTTCGATTACAGAATATTAAATTCCCTTCTGTAACAGGAGATGGTTTAGGAGAAATGGGAATAGCCAGGTGGGAGTAATTGGTTTTGGAAGAGTTGTATGTGGGAGCTCTGCCCAGCACTTTCTTTTATTATGCCTGTTTTCCTTCCACAGTTCAGGAAAACTCATATTCATGCACACTCTTACACTTCACTGGGATTCCCTAGCTCGGAGACTGTCAGCATTGGCTTATTATACAAGCCCTTTGTTTTATCCTATACAATACATCTCGCTATACGCAATTTGGCCTCTTAACCTGCCGTGAAATATTTCAAGGGCTTGTTGCTGGAAGACGTGTCTCTCTTTGCTATGATTTGTGCAGCCGTGGCTGCATTTTCATGACAGCTTATAATGATTCGTGGTGGGTTGCAATACAATGAACTCATGCCGCAGAACAGCACACTGAAAAAGATCTTTCAAATTATTGTTCCGGTGCAAAAGGTGCCCAATCACCTTCCACCTGCGGATTAGTTGGTTGCTATAGGAACACACTGTAGGTTTTCAGTGCTGCGCTACTGTAGTGCCCAGATTACTGACTCTGACAAACACAATAGGGGAAAAGAATCACGGGTTATTAGTGCTGCTGATGATGTGATGTTATAAACCTGGGGTGGTATAGAATGGATGAATAGAGCAAGAGCCTTGAAACACGAAGGACAGGAGGAGGAGAGGGAGCAGAGTGAAGTGGAGCTAAAGTCATCACCACAGAAATGTTGTCTTTGATCTTATTTTCCACTCTGAATAGATATTTTCATAATATAATGCCAAATGCAAGCAATGCTGTAACTGATGGCAGAGCCACTGGTCATGTCTTTATGTTAGTAGGGGGTTACCCCGCCTCCTTTCTCTTTTCTTACACTGAATACTGAAATCTGAACATTTTCATTCCTGCAGGATTAACTCTGACCAAGGTCAGAGCAACCAGTCACCAGTATTCTTCATGGGAGAGTCAGGCCTCCTGCATCCCTGGGAAAAATCACCTGAAACATCCACCTATGCACAGGATTAACAGGGAATTTTGCAGTGTCAGAAATGTGTGGTGAGTAGCTGAGATCAGATCTCTGTCTACTTTGGTGGCCATAACTGAGATTCAGGAGTTTACACTGCCGAGCACCCTCCTGCAGAGCAAGTTACCTATGTGCTTCGTAGGGGAGAAATAACTGCTTGCAGCTCTGATTTGTAGACGGTCTGAAGTTCCCAGAAATAGTTTTGTTACCACTTGTGCTTGGGCAGGGTGAAGCAAAGGAATAAAATATATCCCTGTCCGTTGCTTGTGTGCCTTGAGCAAAACAAGCTGTGTTTAGTCACAAGTTCACCAGATGGTACTCTGGGGGTTATTGCTGTTATATTACATTACTGCAATATATTAGACAAGGCGCAGTGATTCATTCTCGCTCCTCATTGCTTTAGGAGGCTCTGTTTCTCTCCTGATGGAAGCACAGCTGACCCTGCTGCTCATGACCCTAGAGACCCATGTAGGGTCCCTGTTGGTGCATGTCCACCATGGACAGGAAAGCCAGCCCTATAACAGCACCAAACATTACAGAAAGACGTGGCTTGCATTCATCTCTGCAGCCAGAGAAGCATACGTTTAAGTGACTCTACTTTCTGATTAGCTGGCTGATTCGTAACCCATTTTTTTTCAACCCTGACTGCCCTTTCCCTTCTTCTGTACCCCTACCCCGCTTGTTTTGCCTTTGCATTTGGCCCACCCTGGACTTGCAATTGGACCCATGTGGCCATCTAAGCTGGGAAATGACATTGCTCAACCACTTGTTCGCAAAATGAAGTACAGAGTCTGCACTTTTAGAGCCCAAGAACTATAAAAATACCACAGAGAGGCATTTTCCTCCACTTCTGCTACTCTGCAGACTGAACCCTTTAGTCGAGTGAATTATGTGCTGACCGACACCTAACAACCCATAGTGGATTGATGCCACATATGCATGCAGGGCATAGGTGCTGCTGTTGGTCAGCTGGACTGCCCTGGGACCATCTGGCACCCCTCTCCGACCTCCCTGTCTCCACCATTATGTTTACTGACCAGCTGCTTTTTCTCATTGCCATTGACAAAGCTTCCCAAGCCACCGTTTCCTCTTGCTACCAGAGGAGACAAAGAAATACTAGAGACTTCCATGCTCTCCCAGTGATCTTGAGCTTCTGGTACCCTGAGGCCCTGCCCTGGTTTGCAGGTTCCCTTCTGCTCTTCAGTGCTGTTCTCATGGTAGCTAGGACACTAACATTAGCTTCCCAGTGACTTCTTCCTCTCCCTAGCCACAAGCCCAAGATTATCTATTCCACTTCCACAAATCAATGAATCCATAAGCAGTATAAGGAGTGACAAAACTTATTTCAGTTTTGCCTGAGGCATCTAAGAGTGATGAAACAGGTTGGTCTGAACACGCTTGGATCAGAACTTTACCACAGGTGTTACTGTAATTTCAGGCAACTTGACAACTGCGAATTGGACCCTCTGTCCTTTGGATTACGCTTTTCATTTCATGATCCTCTGGAGGAAAATTAATTTGCCAGACTGAGCTCCTGCCTGCAAATTTAGAGGGACAGGACACACTCTGCCTGTATAGTTTTAAATGGGGACTTAAAACAGAAATGCAGACAGATACCTAACCAGGGAAGTATGACGATGCAGCTCCAATAAAATAATGGGAAAATCTTCCATTACCATAGTCATATGTATGTATGACCTTAGCAATGCCCAGGATTGCCATGGGAGCAACAGTGCAACACTCCCGTTATGCCTTATTTTTTTATCAACAATGTTCTCCTTCACTTTGACGTCAGCTTCAAGATTGCTTGCTGTGATGTGCTGCACCTTTCATATTTTCTTTCCAGTCATAATATTGCTTCAGTCGTAACCTCAGCACTTTGAGGAATAATTGTCCCTGACAAGGGGGTGAATCACTGGCAGAGAGTTGATAAGCATTACATACAGATGACAGAAGTCAGGACATATCGGATTACTGCTGTGAATATAATAAAAGAGAGCCTAAACACTTTGGCAGCTCAAAGACAAGCCATTTCATAACTCTCTAGTGGGGCTATTATCTTCCATTTACTGCCACTGATAACCAGGTTGCAACTGTCTCCCTAGGATCTAGTTACAATTCACTTAACACTTAGAGGACCAGACATATTGGAGGACACTCAGATGAGGATAATTTCTTAAAGATCATTTATTTTTAAATTTTTATCTTCCTTGCTCCTCTCTTTATAGTGCGATAAGAACCTAAATCAGGAAGCTTTGAACTTCCTTCGGGAAAGGAGAGTTCATGGTCATCTTCCCTTTAATCTTTCACTCCTGAGTTTCTTTTGAAGCCAGTCATTCATATCCAGCTGAACAAGTGACAAGCAGGTTTCCACCTCTCTTGCTCTTGTAATACATGCACCTAGACCTAAAAGCTTGTTCTAATACTGACTCCATTAGGTTTACATGTAGGTGTTATGTTTTTATTTTTGTAGCCAGGAAGGGGCACTTGAGCTTACAAATCAGTGGGTGTTGGTGTATCAGTAGCAGATAATTTACAGCAGCGCCAATTACAATCCACATTGATGGAATCTGGATACAGATGATACTTATGTGCACTGCATGAGATTTTGTTTCCAAACCTGCGTGCTTAAGATGAGTTTAACACTTCAGGCTTTTAGATATCAAACTTCTCTCTTTTAGGCTAAAGACAAAAATAACTGTTTTGCTAATGCAGAAATCTGGCAGATGACCAGTGAGTCTCCTTACTATCCAGCACACCACTGAGGAACATTTATCAAGCTTAGGGAGGAAACCCTCTCTGTGTGAAGTGAAACTCTATATTCAGCAAAATTTTTCTCCTGAAGCAATACCAAGAGCAGCAAATGTGAGCTGTGCTCAGCTTTCAACATATGAGGTGTTTTTAGATGCAAGACAAAAGCTGTTTCACTCTTCCTCAGGCTGAAGATAGGTATATACATCTGTAGATTGGGAGCCTTATTTTGTAAGTTTGGATACATAATTCCATACATGGATTCTAGTCTGCCAGAAGCCCCTTCACAGACACTGGCTGACAGAAATCTTTCCAAAGATGGATCAGGAGGGTGGGAGGGCTTTTGAGACCAAGTGCTGTTGGCAACTCAGGTTGCAAATTTATAAATTTATTCCTAGACCCCATGTAAAAATGTTCTTACATTCCCACTGCTGGAAGCTCTGCAAAGAAGCCTCCCTATGTGTGTTTGAACAACCAGACTTGGTGAACTAGGAAATAAAACATCGTTCCCCCTCTGCTACTTACACCTTTATCCCCCAGTGCAAACTTTAAGTCTTAGCTGGCCAAAATTTGGTCCTTACTGTTTTATATAAAACAACACAAATCTATAAGGAAAGAAATTGAACTGGCCTTTCTTAAACTACAAATAATTGCCTTTTCAGTATGATTTGCATCCCTGCTTGATTTTTCATGGCACGAGCTTTCTTCTGCTACAGAGAACCAATAAAGGAGACCAGCAATTAAGGAGGGAGGAAAAAGTCCAGTCATTGTTGAAACAGTAATTCCAAGTGGTTTCTCTTCAGGACTTCTGGATCTGACCACTAACTTTCTAGCAGCCAGGGAAAGCCAACTGAATACCTTTCTGCCGCTTTATCCATCCGTAAAATAAGGGTGATCAATCTTACCTGCTCAACAATTTTGTCACATGGTGCAACCAAGTAATATCTGTAAATTGCTTTAAGATGTTGAGATCAAGGGAATGATGGAAGTGCCAAGTGTCGTCGTTGTTATTGTATTAACAATGTTGGCTCTTTTCACTGTTCATATGGTAGCCTGGCTGGAATTGGGCAGGAAGCCCAATAATACCAGCAACCAAGAAACTAAAATAAAATGTTTTACTTAATGAGTGCCTCTGTTTAATCAGAAGCCTGTGTAATTATGTCGCAGAGGGCTAAGGGTCTAATGTTTTCCTAATACATTTGCTTTTAAAGGGACGATTAACCTGGCATATTTCAAGATGATAAGCTGCTGCTTTGTTCAGTTCCAGTTATTTTTTCCTGCATTCCCTGGTGGGTCCAGAGAGAACCTAAGAGTCAGAGGATTTTTCTTAATTGCACAATAACTATCTTGTATGTCTGATGCTGGAGTATTTTCTGAAGAAACAGGTTATTAGTCCTGGGTTGGATGGCTTTGCAAGAGAATTCAGATGCTGAATTTATTCTGTTCTGGCTCCTCCGAGGCATGGCATACAATATAGAAAGCCCTCAGCATGTCTGCCTAAAACAGTCAATATTCTTCGGTGTCAGTTTGGCCAGGAAGAAGGAATAAAACTATACCTTATCTTGAATCAAATACTCTCTGGTTTAAGTAATGTTTTCAGTTTACTTCTGAAAGGTATGTTTCTGCATGTGTTTTGCAATATCTGTGTACGTCTGTCCAGTTAGTAGTTTTCAAACATTTTGAAGAGAATAAAGAGCAAAAAATCTTTTTACCTCCTGAAGACAGGTGTCTTAAGAGATACTAAAGATCACTCCATATTGAGATTCCAGGGAAGATACTTATGCTGTAAGATATGGAGGGAGTAATTTTATGTCATATGTATGAGTTTCTCTGATCTACCCTTCTGTGAAGGGGTCAGGTAAAATACATTACATTCACATACCTTATAGATGTTTGATCATTTTTGTTTTTAAAGATCTCAAGTACAGAAGATCCCATGGGCCCTCTGGGGAACTTATCCCAGCACTTTGCCTGTAAGGACTTTTTCTACTAAGCAGGGTCTTCCCTCCATGTTCTGTTTTGATTTGCCATGATGAGGATGGAAGACACACTATTGTCATCCCCTTCCCCTAGGAGATAGCCCCATGTATGAACATTATGTGTTTATAGTGAGATGACATTTACTGGGTGTTTGTTCAAACTCTTTTACAACATAGTTTGTGTTTGTGTTTGGGTGTGAGAATGGTGAGAATGAGATATTTTTTTCATGTAGTATGGTAGTCCTACATATTCCCTGACGCTTTAAATTGCTTTTAAAGGGAAAAAAATGATCTCTTATTGGAAGCAGAAAACATTTACCTCCTTGTATATCAGCTATCGGCCACATGGGAATTTGGTAGGAAAGAAAGAGTTAATAATATCATTATCAGGTCAGCAACTTTGAGAGGCTCTTCCACTTTGAAAACCATTTTCTTAATTATTTTAAGTTAACACTTAAATGCATAGAAAAAATAATGTGTAATCTGAAACCCCGGACATGGGGACAGGACTGGATTGAGATAACATTAAAGATTTTATTGCTGTTACATTATAAATTATTTCTATTATGATGGCCCTATGGGTATTCCATTCTGTCAGTTCGCTTTCGCTGTTACATCACTTAATGCTATTAACACACTTTAGGGTATAACATTACAGTTTTATTGTGGAAACCTTAAACACTTACATCCAAAGTACTGAATCAAGTTATTATCCTAGCTGACCAGATCTGGTCTATTATCATTTTATCACTCATAAAAACCTGTGATTCAATTTGATTTAACACTTGAGGAAAAATCATGGCTTATATATGCTTAAACCTCGTTGCTATATTAATACAAAGCAACACACGGATGACTTCATTTTATTAAAGCTGAGGTTGCCCTGGGAACTGCATTTATGATCTTTATGCCACATGAGAAACTTGATATGACCTGTTGCCATTTGTCGTTCACTAGTAAACTGACAAGGTTTTCTTACCAGTATATTAAAGAATTGTGAACATTTTACCTTTCTTACTGCATTCATTATGCACTCAGAAACCGTACATTGATCACAGTGTGCTAAGGTATCTCTCCCTGTCTTGGAGTCTTACCTTGTAGACTGGAAAAATGTTGCACACTGAAAGGTGATATGTGCTCCGCTGACTTTAATATTAGAAAAAAATTAGGCTCTTGTTTCTGTGTTTGGAGTGTAAACAATATTTTTTTTGTGCAAAATGACTGTGTTGTCTTCTGTATAGGCCAGCAAAGGTCTTTTAACACTTGTGCAATGTTTAGAGGCAGAAGTTTCACTGAAGTCACTGATTAGCATTGTGCAGAAAGTTGATTATTGGTTTTGGTTTGCTAAGTCAAAATAAGAATACATTGCTTGGCACTGCCATCATTATTTCATATCTTGCTTTGGTTATCTGTTGTTTCCATTGAGGAGAAAGTGGAAAACTGTATGTGAAATTTAAAGCGTCTCTTGGAAATGAAAAATCAGGATGCTTTGAGGTTCGAAAATGTCTAAATGAAACATTTGAATTTTTTTACTTCAGGAGGAAGAAGACGAAAGACGACAAGGCTATGCTGGTGTGGAAAAGCAGTGCTTAGCAAGGAGTGCCACTCCTGCAACCTGTTTCCCACTGAGGCTGGAGGAAGGAGTTTGTTCAGCCCAACATCTAGGAGTTCACCAATGCGATGGCATTCCCAGGCTGTAAGGTGGATCACTGAACCAACCAGTCCCGTTCTGGCATGCGCACAAAATTTCCCTAGCAACAAAGATGACAGCTTGGTAACGGTAGCTGCTGCTTAATGGAAAACATTAGAAAAATAATTAATTCTAGATCTATGTTCCCTCTTTGCATTTTCATATTTATCACAAAAAAAGTGTTCTAAGAAAAAAGAAAAAAACACACCATCCAGAACTTTATGAGGGTCAAACACAAAGCTGTACATGTAAATAGGGGAGCCTCAAAAGCTAGGAAAAATGTGACCATGTAATTCTGACACACAAATTTTCATTTTTAGCTGCAGCTATATTGTTTGCGACTTAACAAGTGGGCCTGTGTACTTGTTGTGGGAGTGGTGTGGATGTACAATTTTTTATTCTTGCATCAAACATGAGGGAAGGTCAAATGTGTGTTAAATTCCAAGTCAGCATTTTTGGTTATTGTTGCTTGAAGTAGATCCTTTTCTGCTCAGAGCTGGGCTCACTGGAAAGGAATTAATATCTTAACAAAAGCAAAACCCTGTCTCTGGTAAAATCTTCCCCTTTTTATTTTTTAATAAAAGCAAACACCGAAAATTTTTGTTCTTCTGTTGCAAGTGTTCTGAAAAAGTCCAGTGAGGACATAAAGACAACTACATGGCCATTTGTCCAGGTAAAATAAATAAATAAATAAAAATCAGAGCAACGCTACATCACCATGTGAAATACACAAATTAGGTGGAGATACATTAACTAGTAACATTCATCAGTCTGAAGTGATACAATTTATTACATGATAATAATGGCCATAGTTGTATAAGTAGTGAAGGTAAAATTACATCATGACTTGCATTAGCAGTATGAGATTATATCCTGATTAATGCACAATTAACTTGTCATGTGTACAGCGCATGTGTTTGTAGGTGGACAGATGGGTTACACTGTGTCTCATGCTCACATATGTAGCATTTATCACTTTCTCCCAACTTTCTCCTATATCTCCAGAAATTAGATAGCTACATCCACTAAAATGCTTAGGTACCCTGCCAGTTTAATGCAGAGCCACCTAGAGTTGATATATGACTAAGAGACCCTTGGAGATGACCGCTGGGAAATCTTGAACACATGCACAAGTCCTGTTCCTCTCTACAGATTGGGAGCCTCATCCGTGGCTCCAGGGAGACATCTCCAAGGTGAGAGCAACAGCCTTAACTGCTCTTCTGCTGGCAGGCACCAGCCACCTGATCTGTTTTCAGAGTTGTATATCACAGCTGCTACCCCCAAGAGAAAGCCCCCAGCACACTAAATGACTGTGGATGAGGAATGCTTTTGCTCTTTTTTTAATTCTGATTTTTCAGGGGGAAATGATTAAGCTACAAGGACAGCTGAGAAGGATTTTTACTTTTAATTGTGATTACGGAGGGAGATGCCTCAGCTTCGCATGAACTCCTTCTTAGATGCTGAACTGTGTTATTTGTCCATGTGCTGACATTCAGGCTTGCCTATCCATATGCTCCCTCCCTCTGTTTTTTTTCTGTTGAGCGTGTGTGTGACTACACATCTGGATGTATGCAAACACATATAAAATAGCAAGGTAGTTAACACTGTTGAAGGGAAACAAAGAACGTGCAAGTTTTAATCTCTGTTCTATCACAAATTCAGTGTTTGTCCTTGAGAAGCTAATTTTAATTTCTCTTACCACGCTTCTCAGTCTGAAGTCGGGGGGAGGGATAATATGTTGTTATACTAGCCTACCTCACACTGTATGTGATATTCAATTAGCTGTTTGAAGTTGTAAATTGCTGAGTGATGATAGAACATAACTTTTCAAAATAAATGGCATCAGATATTTTTTTTGCACAGTTTTTAGTACTGAAATCTGCCAGAAAGGTTTGCCTGACTTTGATCCGTCCTGTGTTTTATTTTCATGTTTGATGGTTCTCCCTGGTTCCAACACCAAATGATGGTCATTTTCCAGCACTTTCAATTTAGAAGCAAAAGCTCATATAATAATGGAAAAATCTAATAATTTTGTTTTCTTGAAATTTCTTTTCCAGATGACAATATCAGGGACTTGTTGATTTGGATATAGGGCACCCAGCATTTGGGAACATGTAGATTTTGAATCCAAATTTTGCACATCTTTAGTGTTCAAGGGAAAAGGAACCATATTATGTTTGAATTCAACTGTTAGAATATCTTCAAGTTCTTCAAAATTACTACTTCTAAATAGAACTTAGCAGAGTAGAAATATTGTTTAAAATCTGCATGGCTACAAAATACCACATTAGCAAATTAATACCTGATAAACATGCTTGTATCAAACAGTTCCAGGACGGAGAGTGCATGCATCTTTTCCATGTCTGACTTTTCTGATTCTGTGATAATTAACTAAGGTCATTTTAGATTATACTTCTTATGCCTACAGTAGAGATTTGACTCTGTCCTGTACAAGGAGTCTATTTTTGTTGTTAGGAATTCACTTTATTGTGCCCTAGTCTCCATTTTCAATATATGTGAGAGATACTGTCAGGGGATGATGCTACAGAAGGCTAACCAAGACTTCATTTACGCAAGTGAAAATGAAAAGTGACATCAGCATTTATTTCAGATTTAGGTCCTGAGATAACAAAACTGAAATAGGTTTTTACATTAGCATTAAGCCTGTATTCTTGTATTTGGGTGCACATTGGACTTTAGACTAGGATAGGAGAGACCAGGATCTGGTCTGCTTCCTTTGAAACGAAACTAAAACCCCATGCATTATTAAAAATAAAATCATTTTCTCTCATTCTTTAGGAGTGGCTTCTATGTCTCTTGAAGTACTTCAAAATGACAGAAAAGAGAGACTTTCAGTTGCACCAGCTGAAATAACTGACTTGCTCTTCACTTGTAAGAGTGAATTTAAGATTCAATGATGTATCAATGCTTACATTGGCCGTGGGCAAAGGTAGGAGGAAAACAGATTATTTCCTTTGTTGGTAATCTCACTATTAAAAAGAATTATCAAGTCTAAAAAT
The DNA here is from genome assembly GCF_017639655.2 of Falco naumanni. NCBI lineage: Eukaryota > Metazoa > Chordata > Aves > Falconiformes > Falconidae > Falco > Falco naumanni. Next base: position 8,134,421 of record NC_054060.1, on the reverse strand, counting down.
GTAAGTAGAGTAGACTTGGGGCATGTTGACAATTCAGGCAAAATACTTTGGGTTGAAGTAGTTAATTGGCAAGTCTGAAGCATTTCAGTGTTAAACTGTTAAACATAAATTTAAAAAATGTAATTATATTTAAGACAGGCATCCATTTCAAACCAAGAAACTGAAAAAAAAAAAACCTCCAACCATGCCATTCTCTAGACAGTGTTTGGGGGAGAGGGGAGGGGCAGGAAAGAAAGAAATAGTCCAATGGATTTTGCATTGCCAGATCAGTATTCTTCCTGAAAAAAAAAAAGTTTTCTGCAGAACTTTGTCCAAGCACACAATTAATTTTTGCTGCTGTTCAGAAGACATCACAGCTCATGGAAAACCAGCATAATCACTGGCTCGCACCTGTGTTAATTCCCAAATTAGTTTCCCAAGGGCTGGAGCCTTCCCAAAACAGACACATGTAACTTCTCAACCACAAATACCTGGTTTGCCCTCTGAACGGTGCCCTACCAAATAAATTAGGGGAAGACACACTGTACAGTTCACACCAGCTCCACTGTCTGGGAGGGCTAAATACTTAGTACTTCATTTTGTTTTTTTGAAATTCCCTTTCAGCCCAAATTATTGACGTCTAGGCAGGAAGCCTGTGAGAGCTTAAGGGATCTGACATCCGTGACTAAGACAGTTAATACGCTTCGTCAGAAAGCTACTAACATGAGCCAGGTAGCAGCTCGCCTGTTAGCATTACAGAGCAGAAATTGAAGGGGTTTGGGGTGCATCTTTCAAGCTTCAGGAGCTGCTTTGCAACGTTTTTGAGCAGAGAACATGCAAGGCAAATGCAAAAGATTATCCCCCCTCCTCCAGTCCCCATCAGTCCCCAGCCCAGCCTGTAATTTGGCAAGATGAATGAAGTGTTTTCGGAGTGTCATCACTTCTGCCTCTGGCAGATTTGCTTCCCCAGTCTGCCTTTCGCCTTTTGGACCTGTCACTCAGCCCTTTGGCAGAGGGGAGGAGGGGGAGGGAGGAGGAAATCATCTCTTTGCTAATCACCTATCACAAGCAATGAAATCCCGCAGGCTCCATGCCAGCTAGGTACATTTCAAAGGGAAATGGAGGGGGGCAAAGTGTCACTCAAGGCAGATATTTATGAAAGATGACAGTTTGCAAATATCTCAATCTTGGACAAGGCTGCTCCAGTGACACAGAGGAGTGTTGCAAAATTGGAAGAGTCAGCAGCCAACATTTATTTCATCAGGACCTGTCCAATCTTCAGTGATCGCTTGACAGTCTGGGGATTGCTGGCACAAGCCGGCCTCTTTCTATTGGTTGCTTTCATTTAGTTTGCATGGATCAGTCTAAAGAGTTGTAATAAATATGTAAAGAAAGATAAAAGGAGTAGTTTTGCAGAGCTGCATCCTCAATGGAAGAACCGGCACAAAGCTGCACTACCCTTTTTAGCTATGCCAAATAGCAACAGTAGTAATTACATCTCTATTGATTGTTACTGTGTGGGAACAATGAGATATAGGCCCCATCTCGCTCACGGAGACCCCCCCACGACTTCCAGGCTCTCCCTATTGCCACCAGTGGCTGCCACAGCAGCACCAGCTTCTCTGAGGAACTTCCATCCTGCCACCCTTGGCTACTGACGTAGTATAGGGGAGAGCCCGCCGGGTTTGTAGGGCTGCATAGAAAATTTGCTGCTTGTGCAGCAGCCAGGTGAACATTTCAAAAGCTCGTTTCCACAGCTCTGCGTGATTCAAGGTGTTTGCCTCTCCCGCCCTCCACACCCTGAGGTAACACCACCATGGCGGGCGGGGCATGGCCGGCAGCTGCTGGCCCTGAGGGCTCAGCCAATCAGAGGGCTCCGTTGCCACCCCATGAGCAGTGCAAGGGTCTATTTCCTGCCCTGCTGCACTCAGCCCCCTTCTGGAGGCTGCAGGCGCCATTTTGAGCCATGGTGGTTGACTCCAGCAAAGGAGAAGACATTCACCGTGCCATGTGTCTCAGCTATGACTGCAGGTGTGTGTAGAGCACCCAGGGATACAGTCACTGCAGGGAGGGAGGTGGGCAGGAAGCCACAAGGCCCTGGGGAGCAGAAGAATAGAGGACCAAGCAGGTAGGATGGGAAGAAACCGTGGTAAGGGAGAGGAGCGATGTTTGCATGCAGGGGAATAGGGTCAGACCTGGGTGGCAGGGTGAAGGCTGCTGGTGGGCTGTCCTGCTGGAGACTGTGAGAGCTCAGACAGGGGAGGGCACGTCTCAGTGCTGAAGTGCTGTTGCCATCAGCCATTCATCAGGGAAACGCTCCTGTGTGGGGACTGGCTCCAGCACTGGCTCTCTGCCTTGTTCTGTAGGGTCTGTAGCTTAAAGCTTTGAGAACCTGAATTTCTGATCATAGGGTACGTGCTTCTGCCTCTTAATTGCCCCTGTCATTTTATTTACTCTGTTACAAGCTAATTCAGAGGACAGTAACACAAAAATGCTGTCTCCTATAGGAACAATAGCCTAACAGATTGAATTACTCTGCTGTGGGCTGAGAAGCAGCAAACAGCTTCTGAAATGCCGTGCTAGAAAGGTCTAAAGTAAATGCAGTTATTGACAGCAGCAGAGGAACAAATGCAGCTAATTGGCACAAAACCTGGAATTTCCAAATGAAGACGTTTTCTTTTGGATAATTAACAAGGAATTGTAGATAATAACTGGAATAATCCTATCTGGATATTCACTATTTTCATGGTCAAATATAAGGCCTAAAAGGAGAGGCTAATTCAGCTACTTGCTATGTGTTGTTTTCTTGCATCTCATGCACTAAGGGTATGTGTGACTCATGGGGAGTAACGTGGATGGAGGTGGATTATGTTAGCAGAATGCAAAACTGCCCTTCTGTTTTAGGGTTTTAGCAATTCAATTGAAATGGATCGTGAATTCAATTAAAAGCCTTGTTCTTCCTTTCTTTATGCCTTGCATATCTCAGAGTTTTGCATAATTTAAACTAAACTGTGGCATAAAACAGCACCCTTATTTCAGTCATCAAAAAGTAAGTGTTTTCTCAAAGGTCTCTGGAGTTCAATCAGGATGCACATGGGTGATAAGTGGTGAGATGCTATAGAGCTCCTGATGAGAGAAACTACCATTGCTTTTAATCTAGTATATTGCTAGTAAATTTTAAGGCAACAGGTAACTCATGGATCTCAGTAGGACTGTATTATTCTCCAAAATTAATAGTGAAAGGAGAATAAATGTACCAACAAGGTCTGCCTATTCAGAGTCCAACAAAGTGGGAGTATTCACCAGAGGTTCATAGAAGTGCAGCTTGCTTTTCATAAACACTCAGTTCAGTGGTGTTTACAGGTGTGCTGAGACTAGTATACTTGTGATGTAGGCCCTAAGGTTAATTCATGCTAGCCAAAATGGTAAAAGTTGCAGAACAGCCCTCTGCATTGTCTGCTGTGCTAACCTGTTCAAAACTGGCATGGAGAATCCTCCTCCACAAGTTTCTCTCTTGGCCTCTCCTTGCAGCCCACAGAAAAGCTGATCAGCTGAGTGGGTGCGTTAACTGAGGGAGAGGTTAGCACCCTCCCTTTACTCTATTACAAATATCTTTGCCAAAACAAATTATTCTTGCCCAAGGATTCCTGGGTAAATTTTCCATCACTGGGGGGAAAGAAAAAATGAAGTGTTATAAAAGGCTAGTTAATCACCGCATACCCTGCAAAGAGCAGAAGGCCATTCCAGAGTAATTGGAGTTATCTTCATTATTCTTATTTTCAATTACATTTCAAAATCAAATAACAACTTGCCTTTTAGAAAGTTTCATAATCTAAATCCCACTTCTATAATTTTTACTTAGTGCTTACTTAGACAAAAGTTCTCCTTGATTGTAATGGCCCCTCAGCTTCTCGAAGAAACTTGATGAAAGAAAGAAATTAGATTTGGTCTTTGAAATCACAGAGTACTAAGCTGTCCACGCAAATGCACACGAGTTCTTGCAAGTCACCTGTCCTGTTATTTAAATCTATTTTGAAATAACTGCTTTTCAGGTGCCATCTTGACACCAATTAAACACACAGCTGTGCATCTGTTTAACTATAGGGCTTATAGGGCTAGACTATTTATGGGTTGTAACTCAGGCCATTGCTGTTACTGCAGAGTAAGCAGAATGATTCTTAATAATTATTAAACTGTTGATGAAAAAAAATAATGGCTGCATCTAAACTATCCCAAGCAGGTGCACTGTCTAGTTGTTTACTGGCCTTCTTGGAGGTAGCTGCTTGTGCTCTGGTTCAAAAGCTATTGGACTGATGTTAGCTTATGCTGAAGTGTGCAGGGAAAACATTCTCAGAGGTTTTTGGTTCTGGGGCACAATACAAGAATCACGGTTATCCTCTGGATAAGGGGAACAGGCCTCTGACAGTGATGGAGACCTCTTTCTTGTGAGGTTTCCAGTTGCTTTTCTCAAGTGTTCCTATATATGTGTCTGTATGTGCATATATCCTTATGTCAACACTAATCCTTTTGGCAAGATAGGCACCAGCTAGCAAGAAGGTGCTTCTGATTCTCACATCAACACTATTCCATCACTCTTCAGAAGACACAGAAGTGCTACCGTCTGTAGAGATGTATGTGCATGTGTCTTCATGCCACGTACTCGGTGCCTTAGTCCTCTGAAATATCTCTTGCCTTGCAGGAAGGAAGGGTACTTCAAAAAAACCCACACAACTACACACAACCAAAACTCTCAATGTTATTCAATGGAATTCATCCCACAGGACAGGAATTCCCATACAGGTCAGGAGAAAAAAAAAACACGCCACCTTTTGTGAATATCACTTTTCATATGGTAAATCCCTTAGAGTCTTTATTGTGGAATGAATAATAGATTAATCATTCCTCTGTGTGCAATGCCTGTGCTCTCTAATGTCACTGATTATTCTATATTGAATAAATAGTGTTGCTAGGTTGATATGTTTAAGGCAAATGAGATGCTTATTGGTATCCAAGAAGCCAGTTAACAAGATCCATTTTCCTCCATTGACTTCTACTCATGTATTAATGAGGTTCAAAAATGTCTTTTCTGTGTGTATCAGATAAACGTGCCTTTGTTATTCCCAAGAAGCACACAAATATTTGCTCCATTTATGTTTGTATTAATGTGTCACTGAAGCTAAATCTTCAGAAAGGGAATAAATACCATATCTATTAAGCCACTTAAGGGGTGAGTTCTGCAAAACTGTGCTGCAGTTGTTGCCATGGCAAATACCCATATTTAGGGAATTGGGTGGCATCAAATCTAGCATAAAGGACCAGAATAAGGAAATGGACTTCTCCCTAGATAACTGTCACCTACATATATGTATTTTAAAAGTTTCAGTGGCTGAATGGGCACTGTATTGAATGGTAATTTAAGAGTGCAAATCAAGAAAATGCAGTAAAACCCAGAGAACATGGAGGGAGGAAGAGAACAGTGGATGACTAGAAGTCTAAACAGGGCTTAATAACTGTTGGGCATAAGTGGCAAGATGTCCAGGGCAGAGCAATGTACTGCTTTGCCAGCTAAAGATCAATAAATATATTCCAGAAAATTGAGTCTTGTACAGTTTGTTATGCTAGTCCTTCTCCTTTGTCCCAAAATAGTTTTTAGTAGGCAAATGTGTTTTCTTTTCATTGACACATGAGGTTTTTTCTTTTTTTTCTTTTTTCTTTTTTTTTTTTTTTGTCCTTGACTTTTCATGCAATGTCTGAGTGCCTGGAAAACTGTTAGGCTTAGGAACTGACAGGTCTCACAACTGTAATCTTTATGTGGAGTAGATTTACCTTATCTTGAAATCACAGGTAGGATTAGGTAATCTTTTCCATGGTTTGAAGTGATTCTTTTTGTTTAATGTGCTTAAAACAGTTTTACCTATAGCAATGAAAATGCCAGCAGACTTTCAAGTAAGACTCTCGAGAATTGCATTTTTAAAGTTTAAGTTTAATAAATTGGGAAGAAAACTGAGTGCAGAGGTTTTTTTCTGTAGTGTTATAGGACACAATCCATTCTGGTTTGTACCTGGAAAATATCTCTAATCAATTTAAAGCTTGCTGTGTTTTCCTTCTGTCAAGATAAATGAGTAAATTAACTCAAGATATTCTATGCAGAAAGGTACTAAGATTGTTTCTGTACTACATTTTCCAACATTATAAATAAAAGGAAAATATTGGAAGTGAATTCTAAGATAGTACTTCTAAGTTTTTGCTCTGCTTGAACATGTTGTGTGGATAGGTTATCTGAATGAAAAAAAAAAAACCAAAAAACAAAACAACAAAAAAAACCCCAAAACCAAAAAAATCAGTAAACATGCTTTTAAAATAACCTGACAAGGTCTAATATAAAATCCTGACTGACTTTATGCCTGTTCAGGAATGTGGACATCTCGGGGTTGAACGGAGAATGAATTACACATGGATGCTGGGACAAGGGAGGAAATATTAATATATAGTAAAACCAAGAAGTTTACTCCTTTTCACCTGCCTGGAGCAAATTTCCTGAAAACATCTGTAAATGCTGTATAATGGGAAAGCAGACTTGGGCCCATACTGTGCAGGAAGCTCAAACCTTTGTCTGCAACAATGTAGACAATAATATCAGGATGGTGGCAGAGTGAAGGGTATCTCTATGTGTAAATCCAGATTTTTATTTTTTTTTTCTTGTGGGGGGAAAGAGGAAGCTGGGGACCAGGTTGAAGAACACCTGGGAGCCATATGGATTTTACTGATTTTTTTTTTTAATTAAAATTTTGTAGCTTGGTTTCAAACATTGCAATAACTTAATACAGAGTAAAACTTTACTGGATTCAGTGCAATAAAGTCACATGAATATTCACACGTTGCCTACAAATGGCAATTGTCTTCTAATGCAACCTGAAAAAATTGCTGTTTCTCTGTGGCCCTGATCCAAATCCACAAAGTCCATAGGGGGGCCTCTGGCCTCCAGATCAGGTCTGCAGCCTGGTTGATCTCTCAGGCTGCCTTGAGTGTTCTGAAAATTTGTAGGACCAAAAATATGATTCCTTCTCCAGACATTGGAATGTTAGTAAGGAGTAGAGGTCAGACTCCTCCAACTGATATTTTTGTTTACAATTCAGATTTAAGGAGGGGGATGTTTTCATGTATAGCTTGGTCATACCCAGACTCTTATGTAGACCTATTTGGGGAAATTCCAGATGGTGGAAATACCATGAGAAGAGGTTTACTGTCAACATGCCCAAATGTCTGGTAAAATATTGGTACATAGGGAGTCATTCCCAGCCCTTGTTCAGACTCCTGCCTGAGTGTAATCAGCTTCAGCTCATTGCTTTTCCAAGCTAAGGCTGACTGGTTTAAGCCAGAAGTTTTCCAGTGACAGACCAAGTACCCTGGGTTTGCTTCCCTAAATCTTTTATTTCTTGGGTTGCCAGAAAGGATCCTGTGCTATGCTGAATATCACTGACTAGAAGCTACCTTTTCAATCACTGCTATAAACACAGAGCAGGATTAGTTAACATACTAAAATATGGGTTTTAATCATCCCTCCCAACTGACGTTTTTGTCATGAACATTTTAGAAATAGCAATTTTCAATCTTTTTCATCTAATGTTTTATTGGAAGTACAGGAAAGAAGACAGACATGTTCTCACTTTTTTCTGTATCAGGCAATTGGAAGTAACCAGTTTCTTGTAATAAAAGTTAGTTTTTAGGAGACTATTTTAGCTCAGGTTCTCAATGAGCTCTGAAAACTGAGAACATGAACCACATTTGCATCTGGTTTTGTGTGATGGAGTATTTTTTGTTCCACACTCTAGGGTGCTTATATCCTGGGAGGCGGCTTTGGAGTTGAGATGTGTTTAAAAAAAAAAAAAAAAAAAAAAAAAATCTTACAAGAGGCTGGTTTGGTTACTTTTCAAAGTTCTTTTAAACTAGTGTACAGAATACAAACCTGCTTAAAGATTTCTGATCATCTGAAGTTTACAACCCAATATTACGACCTGTTGAGCCATTTAGCTTGCTACCTGCAGTGTCTGCATTTTTCAAATAACTGTAACTGTCAGGTATCAGGCCTTAAATCTGAACCTTCTGTAACTTCTCAAGAGTTTGAAATCATGTATTACATGAGTCTGTTTCAAGTGACAATATAGTAACTGGAGCAAAACATAGCAATACAGTCCTAAAAAACACATGGTGTATTTTCTGAGATGACTGACGTTCTTGCAGGTACTTATAAACACTTACTACCTAATGAAAACCAAGCCTATAGAATGCTAGTCTTGTTTCTTCTGTCCTAAAACACATGCATTTCACTTAGGTATGAAAAGATATAAAAAGTTAATTACACCCAAAAAAATGGCAGTTGTTATTATGGTGTTCATTGTAGGGCACAGAGGGAAGACAAAACTCCTGGCTCTTTGATTTTTATTTTTTTATTTGTATGCAGTTACATAAGTCTACATCAAAGAGAAGCAGGGTATGAAGCAGTAGTTTGAGATTTTGTGATGGACATCACCAAATCAATAGGTAGGACACTCACAGAAAGGTTATTCTGTAGATGAAGTGGTTACTGCTTACTTTGTTACAAATTCCTTGTACACCTAGGGCAATAAAGCAAAGGGAAGTTATATCCCTGACTTGATTCCTCAGAAGTGTATAGAATAAATTCTCCCTAATGACTGGCTTTCAAAAAGAAAATAATAAAACTGCAAGACTGCCACCAATGTCTTTGAAACACATGCTTTGAGAGTTTGTGAGACTTAACTTCCAAATAGTCTACTGGAGGCAGTCAGAATGGCACAGATGAATGTAAGGGGGAGGGCAAGGCTGACTAATTGAAAACTGGGAGCACTTTGCAAACACTATTACATGAAATGTGAGAAGTGCAACGTGGCAGAAACAAGGCAACGCCTGGTGTAAGCAGTTAATTGTGTTGTACAGTGGCATGTTAGAACCTGATCTACTGCCATTTCCAGCTTCCTTGTCCCCTTGATGACTTGGGTTACAGAGATGACCATTTGGGTGAGAGTGTCCCCGGGGGAGCCAGCTTGCATTAACCTGAACATTTCCTCTGTTTGATGTGCCTTTATCATACTGCAGCAGCTCAGTGGCTCCAGTTATTTTTTTACTAATGCACAGCAGTGATTTGTTAAGAGAATTTATTTCATTCAGGATGAATATGGGCTTTTACGTTAAAAGCCTCAGCTAGTCTTTACCTGTGAATGAGGATGGCTTATTTGTCTGCTAACGTCAGTGTCAGCTGGGGACCAGTAGTGCTGTTTTCTGTAAATATCTTTTAGAGTTCATGTATTATTTTTCAGGGGGAAAGGGAAACAGCAAAGAGAGGTTTCTTCTTCACAAAGTTACTAAAACAATCAGGTAATGATTCTCCAGCACTGCCTTAACACTGCTGTTACTGTTTCAGCAGTAGCTGTAATCACATACAAAACCCAATATTGATGCAATTAGCTGCATCCGTATGCTTCTCTCTGCTGTGATGTCAAATGAAACTGACCTCAGAAATTCAGGAAATACCACCTTTTATTCTAATGTAGTCCTAAACTTTCAGAGTTCTGTGTCTGTGTTCCCATTTTAGAAATAGTTGATATTGTTTGGGGATGGGGATTGTCCTGAATTTCTGGACTGCAAAATTCCAGCTACAAGAACCAGTTTTTAAACTGCAGTTCTCAAAAAGTACATGTAACTCCCTAATTTCCCCTATTTCTGTTACTGTGCATATTACAAAGGGTCAGGGAAACTAATAGCCATCTGTTTACAGTGTAGGCATTAATAATTAAACTGATCCAGGATATTTGGTATTTGGGAAACTTTTTCCAAAACTGCATTTTTTAGGAAATAGAGGTGTAGTTGAATATTTTGGGTTTTTTGCTGCGAGGTGCGAAGTAGAGGAGTGTATGTGAATGTATTTCTGTGTGGATGCCATGGATAATTTGAGGTTGTTCTTGACTATTGTTGTAGTCAAATTTGAAGCATTCTTTTTAGGGCAGGTTGTGTGGCTTCCAAGCCCAATAGTTTCCTCAGAGTTCCTCAGGACTTGAATCAGTGCCAGACATAGCAATCTTCAGCCCAGAATGGGAAATGGGCATCATTATTATGGATTTGTAGATAATAGCAGAATTATACTACAACCATGGCTTTACACTTATGCTATTTAACTAAACTATACTTTTTCTGTTGCTTACTGGACTATGTCTACAGACAGTTGACTCTGCCTGTGTAAGTGTGGCAGTAAACCCAGGTCAAGGCACAACAGCCCTATTGCAGAAGAAATAAGAATAATTTAATAACTGAGTACTTACAGATTCAATATGTTCTCTACTAATGTGCCTAAGCTCTTGGTCTCATTGCTCAGAACAACTGCATTGCCTGAATGTTGAGTTGCAGTGTGGACTTTTGACATGCTTTACAAACATACAAAAGCCACAGTTCATATTCCATCCTTAACCTTGCTCAGTGAGCTCATTTCCTTCAAGATCACTGGACAAGAGTTTTGCTGTAGCTTTTGAAAGTGCATTAGTCAAAAGCCCCTGACAAAAAAAAGTCTTTATGTGTCTATGTTGGAAACCTCTTGCTTCCTAAGACTAGTGCAGTCCTCTCTAGAGGATTTGCAGAATGTGGGAAAATGGAGACAACTCTGTCTCTTGATTCTTCTCATTTCCAGTGTGCTTGGGACATTGAGGGCAGAAACACTGAAGATAGGAAAGCTTCTGCTTACCAGAAACCTCAGCATTACCTTTTCTTAACTTATGTCCTGTCATAAATAAGCCCTATATGGACTACTTTGGTGCAGCTTTAAGATGTGGGATCTAAACAGAGAAAGACTGTTCGTGTGCATTGTCTGGATAATGGCAGTAAAAGGTCAAAACCTACATAATGTTCAGGCACACACTTAGCTGCTGCTTCCATAGTGGAAGTGCTTCAGCTCAATACCCATGGGGGGCTTGGGGAAGAGGCAGTAGGTTGTTTTCATTGCTACTTTTGTTCAGTTTTCTCAACTGAAAAAAAAAAAACAAAAAACAACAAAAAAACCAAAACCCCCAAAAACCACCAAAAAACTTCATAGGATGAAATAATGAAGATGGAGTGCTTTTTTGACAGGTAGAAAGTGCAGTGTTATATTACTCAGGGTGTATTATTTTGCACACAGTACTGGATTGCCCAGGCTTCAGAAACTTCTACCTACCTGTTGGCCAATTTGAGCAGAGCACAAACCTCTCAGCCTACAAAAATCTGAGGCCTTGCCTTAACAAGAAGGTGCAGAAATAAAACACTGAAAGCAATTCGCTAGAAAGGACATATCAAAAAGGTGTTCACTCAGCTATAGATCCAGCAAGTTCTTCCTCTGCTTGCCCGTGGATCAAACTCATATTTAGGAGCAATATGACACTTTCTGCCATGTGGCAGGTTTGACTGGGCATTGCTGTAAATTATACATAATGCAACAATGAGTACTAAAACTAGCCCCAATAAGGCTGCCGACAAAGAATAAAGTATATGCTCTCCCTATGTGGTTTTTCAAAAATGAATTATGCTATTAAGTGCCAAGAAGAAAATTAGCTATGAGCTTTTAAATTTAAAATGATCCCCTTTTTAATTGTAAAACAGTGGCACTTAACTGCTATTGATCCAACAGAGACACATTAGGGAACAGGGTCACCATAACTGTTAATATTCACTGCTTAGTGAAAGAGCATCAAAGGACGTTTTAATGTCACCGACTTTCTTGGGGAGTTTTTAAAGAAAGCTTAAATCAGCCAGCCTATGAATGAAAAGGACATGAGGTAGACAAATGTAGAAACAAATGTGATAGCAATTTTCTGCTAATCAAATTGTAACTCAGAATTGATTTTTAGGCAAAAGTTTGTGTCATATAGATTTCCAAGGCATTTAAAAATCTAGAGTGCATACTTTTTGTAGATTAGGACTTTATAAAATGTGGTTGTCTAGGAGGAAAGTTTTATTTACTGCTGATGCATTAGCTGGTAGCAAGCTCTCTGGCTGCTCTCTGGGCCATTCTTATTCCATGACTTGGAATAGATGAGTGAACAGGGAACATCATCTTTCTGAAGGACTTAGAAGTTTTTTAGCTGATATTACAGTGGAACAGCCTACTCTGAAAAATGTCTCTCAAGATGACCACCCAAAAAGTGAAGCTTAATTTCACCATGCCTGACTAGCAGTGCCCCTGAATTTGAATGCCACGCAGCATTATTAACTGTAGCAGTGGCAACACAATCTGTTTCCAGATGCTAATGGAACATTATCAATAGTCATAATTTCTGCAAGTACAATGTTTTAAGTTGTAAAATTTTCATTATTTTTACCATGGGATAATATTCTTGAGAACTTTTTTGGGGCTGTGAACTTAAGTAATGCTAGCAGTGCTAAGTCAAATAACTTCGGTACGTATCTGCTTGTATCCTAGCCAGTTTTTAGGTGATATTCCAGAAATAAATGGTTTTGGTAATCTTTTATTCCAAGTACTTCAAGGAAGCACTTTGAAGACTTCCTGTAGACAGTTATAGCTTGCATGATAGCTTGTTTACTTCCATGTTTAAATTATTCATCTTTTTAGTTTCTTCATCCAGTTTTCATAAGAAAATATTAAGAATACAGGGGAGTCTTTGAAACACAAATAGTATTTACCTTTTGAAGAGACTGTAATGAGAATGTTATCAGTTCTGAATGGGAAAGGTGACAACTTCTCAGCTTCTGATGCCGTTACCATGCAGTGTCTCTTCACACTGCAAACTCTTCAGACCAGTGGGTGGTATCGCCATATGTGTTTTTATAGCCCTTTGCACAACATAATGGCCTGCCTAACATGGGGTTAAATGTGTATCAACAGTACTGTGTAAGGGAGAGGGGAAAAATCACAGAAGCAATATTTTGCTCCCATTTCAAAGTCACTGCTTCAAGTATTAAACTGAACTGAACAGGGGACTGTTTCCTAAATGCAACAACTAACACAGAGCTGAAAAAGATTTAATATGATTAGGGAGGTTTCTTCAATTTGAAATAAAATAATACAAAAGTAATTGCCATGCATGAGAAATGGCTTCCTGCCATTTGGGGGCAGCTGAGAGAAATCTTTTATCTGTAAAGACTTTATATGAGAAGTTTGAATGGGGGATGCTTTTATCCTACAGGATGGAATTTGATAACTAGGCTCTGTACCTCTTTCACTTGTGGGTTATTAGGTCTCTCTCACTCTTGGGATCACTGTAGTGTATGGTTTGTGTAGGAACAGATAGTTCTTGTCTCTGTTGTGAAGACAGTGTGGTTGTGGGAGCCCTCCTGGGACTCTTATAATGATCAGTACAGAAAACTCAAGTCTATCCTGGAGCGGGAAAGTGCATCGTTTAATGAAAACGTTGTCCGTTATTAATAGAGTGATGGTAGAACTGAGGAAGAAGCAGGCCTGGGGGGCCTTTGGGTCTTCAGCTAAGTGTTTCTACTCTGCTTCTCTCTTTTTTTTTTTTTTTTTTTTTCTTCCCAACCCCTGGAAAAGAGCAGTTACCGTAACCTGAAGGAAGAGATACAATCAAGAGACAGCCTAGAGCAAGAAAAGGTCTCTGTTGTTTTTCAGTGAGGTCATTTGTAGTTCACAAAGCAAGGTCAGACGGATGAGACTGCTGCAGGCTCTACATGCAGTCACTATTACTAAAAGTTAAATTTTCAGGTTTTATGTCTTGCTGTATTTTGTTGGGGGCTGCCTGAGTCTGCTATTACAAAGCATCTTATCAACTGTATTCTCTATAACAAGCAAATGTGTTTGACTTCCAGAGACTTGTTTTGTTAATCATACACTGTGAAATCAGTAGTAATCACACAGGAAAGGGTACACATGGGACATTAACTTATGAACTTAACAAAGATAGACTGAGATTACAGTTGCTCATTCAGTGAGCTTGCTGGGTGATTGCTGATGTTAGTCTCCTTTTTCTTGTTTTTGTCCATATTTAATTTGCTCTTTTAATGTCCAGAAGGAAAGTGGGAGGAGTTTCCATAAATCCATAGGCAGGAAAGCAGTTGCTTGTATAGCCGATTGTGTAAGAAGAAATACTTGAAAGAAATATTTAAATTACTCGAGAAGGCATATCTGTCCCTGCATATGGGGCCTAGTAGAGTATACTTGTTTTTCTGAAGTCAATATAGGGTTAGAAGCAAACAAGTTTTTTATATTTTTTTTCTGAGATACAGGAAGGAAATATCAGTATGTGTATGTATACATATCTGTTATATATATATGTGCTAGCTACATATATAGTTTTCTTAAGAAACACAACTCTACACATTTTGATAAAGGCATTTCCCAAACTACAGTGTTAGTCTTATGCCAGCCCTCTGCATGTGATATATTTAAAAACAATGAGTGACAAACTGAATCACTGTTGGCTGAACTTCTAGATGATTAATATGTTTTAAACTGGTTTCTTCGGGGCAGGGTCAATCCTGCAAGGTGGTGGTGACTTGAGGCAGAATCCAAAAAAACTTATGCGCACACTTAATTCTAATTAGATGCTAATATCTCCCAAAATCAGCACCCTGCAAGGCTAAGCCCATAGAAATTTTCCAAAAATGCATTGAGTTTTTTGACTTTTTTTTTTGAGTGTTTTCTTTGCCAAGGAGAGAGAGATGTAGGGCATATATGCATATGCTTAAAATTAAGGGTGTTTAAATATTTTGGTGGACTAGGCCAAAGTGTCCAGCAGATTTAAGCTTTCGAAGGCCAGATTCTGATGTGTTTGTTCCAGTGTGATTCCTCCTCCTTAAGAGGAACTCATCAGGGGGTTAGGTACCACTCTGTATTAGTAAGGATGTTAGAAACTGGCCCATAATCTTGATAAATCACTTCTAACAGATGTTTACCATTAAACTGTATCTAACACACTGCAAATACTGGAAATACACTGGGCCACAAAATATGTGAGAGTGATATTCATGTAAAGCCAGATTGCACACACATGTTAGTGAGCGCTTACCCACTGGGAAGTCTCCCTGAACTTACTCAGATGAGTAAGGGCTTGCAAGACAGAAGGGTTGCACAATTAAGCCCTCAATAATATGATTTATAAGCAAACCACCCTGAGAATGCTCCAAGGGGGTCTCCAACAATATCATATATTTTCTTCCTTAGATTATAATTAAAAACATTCTCTTAGAACTCTTTAAAAAAAAAAAAAAAAAGAAAAAATATATCCATGGAAGCCCAACACAAAAAGTGATGAAGCTTAAGGGTCAGGGGAAGGCAGAGTGTGAAATAAATAAAGGAAACACAATTTGGGGTAAAACCACTTGGCAGGAAGGATGAATGGTGTCATTTACAACCTCCTGTCTTTCAGGTGGGGTCGTAACTTTGCGGATGAAGTGATTTGAGCTGTTGGCACTATAGACATTCTAGAGTGTCATAATGTCCTCAGCAGTCAGAGTCAGAAATGTATATGGTCTGCTTAAGACTGAAGAGTTGCCATGCAAGTTTTGGAGAGCTGGAACAGCACCCTACTGAGCAAGAGTTGCTCTTGTGAGTTAGCTTGTGTTCTCAGAAGCTGTAGAGCTTCCTTCAAAAAGAAAGCCTTCTGAAATTGTCAGCTCTCTGGAGCTGGCGTCATCCTTGTGCTCAGTGTTTTGAATAATACTTAAAATGCAACGGTATCTTGGTGTGAAATGCAGATAAATATCATTGTTTAGCCAGGAACTATTTGAAAATGCACTCACAACTGTTTGAACAGAATATTGAGGGATAACTCTATTCATAAAATATCTTAAAGAAGTAATTTAGAGCCTCTCTAATTTTAGATACTCACTGCAAATACAGTTTTATCTGCCAATTCCATAGAATCAACCCTACACACTTTTAACAGAGGTAAGTAACAGACATTGTAGATTAAAATATCTGGGTGAAGAACTGTTTACTGGCTGTGTAACATACTCGTTCATGCATGCACACACACAAGATGTAGATTAATAATTTATAACTTGGTATGGTCAGGGAGGAAGCTGCAGGCACAGGTAGAACATGGCCTCAGGACAGGTCTCATGAAGAACTGCAGATGTTTCAGACTGAACTATTTTTTTTCATAAATATCTGGAAGCAAATCTGTATGAAAACTAAACATTTCAAGCCGTTGTCTGCTACAGCTCAGCACAAAAATCTTAGTGTAACAGCTACTCATATATAAAGAAATAAAGCACATAGGCTTTCAAAATTTCTGTTGCGGGGGGGGCGGGGCAGGGGAGTGAATTTATGTGAGAATTTATGAATGGCTAGGGTTTGATGTAGAAATATATAACACATGGCCCCAACTGACTGCAGAGTTGTAATCCAGGTGTTGTGTTAACTGTTTTAATTGTGCAGTGTGGTACATATGCCCGGGGCTCAAATTGGGAAGGGAATTGCAATGAAAACAGTGATCTTCTTGTTGAAAAGTGTAATTAGTTTCATAAATATAGTAGTGGACAAAGGGTGGGGGGAGCAAGAGCTCCCTTTAAGTGTTTACCAGTGCAGCCTTGCAGGTGCTCACATACGCCGAGTGTTTATTGTCACTGCTAAAAGACAACTATGCAAATCCATACTTCCCAAAATTCCCTCCTTTAAAAGGAGAAACACACATTTCCTTTCTCACGTTCTTGGCCAGGAAAAAATGCTTTTTCACTTTTTTCCAAAGGAATACAGAGAAGTAATGTGTGAGTTGATGAGTGTCCAGATCCCATAGAAAAAGCAAAAGGCATTCCTTTTTTCTGAACCAACCTGTGACCCTTCTCAATGACAGAAATTAGAGGCAAAAATAAATGTAAATGTGCCAAGTTTTTTTCCCATTTCAGGATTGTTCCATGCCTAGAAAGAACACTATTCTCACCAATGTTTGGGATATTTTTTGTCAGATTTGAAATGTCTCTAAGAACTGAACTTAGTTTTCAGAGACTACAGGCTAAAAGATCACCCTATTACGGATATTCTTCTGCTGCTTGAGGTATTATTTCCTTGAATTTTGTCATGCTTCTTTCCAAAGTACTCTTTGCACCTTACTCACCTCTTAGCCAAGCCAGTCACAGTGAAATTATTTTTGGGTAGTTCTCACAACATCACTTTATCTGCTACTGGTCTGACAGTGTCATTTCACTTATTTGCATTTTCCACAGGCTTCAGCATTATAACAACCGAATTCTGTTTTGCTTTGTTCCTGCATCTACCTCGGTTCATTTAATCTAGATTCCTTTGTCAAAGGAGGAAGAAGTTTTCAGCAAAACTTCCTCACAAAAGATTATAGACTCAGGTTGCTTCTACCATATAGTTAACTTCTTTCAGTGTTGCCAACTGGTTGAACTGTAAGGTGTCCTCCAAAAAAAGTTAAATATCTGAATACTAGTTCCAACATTTGAAACTATTTCAACTGTTCAGTTGAAAATAGATTAATTTACATCTAAGGGTGGTTGTTCTGTTTTTTCTTGTGCTGATTCACCAAAATCTCTTTGCTTCAGCTGCTTAGCCAGGACATCTAAACATGTCAAACTATAAGGCCTTATAATCAGAGAGTCATTTCCTCACTCAGTTTAGGATGTATCCATGGGGAAATGTTGTATCAGAATATTGGATAGGGAGTTAGTGAAGTGGTCACCACTCCAGGTGTTTCACTAGTGGATCAACTAGTGCATAGTGATGTTAATCTATCAGACTATGAATTATCACTACATAACAGAAAACTTATATCTGGAAAAGCTTGTGAAGTAGCCCTGAAAAAAATTAAAGAACATGTTCCATACGTTCCTTGGAAAACACCCACAATTTTATACTGCTGAAATAAAATTATTGCAGAATATTTGTAATGCCCAACTATGGAAATAAAACTGCATAGAATAAAGGAAATACTTGTAGAGAAAATAGCCAGTGGCATTTGTAAGAAAAATTGCAACCTGTGACTCTTCTTACAGCCTTCTTGATAATAGAGTAGCTTAGCCCGCCAGCCAAGCAATCAAAAAAAAAAAAAAAGTGAATTTGTAACGAAAGAAAAGACCATATTGCAGATGCCTCGATAGAAGACACAGCTTACATCTGCCTTCAGGATCCAGAAGCTGTGGAATGTCTGAAAGGGAGGGATATGTTTTGGCAACGTTACCTGATCCATGTGTCAAGGGAAGCATTAACACCATACTTCCATCCCTCACAGACACAGATTGATGGAAGCAACATTCTTGTAAACAAATCACAAGGGGCCACCTCGCTCTCCACTCACTACTTCTAACCAGGCACATGCCACAAAGCTGTATGTCTTCAGCAGTGTGTTAGAAGCCAGGCAAGACAGAACCAGTGCATTGACACTACAAGCAGCCAAAATTGTCATGTTGCTTGTACTTGTTTTTTCAGTGTGCTAGAGTTTACAGGCCTCCTTTGTTATCACAGGCATGTGCTGTCAGGAGAGCTTTCCAGGCAGAAATTTTTCTTGCATAACCTAAGCTTGTTTAAAACAATAAACCCAGGAACAGGATGTTGAGGGAACCACTATGTATTACTAGAGAGAACAACAGTTGAGAAAACACTTTTAAAGAAATCATGTTTGCCTTTCATATGCTTCCCATAATTTCTTTTACTCTCTTAATTACCAGTGCAATTGCTGTCTTGTAGCTAGTCTTCCTTTAAATGAGCCTACAGTGAAGCTGTAATGTGGTGTGATGTAATACAGACTTTTGCCCTTACATGGCATCTTTCATCCCAACAATCAAAGCAGCATGTCAATAAGAATTAATTTCCAAATGGGGAAAGATTTTGCATGTTCACTTATTTCATAAAGCACTAAAATTTTTCCAAATCTATGTATAAGGAATTGTATGTACTTTACAAAGCAGATCTCAAAGAACAATTGGGCTTGGAGGGACAGGGCAAGATGTGAGCAGAAGAGAGAGATCACTTACACCAGATAACAGTTGTGAGGTTACTTAATTTTCTCCGAGCATCCAGGCAGAATATCTCCTTCCACTGCAAGACATAAGTGGCTTTAAACTCTCAGTCCCACATGGGCAAAGGGAGGTGTGCACCATTAAGATCATACTGAAGCACTAGCAGAACCAGAGGCTGCTTTGCAGGCCTGCAAGGTGTCTAGGTAGAATGCAATTCACGGATTATAAACTCTTCACCCACTTTGACTGTGGGATTTCCCCCTTGCAAAATAACCTGTCTTATATCTCGAGCTCTGAAAGCTGAAGAATTGGGAGCTGGGAGTAGGAACATTGTTGCTTCTAAAGTGAGCAGCACTATTTGTCTCAGAGTAGAAGAGGTTCATTCCAGAAGTATCTGGAATGTACTGCTTTTTGGACACCATAAGACAACATGCAAGTGGTCCTGCTTTGTACTACTGAAGCAGTGCAGAGAACAGCTAAAACAAACATGAAAGTAGCAGTGCCAAGAACTCGCTTGCAGCATATAACCAATTTGTGAATAAGTCATGGTGTCCTTTGGTTGCCTCGGAGTAAATACGGTAACAACCAAGTGGTGCACACAGTTTTGTTCAGGCTGTTAAGCCACCAAAGTGCTATGCTGTTGGAGATGACGTGTGTGTTAGCAAGTAGTCTGGTAGGAGTGGGTCTGTCAAGCAAAACAGTGAGGACTTGGCATCCACACTCTTCTAGTTTTGAGGGGCAGCTTTTCATTTGGCTCTTCCTAGTCCCTTTAGCAGCTGGAGTGCAGTAGGTGCACTCGTGGCACGCATCTTCTGCTTTAGATTCATCCAAGAGGAATGGATGAATCTAAACCAGCCCAGACCATTCCACAATTCAAGCCAAAGCACAGCAAGAAGGATTAATCAGAAGCACACTCCTGAAACCAACTAAAATGCTAATGTATATGCACTTGGCATCATTCAAAGGTCTTCTAGCATTGCGTCTGAAGCAGCATGACTGTTCCCTTAGTAACTCTGAAACTGGGTGGTTAATTTTTTCAACCTTTCAATGTGTGATATTGGGGTAGAGATCTTGGGTGCTGTGTTCCTGTAAGTTAAGGAAACACAAATAGATGGGTAGGGGAAAAAAACATCCAAAACAGTAACCTTTCTAAAGATGAAGACTGCTTTGTAAGTTCAACTATTAAAAATAGGCTGCCAGGAATCTAGAGGGACAGCATAAATATACCAGCAACAGGAAAAACTCAGATTAGGGTTCACACCTTATCAGGTACAAAGTAATTCAAACATGACACAGAATACGACAGACTTCATACAATGCATTCCTCCTAAAACAAACCTTGTTTGGCACACTGTGTTTCTGTGGATATGAGGTGTAAGTTTTCTCTGTCCTCCCGCTTGCGCACTGGCTTTTACAATGCCAAGAAGAACTATGTTATTTTGCACAACTTCACTGCAGGTGACAAAGTTCAGAGCTAAGAATGGTATTAAAGTCGTGAAAGGGAACAGCCCACGTGTTTGCTTGCCCCGTGCTAAGGCCTGCAGAGCAGGAGGGTACACCTCAGGTACCTATGTACAAGGGTAGGTCCAGTTTTCAGCCACATCCTTAGCTTCACTGCTGCATTCAACACAGTGTAAAAATACCCCAGGTTCTTAGCTTACACGCTGCTATTTATAATCTTTGTGTGATGCCAGACATGTGCATATATCAGTATGACACTTTCAGAAAGCAATGCTGCTATTTTAGCAGCCCTCTAATGAACAGCGTGGGCGAAGCCACCTAAGACAAGCTGATTGAGAAAAGTGTCGGTGAGGGAGGGCTGTGGTGGTCTGCTTTTTTTTTTTTAAAGTAATAGGCTTGCTTTTTTTTTTTTTCACACTTTATTGTCATTAAGAATAATCTTAAATGGCCCCTTTCTTCCCTTGGCAGTCCTCCCTCCCCCAGCCACTCAGCACCCCTCCCCCAGATGTCTTGATTAGTGGCTGTGTGTATGCTGGTCAGATTCTGGGATTAATGATGGCTAATTTGTCTGAGGTTGGTAAAGCCTAGCCAGCAGGCTCTCTACCACCAGCTTTTGCTGCCATATGGGTAGAAGCAGCTGTTTCAATTACTTTCTGTGCCCAGATGTGTCAGACGAGACACCAGTGCTCTGCAGGGTACGTTCAGCCGCTCGGCAGCTAATTACTTCAATCGCGTGTCGAAGCATGATGCTGTATACTGTAAAAGGGGGTTTTGAGAACAGCCGAGTGCCAGCTGTCATTACGGCTCACATTGATGTGAGCCTGATAGTCTGTGACTAGATTTTAACTTCAACTTTCTGGGAATCTTAATACAGACAGTGGATGTGTCTAATGATAGGACTCTTACCTGCTTATGCATGTGCCCATATGTGTATGTAGGTACTTTTGTTGCAGAGAAATGTGTACTGAATAATGAAAGCTATAGGATATATGCTGTGTAATATCCATATGTATACATGTGAAATACTCTCAGCTGGTGTAAACCAGACTAGCTCTGTTAACTTCAACAGAGTTTCAGACACACCAGCTGACCATTTCCCTAGGCTGTGTGTATAAAACCTGTTTTGTTGGAGGTGTAGCGGTGGGGGTGTCCTTCTCATTGGCACCAGTATAAATTTAGTGTCATTATATTTTAGTTAATGCAGTTCCACTGACATAAGGTGAATGTGACAAGGGGATCAGGTCCATGAAATGTCTGTCAATCTGTGTGACAATTTCATTCTAGATCTTAGTTGCCAGGCTCAACAACTTTGCCTCATCCTCTAGTTTTGCTTTCAGGATCCTTCCAGTGCCAATCCCTGCCTGATCTGGTGTTCTTTGTCCCAGGTAGCAGAACCACATGTGGCTTTGGGCTGGATTCTTTCCTAGTGGGGACTTCTTTGCACTTAGCAATGCAATGGGACCATCCAACATACTCAGACAGAAAAACATTAACTGTTACAACCAGCCCTTGTATACTGATAAATCAGTAGACCTATGTTAGTAGAATTTCTTTGTATTTCCCTGCAATTCCCAAGAGTATTTTTCTTATACTGAAGTTTAGCTCATTTCCAAAGGATATCTTTAACAGATGACCGTAAGGGATCATTTCCAAAATCCTCTTCCTCCAGCAGGGAAGATGGCTTACAAAGTTCCTCCTTTCTTCTGCCACCAGCTGTTTCTTCCCATCCTTCTACAGTGTGCTTCCTCTTGGGTGTATCAGCAAAATCATGGTGCTAGGTCTCAGCTGGATCAGAGATTACTTGTCTTAAAAGAATAATTTATTTTCCTATCAATGTTCAGGGAGCAGATCTTGATTTAAAATATAATACTCAAGCCACAGAAGTAAGTGTCCAGGGATATTGGTAGGAATTAACTAAATGATCAAGACTATCTTAGCCAAGGATGTGTTTTAATGTTACAGCTTAGCCTGGCATTCCTAGTGCTTGTTTGACTGGTGCTGTGCTCATCTGGGGAGATAAACTAGCCCAGCCAAAACAGTGATTAGGACTTTTTGCCATGTTAACTTCCCAGACATGCTTACCAGGATCCAAGTGTGAGCAATGGCCCCATGGAAGTGAAGTAAGTTCAGCGGAGCAATCCGATGTCATCCTAGAATAATTTGCAGGATAAATTAAAACAAGAAGTAAGATTAGACACATAGGGGCTCAAGAGAAGCAAACAGAAGTCCCTCCATTGTGCTGCCAACATTTCTACTTCATTTAACATACTACTATTTTCCCCTCCATGTGCATAAACTCAACCCTGCATACAGTCTATTGGTTTAAATTCATATTTTCATGTATTGTAGTATATTTTCATCAATACACAAGTCCTGAGTGCAAATGAAAATCACGTCTGTGTTGTCTACTAAAAAGGTTAATGGTGCAATGACTAATGTCACAAAAATGTTGTGGTCAGCTGTGAAGTGATCAATGAATCCAACTGATATTCAAATAAGTGGAGTTGGTAGAGAGTCAGGGAGTGGGGATGGAGTGGGGGAAAGAGTGAGGAAAGAATCTGTTATAAATAAAATACACTTCTTACAGAAATTACTACAAGCAAGTCTGAAAACAAGTGCAGAGCAAAGCATTTAATGCAATGCCATTGGCATTTTGGGCAAATACTCTGTAATTTGGGGTAGTTACTAACATTATCATCATCATCATAATACACGTATTTAGGAAAAATAAACATTTGTTTTGTGCTAATTCTATGGTAATCAGGGTGATTGTACTGTACTTAGCTACTGTTTGTTACCATGGTTATTTCTAGTGCTTCTTGGTTATTAATGTCCTGGAAGATTCAACAGTCTTCAGCGCTATTTCAGCTTGCTCTCCTCCAATAGGCACAAGTATCTGGGGGTATGGGGGTTTTTATTCTAATGATCTACCACATGGATTTATAAACAAAAATAGATTTGCTTCTTGTCAGACAAACACTAGACACTGGCTTTTTGCTTTGCAGCAGTCTAGCAGTGCAAAGGGACTGGAGTTGAGTGTCATCTATCCTCGCTAGTAAGCTTTATTTATATTGCCAGATGGGTGGAGAGAAGCCTTCATGTAAAGAGAATCAGTCTTCCCCATGTGTTTTCTGTGGTCTATAATCTCATAAAGATGGACAGTGTTGCAACATTCTTGCAAGTGAAGTAACGGGTGTCACAAAGAACAACATAGAAACACATTTTTTTTAATGTATTCTGGAAGCTATTTTTAGTCTTTCAAATGAATTTTTAAAATCACAGTAGCGTATTGGCACATACCTACTTCCATTTAGCATGATGGACATGTTTGTTTGGGAATTAAGACTCAGATTTTACAAGTTACTGCTGCCAATCTGTAATAAATGTATACATGCGTGCTTTTTGAGAGAGTGACCAGGGCTAACTCAGCACATGACCATGACTGCTATCACTTAATGGGCTATAACCTTTTCCTGAGTCCACGCTTTACCTTCTAATCCTATTTTCCTGGTCACTTTCATATAATTTCCTACTTTGTTCCATAGTTAATATATTGAGAAAATGTAAATAACAATTAAACACCACTTTAACAGGCACTGTGAGCAATAGCTTGTGTGCAAATAGCTTGTTTAAACTGCTTATCATAGTTCTGTATGCAAGTCCAGATGAGCAAGGTACAGTTACATGTTAAAATGTATGGATCCAAAAAGCTCTTTTTCCCTTTTTTTTTCACTCGCGTCTATAACACAGTAAAAGTTTACAGTTAAGATTCTTTTGAGAATCAAAACATCAGTGTATCCTGGGAATTTAATATGCTATATGAAAGACTGATAGGGCTCCAGACCCTTTCAGACAGGAAAGAAAACTTTTGCAGCAAAACACCTTTGTGCAGATTTATTCCTCATGCAATGCATGTGATATTCTTAGAACCAGCATAGTTATTCTTCAGATAAATGCATCCCTTCTTCACTGGTTTCACTCTGTAAGATTGTCCAATGGAAAAATTGGGTTAAGTCATATTCAGTAGGATTACTAATTGTATCTATGCGTATATGATAGGTAGGCTGAGACCTGAACTGGATCCAGTTTGGATTTGAATTGGGGGATGGCTTAATCCAAGGTTATAATTTTGCTTACAATGGCAGAGCAGAAAAGCTATGATAATAGGGGACAGGTGGATGATGGTCAAACCCTTCTGCATCGTTCCCACTGTTTAACTACACAAACACTAAAAGGAGGGTAATTTCAACTTTTTTTTTTTTCCCCAACTGTGGAGATCTGGCTCTAATGTCTGTATTCATGCCCACCTGATGTTTTAATGTGCCTTTTTAAGTATTAAATTGTGGCCAAGACTATAAAGATTGTCTTCAGATCTAGGCATTTACAAAGGTCCCAATTCTTCTGTCATTAGCTGACTGTCAATCTGTTGAAAGTGCAAAGCTACAATAATGGAAATAAAATCAAGTGTATGTCAGAAGGGAGTTAAGCCTGTTGTGGGAAAGGCAGAATCTTCAGCTACAGGAAAGAACTATCAAACTCTTCTCAGATGGAGCCTCAGTACTGTATGCAGGAGAGCTTTCAAATCCAAGACATTGTCCTAATGGAGTTGGAACTCAACAATGAATTGTCATTTCCTGAAAGAAATGAAAGAAGTACAAATGAATTGCATAAATGTGACAACCTTGAAGCCTAATAAGCAGACAAAAGTGTGGAAAGCTTCCCAGAAATAGTCCCTGGGGAGAAGTCAAGAATTATCTAATGTGGATAAATAGGTTAAAAGGATATCCACATCTTGGGTTTTGATAAATTTAGGATTGACAGGTTGAATGAGGAAGAGGTAGCCCTAAGCAGAAGCTTGTATTTAGGGCAAGATGTCAACTGAGGGAAAAAACAGCTCAAAGCTCAGGCGTATGATTTAATCAAGGAATCTGCCAGACTCACTGAAAACTTCTTAGATAAGACACTAGAAATAAAAGAGACTTTGTCAATAAATACATTTGATTCTCATACTTGGTCCAAGAAGCACAGTTTTTCATTAGAAAATGGAAGTTGAGACCACTTTCAAAAATACTTCATATCTTCCTTATGGAGCAGGGTAGAGGATTGAAATACAGAGATGTATGTTGGTATTGATGGAAAAATTATGCCCAGGAAGAGCTTCACCGAGATATTGAAAAATTTAAATAAAGGGATGGGTCTTCTCTCTGTGGACTTTGTAGCACAGATGAGATTGCATGGGTTTGGATATGGATTGCTAATGTGAGTTAAGCTATAAAATGAAGCAGGTGATGTCAAACCATGACAGAAACCAGATAGGCCCAGTTGGATTTGGGCATAATTTGTTTTGTGTTCATTGAAGTCTCATAGCTAGATTTATGGAGGCTAAATGGCATGGGAAAGCTTGCACAATGAGTCAATAGTTAATTCAGGATTAGAATATTTCACGGCTTTATTCCATGTCCCTATGGTATGTAACATATTTACTTGTATTCTGCTGAAAGAAATGGCTTTTGATACAGGCCTTTATGAATATATGCATCATATTCAGGGATTAAACAGTTAATCTGAAGGTTTCTTTTGGTTGATAATTATACATAAAGTGTGGGGAATAAAAAATGACTGTCCCATACAATATTAAATCATGAATTAATGACCTTCAGAGTCCAGTTTGTAACATCATAATGTAATATACTTTTGGAAAAACAGGTCAGTTACTTTGTGCAGAGGAGAAGAATTGCCAAGTACTCAGAAACTGACTGCATAACGTATAAACGTTGAAGAAAAACACAGGTAAAAATGCAGCCCATGGAATCCTCTTAAAAAAAAAAAAAAGTAAGAATAGGCTAGATGAGTGGTTTAATGCAGCTTTTCTGAACTGAGAGAAAGGGGAATGTGAGCATTCTTAAGTTACACATAAAAATAACATTAGTTTTTCTTCTACATTTTTACGATTGAGGAGGGAGGTTCACTGGTATCTAAGAACTTCCAGAGCTGGCAAATAGCTCACAGAGCTCTTTGAATACACTGCTACTCCAAGAACAAGACAGGAACCATCAAGATAATTGTCTGATACAAATCTTTTGTTAGAGTAATAGATTTTGTACTGTCACAATTTCTGAATTATAGCCATATGTACTAGTGAATGATGAAACATGTAAATGGTAATTCATCATTAACTTTGTATATAAGAAACTAAATTATTCTTTTCAATGCTGTTCTTGTATCTGAGACATGATACATTACGTTATGCTGTAATTTATAGACATGGTGAAATCAGCCAAAAAGTTGTATTCTCTTCCAGCACATATAGTTTAATATTTAGGCTTCTCTTCCCTCATTCATTCAATTTTTATTTAATTTTAATTTATTTCCTCAGGGAAAATTATGCATAGTGGCTTTGTTCCAGAAAAATGGGGTGCAGCTTAATATGGCAATTCTGGATTTCTCTAAGAGTTTTGATGCCAATAGCCTGTGTAATTCTGAGGAAATCACTCAGTCTTTCCATGTGTACTATAAGAGGGGATGGTGATATACAACTGTGCCACAGGGGTGCCATTTAATATTTAGAGGTGTATCTAAGGATAAGCATGGAGGTTTTTTACCTTCTTCAGTCAATAATCAGCTTTATCAAAGTTAAGAAAACTTGAAAAAAAAGGAAGAGAGGCATCTAATTAATCCCCTTCTCTGGGTAAAAAGGTTGACATTTTAAAAGGAACATAAAAATTTTGAACTTCAGAAGTCTTAATTTGGCTCTCACTGGACCATGCCATTAATTTATTTACCTTTAAATGGAACATGGCCTGTCAGTCTGTTTGTATGGAATGCTGATGGGGCACTGCTGCTGAGGCAATACATATAAAGTTTAGGAATAGCTGCTGTTTTGAATGCCCTAGATTTTATAATCAGTGGAAAAAGAAAGGCCTGGGAAAGGTATTCAAATTAATGGAATTACTTCTACGAAAGTGGTTGTGTGATTTGACTGTGTTTATTGGCATTCATGCTGGCATGTTCTATGCAAGCTATATCACACACTATGGTGATCAAATAAATGGCAAAGATTTTGCATATTTCAATCCAAGTGATAAGAGCAGATGAAATTAAAATCAGAAACAGACTCTATTACAGTTTAAAGGCCAAAGGAGGGGCAGAGTTAGTATTAATGCTTAAGAAACAAGCCTTTTTAATTGACTTCTCTGGAAAAAGCTTTCTGGTTTCAGAAAAGCTTCCCCCAGCTTGATGTCCATTTCCAATGTGTTTTTTTTTCTCTCACTACATCTGTAAAACATAGAAGTGCTGTATTGTTTTATCTCCCAGGGAAGATATCCTTTCTTCTAGATGTAACCCTACCTCTAAATGACTTCAGAGTTCAGATTCCTAGAGGTGTAGTGGATATATGGCAATCCAGGCCATAATTTACAATAAACCATTTTCTGACACCACTTCCATGACTTAATGCTGGAAGTATGTTGTTGGAGAGGCTGCCCTACACTGCCATAGTGAGGGATACTTACTGTGTCATGGTAAATATTTTATTATTTGTCCTGTTGTGGTTATTTTATATGCTGCCACAGACTTTTTCTCAATTTGTGTTTCTGCCTGGACATGTTTTTTGATATCCCTCCTGGAATAGGCAGATGTTCCTAATGGACAAAAGAATTCAATGTTTGTAGCATACACTGGCTAGTTTTAATATCCTTAAATACTGAGAAGCTTTTCATCTCTCAAGAACAGGGTCAAATCCTGAGCACAAAGTATTAAAGGAAGTGAGCAGAACTACTGAAAAAAAACTTCTTCTTATTTTTCTGTATAAAAGTATGATCAATATTTTCTGCATCTCTTTATTTTATGTGTGTGTGTTTTGGGGTGGGACAGTTGCTTATTTTCACACAAAAATCAGTAAATTTTAAAATGCAGTGGTTTCGTTATGGAATCAGTAAATTATATTACAGTAGCCTGAAAAATCAGCCCATACTTTCAGATCAAGAGAAATAAAGCTGTACAAAGTGACAAAATTTGGAATGCATGACCCTGCGGGCCTTCTCATTGAAGAGCTTGTTTGAGACATTTTATGATCTTTAGTCTTTTTGCTCTGTCGTCTTCTGTAATTTTTGGACAGGTTATAAAACTATCCTGTGATTCACCTTCTGCATTTATTAAGGGTTTAATGATACAGGAGTAAGTGGTTTAATTCACTGGTACATGTGATGTCCCACTTGTTGTAAGATTTAATTCAAGGATGACTTGGAAGTCTTCAGAAGGCTGGAAGTGCTATCTGTTACTATGAAACATTGCAATGTAATCATCTTTAAGTTGTCTGCTTAGACAATTGATTAACCAAAATATACCAGTAAGAATTATCCTTCCCCAGTTACTAACCGGCATCTTTTGTCATAGAATTGGAAGAATAATGTCAAGAAAGGACCCTGTAAACATGAAAATTTGGATTTTTCTCTGTGTATCGTGTTAATATGCATCTACGAAGCAGCAGATATTTTTGTGTGGGAGAATATACTTTAAAAAAATGTATTTTACACATGGCATTTTAATACAATTGCTTAAAAAGTGTGTAACATGAACAGACCTCTCTCAGGAGATATCTTTTGGCAAAGTGAAAAAGCCCTGTTCTAGCATTACAAAATCCCTACAGATAAATTTGAAATATATGTCCCTTTCAGTGTTTTGACAGACTACAACTGAATTACCATGAAAGAAAGAAATCTTGGGGGTAGAAACTGGAGGGGAGGGAACTACTTTCACTTCAGGGACATACTCTGTACAAGCCTGTGCCTGATGATACTCAGATTCATTTCAGTGTTCATCATCGCTAATCCTTAGTACAAATGAATATCTGCACTTCTAAACAATCAAAGGTTAAAGACAACTCGGCTATTCATGTGATCTTATTATATTATGCTGATTGCAGTACATCAAAGTTATTTATAACCTTAGTTCATAAGGTTGGATTTCCACTGAATGAGTTCCTTTTCAAAGGTTAAATATGTTATGTTCTTAGTTTCTGTCAGAAACAGTCTATAGTTATGAACATGCACTAACTAATGAACCATCACAGCCACCTTCAAGAAGATAAATAAAAGTTTTGCGTTGGTATACTGGCTCCCAAAGCTACTACTTGCTTAAACTGTTTCTCACTGCTCCTACGTGGATTTTCAAAACAGATCAATGTCATGGCAAAGACTTTAAACCATTAGATTTATATAGTCAGGCTTAGCCTCAATTGAGGCTGTGCAAAACAGTAGTAGTAGTAATAAT
The DNA here is from genome assembly GCF_017639655.2 of Falco naumanni. NCBI lineage: Eukaryota > Metazoa > Chordata > Aves > Falconiformes > Falconidae > Falco > Falco naumanni. Next base: position 8,104,781 of record NC_054060.1, on the reverse strand, counting down.
GATATTCTTTATCTGCTTTCCTTCTACTGAGCTCAAAGAGCCAATACAGTTACCCCCAAAGGACGGTAATATAATTAATCCTTTCAGCCCTTTTTAGTTCATAGCCTAGGGACAGGTGTTTTGCACTCCCAGAAAGGGTAGGTGGGAGATCCTGTGTCGTCATTCTTTTATCCACCAATTAACACCAATTTTGATCCAGCAGTCTTTGGTTCATTGATTTCTGGACTTGCAGTTCTCCCATTTACCCAGCTTGGTTGGATCACAATTCTCTGAGGTTACTGAGAGTGCTCTGTGTTTAAAATAAATCAGTATATAACAAGCTAAGTTGCACATTCATTACCTTGAACAATAGAAAAAACTAGAGGATTTTGTGTAAGAGGAGCACCCTATTACATATTGTCCTGTGAGAAGATACAGGGAACAAACTGAATGGATTTGTCTGATGCTGATTATGCTGATTTCTGATTTTAAAAATACATGAAGTAATACTTACAAAACTCAACATGAAAAGATCTGTAATAAAGTAGAAAAGCATTAGTATTCAAACATTCAAGTCATCCTGCAGTTACATGTCACAGACATATTTATGCTATTTATGCTACAGTTTACTTTTTTGTCTCAGTGAATTTTTTAAGCAGTAAGTAGTAGATACTAGCATGATTAAGATCTCAATCACATTTATACTTGAAAAGCAAGTCTTAGTATGTCAAACTTGAAGGGTCCATCTCTGAAAACAGAGTTTAAATCCCCAGCAAATAGACACCTCTAAGCCAATCCATCTGTTTTCCAAGATCACTGATACTTTCTTCAGGTAGCCTCCAAGATCAGGGTTTTTCAGTATCTATTACTTGGGAACTTTTCCAGCTATTCTGTGATCTCTGCATCCTGAATTCAAGGTAGAAGAACTTGGTAAAACTTTTAGAGTCACTAAGATTTTTCACTTGTATCTTTTCTTCTTGTATCCCCATAGCTATCCCTGATGTAAATCTGTGCAGAGTAGACTGTTCCAGCTGGGATGATGCATTTATATGTGTCTTCTGCATGGGTAGACTTAAGTCCCCATTATGGATGTAAAAATAGTTTGCTAAGCCATGGATATGAACCAGCTCTTGCTGTCAGGAATACCTGATTTGGAGAGAATTTGGGTCTGGAGGTGTTACACTGCATTGATGTATGCTGATGGTGTGTACAGCTGTCTGCTTCAACGGCAATTGCAACAACCTCAGGCATTAGTGGATGTGAGAAGCCAAGTGACCTTCTTCCCAGTATTGCTTTCAAGCTGCCTTTCTCTCCCCCAAAGGCCCTATAGGTCTTCACTTGACCACTTCAAGCAGATCACATTCAGTATTTTAGGAATAATATAGTCTGCAAAGATGTGAAATAAGTGTAACTTCTTTTTGCACTTTATTTCCTGAGGCTCCTTATTGCAAGAGTAAGGCGTGTAGTAAAAGATAAATACTGTAACTTTGATTTGTCACTAGAAAACTGCAGAAGAGATCAAAGATGTTGCCAAAACTTAATTTCCCCATAGGAGCAGGAAATTTCTTAAATGATGTACCCAGGTGATGCTAGACGGATGGTATGCCTCAGACTCCAGAGAAGGGAGAAAAACCCAATAATACTCATTGTCAATCCTAAAACCAATATTCATCCCTAAGCCTGCTGCTAGAGTCTCTGGGTAACAGCTCTGCAGTCATACAAGCACTGAATCCCCTTCCCCTCCCCCCAGAATTATAGACTGGTGAGCCAGGAGAGATGATTACAATTATCTACCTAGCATGAGGTGGTAATTTTATCAGATTGTGAAATTCACTATACCAAGGCCATAATGTCTGTATAGGAAGACATCCAATCTCAATGTCAATTGCATAGGACAAAAATAATTCCTGGGGTTTTGTGTGGGCAGGGGATAAGACTAGTATCAGTCATACAGTTGGTGTGGGACTGACCCACATTCTTCTAGTCTCCTTCGGCAGCAAAATAGTAATCCATATTGAAATTTTTTTTTAAGCACTGTTTTAAATTTTTCCTTGAGTCTGAAAATTATGGATGAATAATGATCTCCCGGTTGCTCTTTACAATCATGATAAAGCCAAAGAAGTTAATAAGCCACCTCTGTAGCCCCCCTCCCTTCTCTGTACAGACATTTTTTACCACATGGGTGAACACAAAGAAATAATCAGATGGGAGATTTTTCTTCTAAATTAGGCCTCTTGTTTGTAAACTGAAAGAGTGCTAATGCAGTTCAAACTCAGCTGTGTACCACATACGCACACTCGGCCCAGGAGTATTATAAAGAGTGGGAGAATAGGAGGTTTTGTTCTATTCTTCAGTCTCTTTCTATATGAGAGGGCCATTCATTCAATCCCTATGCTTCTCTCTCTATTTCTCTCCATAATGCCAGCATTAGCTGCAAGCTGCTAGCTGTAAAAGTGCTTTGATGTTGACCTCTCACTGCCATTGACAGACCCTCATTGGTGGGTGAGTAGCAGAGCAATAAGGGCATGTGTGGGAGAAAAGAGGATGAAAGCCTGGACAGCTAGGAAGGGATAATATGAACAGATTCCTGCCTGTTCACTTAGTTTCTTTTTTTTTTTAACTGGGTCTTCTGATTACAGAGGTTACGAACCAGTAAAACTTCAGAAATGACCACTGAAAGCCTGCTGTACATGAAGAATCAGATAATTGTTCCAGCTCTTGCCTTGTAAAATTAAATCAAGCCATGAACTAGGCAAGAACGCATAGGGGAGTTGAAAACATTTTCCTGTTTAAGGCAATGAAATAGTGGGAGTTTGTCTGATACATATAGTAATATTACAAGGGCAAGTAGCATGTAAATGGCATGGGGGTAGGGGACAGGGGAGAGTCGCCTACAAATGATGCTGATTATTTTGTTTCTCATCTTCTGCCAAACCTAAAGCATGAGTCTTGGACTTTAAAAGGATCAAAATGGGAAGGTGCACTAAGAGGTCAAAAGAACTTACAGAGGTTTTTGCCCCAGGAAGCACGTGTGTTTGTACACATGGATGTGTGCGCATAAAAAGCTACCTATTGCTCCCCACAGTGTTCTTGCATATAGCTTCTATATTCAGTTCACAGTGGGGCCTCTGGCCCAAAAGCAGCTTTGCACCCTCCAAAGAGAGATGGAAGATTGAGGGTACGATCAGGACCATGGGCCAACTGGGCCCCAGCCAGCTGTTTTGCGAAAGTGTAGTCAGCTAAGCTGGGAAGCGCGGGAAAGTTTTATTGCTGCTTGTGCCCTATTGAGGCAGGATGTCTCCAGCCACTTCACCTCTGCACTCCCCCTTCACCTCCATGAAAGCTCTGCTTGTCATAGTAATAATTAAACCCTAAGGGTCTAACTTGAAACGGCAAAAAGGCTCTGCAAGGCCAATGGAGGGAATAGGAGGGAGGGAAAGTTCACACAAATTTGTATTTGGTTTTACTTGCAATCTGAAGGACCAACTACCACAATAAAGCTGCATGCCTGATAGTTCCCATTGCCTGTGCTCTGCAGAGTAGCATCTCATCTTCTGCTTCTTTGGGATGTGAAGAAATCACTTCTACCTCCACTTCAGACCTGCAACAACTCCCTGTTGGCAGTATTAGGTCATCAGAATTGCTTAGCTATTTTAGGGGAGCTGTAGATCAACAGTTCAAACCTGGCTTATGCCACTTGCGATGCACGTGCTGTCATCTGGTGGATAGCTGCTGGCTGGAACAGAACAAATCAGTTGCTGGAAAAACAGGGGAATGGGTGAAACAGGTGCCCGTGTTACAAAGTGCCATGCAATAGCATTCATTAGCAAGCATGTCAGCAATCTCAGCATTCAAATAATACCCTGTTGCAAGCACTTGAATAAGAAAGAAGCCATCTCTGTTATGATCGGGATTGGGTTTCTTACTTAAAAATTATAAGGGATTCAGCACACACTTTTGGTGCAGAGACTCTTCACACATTGATCTACTAGAAAGAAAGAAACCTTTCACTGAATGATTAAAAATATTCACATTTTAGAGGGGACAAACTTCTACAGCACTTTTTGCCTTGCTGTCTGCATTTACTATCAGAGAACTAATTCTCCAGTCAATTTCACAGATGGTTTCCTGTCATTACTATACAATTCTATTTATTTTATAATAATTTTATAGGACTTTTCCAGAGGGATTTGGAATTACATGCTCAGCTTGTAGCCATTTTAAAAGGTGTGTGAATATTGCACTCAGTCAAAACTTCCTTGCCTAAACTTTTAAAATAGAAAACGCATTTTCAATTCAAGCAAGAAATCTTGCCAAAAGTGTCTTGGTTAAAGTTTCTCAATGCATTTATCTCCATGTAAAGGGAAATGTATATAACCCCCTCTGTTCTGTCACTTTACCTTTAGCTCTTTTCAACTGATTTGAAATATAGACTATTTTCCCCTTTCCAACAAGAAATGAAACAAGACTTCACTAGTTTTTCAAAAAGGTACCATTTTATAACTTGAAAGCAGAATGTGGTGTATATTTTAAATTTCATATTTGCTTTTACTTTTTTAAGCTAGCCATGATGAACTTAAAGTCTGGGTCAGACACTGCAGAAAACTGGTCTTTGTACAAGTTGAAATTCCACCCAAAAGACAGTATATCTGTTCTGCTTCCATTCTTTTTCCAGGAGAGATGTCTTCTGATATCAGCTTTTTCTTGATTAATATTTTCCTTGAAACTGTTTTTTAGAATGCTGCAGTCTCTGATAGGGCACTGTGTTGTTGCTAAGCTACCTGAGATTCAAGCCCTTGCTATTTGGTGGGACTCCACTGGGCATGGCATTGTTGGAGCAAGCAAGGATATTTTTTATATGGTCATTAAGGTAAACAGGTCTTCATGGGGAACAAGCTTCATTCCAAAACTCCAAAGAGAGGAAGTTTGACTCTAGATTAAGCTCCTTGAGAGCTATGTTACAGAAGCATGTGGAGCTTCTGCACTGTGAGCTATGCCCCGTATTGTTTAAAAAAAAAGTGTCTTCTCTAGTGTTTTCAATTAATGAAGCCTTAGGGGATCTGGATAGGCAGTTGGAGTGTCCATTCAAAAGGACTGAAAATATATCTTTGCCAGGGGTAGAGCAGCTGTTTTGGTAGGTACTTTGTATTCTGCCTGTCTGTGGGCTGCTGGAAACCTTACTGTTCCCTGATGTATCATTTCACTCCAGTGAAAATCACAAGCGATAACTCGGGAGGCAGTAAAATTACAGGGGTCACAGAGTACCCCCAGTATGCTTGAAATCAGGTCACCAACCTCACTCAGCTGGCCCTCTTGTTGATAACTCCCCTTTTCCCTTTTCTCCTCTCCCCTGCTCACTCTGTCCCTCAATTATTTAAAAACAAAACAAACAAACAAAAAAACCCCCACAAAACGCAGGGGAAAGGAAAGAGCAAACTCTCCAGAGTCTATAACAAGTGCACTTGGACAGCTTTGGCAGTGGACAGTGCTGGAGTAGGGAGAATGCGTGTCTGCTACCCTTTGGTCTGATCTGGCCATGTGTTTGGCACAGCTGGTAATATCCTGCACTCGTGTCATGCTTTGCAGTCTTCCAGCACTGCACAGAATGGAGCCCTGCCTGAGAGCAAGTCCTGTTTCAAAAGGAAACTCAGGTAATAAATATGTGATTGTCAGCCAGGAGTAACTGTGTTATTGACTCCCAAATGGTTTGATGAAGCATGTCAACATCAGTACTTTGCAATTTTATAGTATAAGCTGAGCGTGAAAAACAATGGAGTGAGGGAGCAAAGAGAAAAGGGATATGGATGCAAAAGGCAGAAGGTTTTCAAGTCCTGGTCTTCTCGTGATGTTCACAGATGAGCCATGAATGGTGGAAGGAACTGGATCAGTCTTTTCAAATTCGGGTTTCTTCCAAGACAAGCACAGTCAAGAATCAATGAAATTTATAGGAACTCAGAATATTGCAGGGGTATTTCCTTGACAATAATGTTTTTTCCTTTAATTTTCTCATACTCTCTGTAGGAAAGTAAGGATGCCAGACTGAAGGGAATTGGGTGAATACCCAAAGCATCCACTCAAGATTTCCAGCATACCAGTTACTGCATTGATTTCTTGTTTAGTAAATGCTCTTCTTACATGGTCTTTCTGATACCCAAACTTCTGTTTGGGCTTATGTAGCTTTAATTTTTGCTGATTTTTTTTATAAGAAATCCCTGGAAAATGCTGAGCTGGACTTATATTTTTGATAAATTGAAGTACAGGTACTAGATACCTACTGTACCAGGTGTTTCTGCTCTGGGGGCCTCCTCTTCCTCTCTCAGAAGTCCGTACTCCATTCTTCACTGAGACAAGCTTTGTGGCTTTGCAAAAAGTCCAGTTTCACTGAGGGATTTTTGTGTGGTTTGATTATGTCAAAGCAAAAAAAAAAAAATACAGTGATGGCTTGTTCCCCTAAAAGCCTCCAAAAAATTTAGAGGGTGTAAGCCTTTCTGTTCCTCCTCACTCCACACATCCTTCTTCCTGCGAGTTCTTTGCAGAAGGAGCTCAGAGATCACTGCTTTGCTCGTAAGCCAGAAACAGTCTTCCTTCCTTGCAGTGGAGGGAAGAGCTGTTACAAATCAGTACGGCGATGAATGCATTTCAGTTGCCTGCTCGGTAGGATGGGGGCAAAGAACTGAGGAAACCACCTACAGATGAGGCAGTTGAGTGAGTCATGAGAAGAGAGAAATGTTCAGCACTTCTCAGGAGGTTTTTCCCAGTTGTAGAGGGGGAGCTGAGCACTTATGAGCACTTTTAGAAGCTCGTAAGTAAAACTCCCAGAAAATATTAAGCTCAGTTACTGCACAGACAGCCACGAGGAGGCCAAGACCCAGTGTTTCTTTCTGAGGGGTACTTATCTTACCCAGGGAGCAGGAAAGCTTTCTTGCAGTGGATGTTATTGTGCAGAGCTCCTCAGGGCAGGTTTGTTCCCTTGACTTTTAATATTCCAGTTTTTCTCTGTTTGTGCCAGAAAATATGACTTGGGTTTCATTTTATAAAAATAATAAAGCCAGAAAAGGTTAAACTCAGATTTGGCCTCTTTGCTTTCTAAAAGACAGCAATAGACATTTTCAAAGGACCAATTCCAAGCTTTATTATACTACTACAAGGCCCGCAGGAGGGAAGAGTGTTACGCCCAACTCGTAGTGCAGACAGAGAAAGATGGATTTTTAAATTATCTACCTTTGCTTTGCAACGTGAACATTTCAGGGCAATTATCCTGAGATAATGCCTACAAATTGCTGAAGACTTTGGGTTTATAATTGCTCATGTTCATTTAAGGTTCCCAGCAGACTAGACCAGGAAAATCACTGCCAGTCAAGGCAAGGTTGATAGTATACGGTAACTGAGTTTTTCTTAGAAGATAGACAAGCAAATCAGTTTTCTTTAAGAGCAATAATTCTAACTAATTGTTTGGTTTCATTGTGTTTCCATAGTAGGAGCTGTAGTGCTTGGCAAGGCAGAACAGTGACACTTCCTATCCAAGACACATCCATGTAAATGGGCAAATTGAATTCCACTGCATGAGGTTATTCTCTTACAGCAGTAAGTAGTCAGCAGCACTTTACAGCATATCCCCACATTTCATTATTTACACACCGGTAGCCATTCCAGTTACCTTAGAAAGTGAATCAAGAATTTGCAGTGAGGTAATGTTATCATGTCAATGCAGAAAGAAATAACTGTAGCTGCCTGACATGTTTGTAATTAAAGAACATTTCTTAATGTAATATTTAGCTGAGGTTTCAAATCAGCAAGAACATTCATAATAAAGAACACCATTTCAAAGCAGGAATGTGTTCATATATTCAGGTCATTTGACTACATTTATAGATGACTGTTATGTATTTATATACTTACATGACGATTAGCATATACCTGTATATTTTGTATGTAGCCTTACTCCCCACTAGTTTTGTTGTGAAGCTCTGACAGCGTTACTATCACTGACATCCTCCACTGGCCCCAGGCATCCATTAGACAACGGAAGATTCATTTCATCATTATTATTTGTTAAGCACAATCAGCATTGGCCAGTTTAGGTGTCTAAACTCCAGCAGTATAAAATCTCCCCTTCTGTCCCTCCAACTGTTGCCATTAGAGCAGCTGAATAACTGGTATTTTTCATCCAGTAACTAAGATTAAAGAAAAAAATTATAAAATAGGACTTAGGTGATGTTTCTGACACTTGGGAGGGGGGGAGAAGGTATTTAGCAGAAGAAGCAATCCCCCCACCAAAATTGCATTGGGTTATCAAAAATATTTTGGTTAACCTGTATCAAAAATGCTTGGGTTGCTTTCATGTTATTTTTAATGTGCATCAACAATATTTGGACTGAAAATACTGATGGGAGAGAAATAGCAAAGTATATCGTTAAAAAAATTTTGAAAGTGTGTGTCTAGACTTTTATGAATATTTTTGCATTTTTTGCCTTTTTTATTAGAAATTACAGATAACAATGGTCAGTTTGAAGCTATGTTTTTCAGTGAAGAAACTAATCTTCACTGAAACTGATAAAAAATTCCATCTAGGATTAAGAAGCAAGTAACACGCCATGCCCCGGCACTGAAAATGTTATTAGTACCCTCCTTATTACTACAGTAGCAGTTGCTAGATGTTCCATATTTAGTGGCTTATTGTAATGCTCAGTGGGGAAAGTTTTTGGAACTTGTGCTTTTATGAAGTTGAGAAGATCATATGCTGTAGTTGGATACAATTTTTAAAGCCATCAGGTCAATACTCATCCTTCCAGGCAGCAAAACCACCTGCTTTCTTCTGAGTTGCTCTTACCCAGCTCTTCTTCATCTCTTGCAAAGTGTTGCAAAAATTATTTTCTGGATAAACATTCAGATGGATGCTTTCTTGTTTGTTTCCTCCTGCAATGTTTTCTGGTGGTTTTGTTTTTCTGTTCAGTTTTGTCTTTTTTTATCTGGCCTTTTGCAAATTCTGTCTCTTTGTTTTTGTTTTTTTCTCTTTTGTTTTGTTTTTGTTAAATGTCCTGTTGTACAGAAAAAGGGTAGAGCTGAAAAAAACTCAGGTCAGGGACACCAGAGTTTTGTCATCAGTTTTTTGGTTTGGTATATAAAGCACAGAGTTGAGTCCTAGATACTGCCAGATTGTTTTACAATTTTATTCATATTTCCTTATTAAAATAAGTCTGTAAAAAACGAAACTGCTTCCAGTGGGCTATAAGGGTAACAATAGCTGATTTATGTCATAGACAACCAAATCTAGGACTTCTAATAAAGTATTGATGTCAAGACATATTTCCAGAGAAAACCAAAGAGTATATGTTACTGCTGGCAAGCAGGCTCTTAGAATGAGGAAAAATCAATTTTTTTATTCATGGCTGTTCTCAGCTAAAAAGTAGTATCTTTCCCTAAAACGGATTTGGGATATGACATAAATGGATTCTGGATATGACATACACATGACCTAAATATTTCATTATTTTTTTGAGATACTAACTTGACTAACTCTTACCTCCAAAAGATCCTTCTCATGTTATAAAGTCTCCTGTTTGCTGGTGTCATCCTTTTGGAATGTCTGGGCCTGAATGGAATAGTACAAAAGACTACTTGTATGTCTAAGAACACGTGTCTGGAATATCAAACCTACTTTGCTGCCCCATGGCCACCATGTTTATATTATGTTGTAGCATTCATAATCTGATCAGGTTATATTTTAAAACTGCATTCCTTTTAGTAATTTGGCTTGGGATTCTTTCCCTCTACTAGACTCACTGGAAGATAATTTCAGGAATCTTTATTCCAATGGTTAGAAATATCTTGTAATTCCCAGATTATGTGAACTCGGAGCCAGTTTATAGCCATTCCTGCCTGGGTCACACCTACACGTATATGTCTTATATACCTGGTATGGGCACCCCTGTTCCTGAATTGTATCTGTGTCCCTTTAAGCCATTATTTAGGTAGACTGAACAAGCAGACTCTTTTAGTTTTCTCTCAGAAATTCTCCAGTTCCTTGATCATTGTAATAGTCTTCTTTGCACCCTCTGCTCCAATTTGCATGCATCCTTCCTGAGCATGGGTAACTAGAATTTACGCTGTATTGCAGATAATGTCTCACCAGTGCTTTGTGTAGTAGCATTAATATTTTCCTCTCGTTATTAGCACTATTACAGGTGATGAATCCTAGGATTGCATCTGCCTTTTCAGTTGCATTATATTATGGCACATATTTATCCTGTAATCAACTAGAAAACCCAGGTCTTTCTCCTCCTTTGTCATTCCCAACAGCTTCTAGCAGAAATTCTCATTATTAGTCCTTTAGTGCATGACCTTGCATTTTGTACTGTTCAATTTCATCCCATTTCTATTACTTCTGTCCTCAAGGTCATCCAATTCTTCCTGTATGATACTGTGATTCTCGTTTGTGTTGATGGTGCCTCCCAACTTTGTACAATCTGCAAATTTCATTTGAACACTCTTGCTTTTTATGCGAACTTTATTAATGAACCATTAAATGAGATCAGTCTAAAGACTGATCTTCGAGGAACTCCCCTAATTTCTTCACTCCAGCCCCATATTTTCCCCTGCAGCATATTATATCTTCACTTCCCCTGTCACCAGCCCAGACCTTAGAGTTCTGACTAATTCTCTGTTTTCCCCCAGTGAACTAAGTAGTTCCCAAGTGGCACCTGCTAAAATACTGTAATGAAGACTGGATACATTTTAAGAATTTTAATAAAATAATTTGTATCAAAAATCTCTCAGGATAGCCTGGCACAGTGTAGCTTTAGGAACCCCACATGGTAAATGTCTGTCCTTTATTCCTTTTGATTCTTTCTTCAAATTTGTTCTAAATTCTAGTAAGCTGGTAAGGACTGACTGACAGGTCTTCCCTAAATCCCCTTTATCCACTCTAAGGAGAAGAAAACAATACTACAAGGTACAAGAAGTAGGTGCCAAGGGGGTAGGTACTGCTGTTCCCTCTATATGTTACAGTGCAGCACTAGCTCTGTTAGCTATTGACAGTTGCTACTGGATCTGCAATTTCATGTGTTCATTCTCAGCTAGAGATCATCCAGTGTCCTGGCCGAAATGCACTGACATTTTAATTTCGTTTCCTGTTTAGATGTAGCTATATTTCTAAATTACAATGCCTTTGTAATTTCCTAATGTCTGACATTGCCACTCTTAAGAGAAAATAAAAGCAAGGTATTCATTTAAGCTTGTGAAATTTTCTGCACTCAGAACATCCTTTCCCCCATAGCAATTTTCATTCCTCCTTTCCTTGTTCTCTTTCCATGTACTTAAATAATGCTGTAATTAGTTAACTTCCTTTCCAAAGACCAACATATTTTTCTGAAGTTTCCATTTCTCTCATCTCTCTTTCACAGCATCCTTATGAACCGTGAAGCCCTGCTTGAATTCCAAAGTGAAGCCCTGCTTGAATTCCAAAGTTTTGTGGCACAATCAAAAATCTGGCTCTTCCTGGCCTATCAGTGTAGCAGAAAACCAGTTGTGTATGCACACACATGCTGCATTAGGCTTTACAGAAAGAAACATAAGTGATCAGAGCGCCATAAGGCTTACCAAGACATTTAATGAACCTTGATGTGTTCTCAAGGTTCTTTGACTCTTTTTCTTCACTTTCTGGCTTATAGCTGCTTGGAGAGGTTTAAGAGCTCTCTTGTCAAGTCTGTGTAGATTTGTGTCTCTCTGGAGGAAGGTTATGCCATGAGTGTCAAAAAACTTTTTTCTCAAAGGCAGTGGCTACAAAAGGTGCCCTTTAAGTATATCAGTAGCATTGAAAAGGTGCTCATTTCCAAAAGTGGAGACTGACATACCAAAAAAAGCAGAGATCCTTCCTCAGGTGAGAACATGGCAGGAACTTTTAAAGCAAAAAACAACAGTTCTTCCCTCCACCCTGGTTTCTAAAAGTGCCTTTCATCTAGATGGATTTCAAGCTGTGTCAGATTTTCCTCTGTATTTTGCCTGGACCATTTCTAGTATGTATGGAAGAAGTATGTGGAGTCCAGCAAGCCATGGTTTAGATGAAGCAGCGTAGTGAGCAGCATTCACAGAACCTGAATCTGATAAGGAGAAAATGAACAGCTTTCTGGCCTGGATGGATATTTTAATAGGGCACTTTGTATTAAAGTTTTATTTCACCTCTTGGAAGGTGCATTTGGCTGATGGCAGCAAGCTGTGACCTTCCGTGGTGTTGTGCACCAAACATCTGAGGTGCACCTTGGAAATTAGTTTCTCATCATTCTCATGTCAAAACCTCCAGAACCACTGTGTAAGCAGAGAAGAGAGTCCAGTGTTTGCTTTTTATGAGCTGGACTCTCCTGTTCCATATAGCATATGTTGTTTGTTAATTACTCTCTCTCTCTTCAGCCGTCTCTTTCCTGCTCCTGTTTATCCTCTGCTGTGTTTTACTTTTCTGATGGTTTGATCTCTTGTACAAGCAAGCCCCAGCTTGCTTTTTTGCATGTTGGTTTTGATTTTCTTTTGCTATGTGGGATTACACATTTATAACAGACCTTTCCAGAGTCTGAAAAGAAGGAATATGTTTTGATAGTCAGAATGAGGAAAACATCATCTCTAAATTAAGATACCCTTATGCTGACTGGGGGCGTGGGGGGAGTTTTAAAGCCTTGCCCTCAAACATTTCGCTTTTTGTGGCCTGAGTTGCGGCTTTCAATATCAGAAACACTCAGCTTGTGTCATTTGCTTATGTCACTGCTGCTGGTGTGTGGTGAGTGTGGTGTATAGTGGAGTGATACCACAAGGTGTGTTGTAGCAGCCCTGGAACATGTTACTGTGGTTACTTTCTAATTCCCCATCAGGGTACATCTTGAAAGGAGGCCTTGGCCAGCCAGGCTTGCACACAAGGGCAGTCTTGCTGAAATCACTGGTGCAGTTGTGGGGATGGGGTTTGGAGAGTTCTCTTCCAAAGAGGCCTCAGGTCCCATTCCAAGGCAAAAATCAACTCTGGTTTGCTTTAGTAGAGTTGTATTATGCTGCAATGAATTCTGGGCTTCTGTTTAAATTACCAGGACACCAGAAGGGATAGATAGGGGCAAATTAATGAAAAGAAGAAGATAGGAAAATGCCTAAGGTACCAGTGAGTGGAGAAAAGAAGAGCTCTGCCATCAAAATCTTCCCCAGTGAAAAGACCCAGCAGGATACAGTGACTAAACGTATTTGCCACAGTACTGATAGTTAAAGGAAAGTTACTTTCATTCACCAGAAGTGGAAAAAGATATCTGAAAAAGCCCTTCTCCTTTTTACTCCCTTAGTTCTTGTCAACAAAGTGAAGTTCTGAATGGCAAGGGGGAAAATCATCTCTCTGCATCTCCAGGCAGTGCAGCCTGCCTACCATGTTCCTGTACATGGTGGGGAAATGATCACTCCCCTGAAGAGTGATAACAACCTGAGCGATAAAATGGTGACACTGTCAGAAAGCTGAATTTTGATGTTGTGTTTCCTGCATTTCATTTCCTGTGTGAAGCCCAAGGACAATTTTTTCTTCTTGTGCATGTGGGGGTTCAGAGGCTGAAATATTCATCCAGGTACTTGAGGAAAGTAGGAAAGGAGAAAAAACTCCAATTGCCACCAGAAGACTGTGTTTCCTTTTTTGTGCAGAATCCAGGGTGGTTTCTGGGCCAGAGTCCCATCTCTTTCCATGGCAGGCAGTCGGTATCATCCTACTATTCACTAAAGTACTGGAGCCAGGGGTCTCTGTCTCTCTCCAAGTTTCATAAACTCTGGAAAGATCTTTATGGTCGCATAGCTAAATGGTTATTTGGAGTGATGTAGCAAAATGTCTTAAGGAAATAATTGTTCAGAGAACTGGAGTGGTCCACCAGTATCACATCTTCCATACATTGCTAGCAGACCCTTTTGTTCCAGAGGCTCTCAGACCACAAGCATGTGGCTCTTAGTCTTTGGGCATGCTGAAGATCTCTCTCTCTCTTGCATAAACTGTGGAATATGTGGAGTTTCTCACAGGCTACAGAATTTTGCTGTAATCCCTCGGGTGTTTTACCACTGCCAAAGCCACCAGATTTTGGGGGTGATTTGTGTTTTAAGCACTCTGCTCCCTGAAACGTTTCTTTTTATATGCTTTGCATTGTAATACTGCATGTGACATGCTGCATTGCACTTACCTGCGTCTTATACTAGAGGGCTTCTTCTCATCTTCTTTCATGGATGGGAGCAGAGTGGTTTAAATCAAAGCATTTGACTTTGAACCTGTCTTGAGCTGGCCTTCAGGCAAGTTCTTTCTGATCAAAGACAGAAGCGTACCAGGGTCCAGGTATTAAGGCTGAATAATTGGTTCAGACTAAAATAAGAACTGTCCCAAGCTTCCACACAAAAAGTTTTTATGAAGTTTTAAAAAAGCGCAGGTAACTTTTTGGCCCTTGATAATCTTTTGCGTTTTCTGAGGGAGTTCCCCTGCAGAGACTGCTAATGCTGTATCTGACCACGTTCATGCTAGAAATACCGGCCAAATTTACCAGTTAAAGCTTATCAGATTACTTAGGAAACAGTCAGAATTAGGGATCCTGAAGCAGAGTGGGTTTTTTTGTGTGGCAAAAGCTGGGGTACTATCAGCATAGCACAATATAATTGAGGTGATTTAGAAAGATTCTGATTTCTCCTGCAGTGCAGAATTCCCCATTTCTCTGAAGAAACGTGTATAGCATGTATTTCCACAGCACACATAGCTGTGGCTTTTCTGGAGATATCACAGACCCTTCAAACTGGGGGGAGAAAAACAAACCAACAACCAGGCAATCACAAGCAATTTACCAGACGGACCAGGATGCCTGTAGCATCCCAAGCAGCCTGAGCCTGTCTGCCTCTGTTTAGGATAAATACTGAAACTGCACCTCCGTGAACTCTTCTGCCTTTGCCCATCAGTAATGTGTATATAAAAAGTCTATGCCTGGGGATCAGCTAACGGGATTATTCACAGACACAAAATGAAGCTGGCCCAATCCTGACATCCTTTGCAGCCCTCCTTGCAGCTTGCTGAGAGTGGCAAATGCAGGATCAGGCTCCAGGTCCTTATAATTTGGCAGCCTTTTAGGAATGTGGAAGGAATCTGGAAGGGGGGTAGCAGTGGAAATAGGCTCACTTTGTTGTTGTTGTTGTTTTTCATTTTTAATAGAACAACTTTCAGTCCTAAAGGAAACCCTGGTGAAGTGGTGAGGCTTTTGTCTCTAGCTATAATGCCACTGGGCTTTGGATTGACCTGTGTGATACAGTGACACTGTGTGGTTTGAATTTTTACATACAGCTGCATAAAGCAATTCTCATGTAAATTTTGGAGGTAAATAAGCCTGCTGTTGGTCTGCTGCATGGACACATATGCTCAAACCATTAGGCTTGAAAGGAGATTAGAATTAACCCACCCGTCTTTCACTGGTTTGCTCTTTCCCTCCCCACAACGCAGCTCTTACAAGAGACTAAACCACCTTGCTATTTTAACAAATGGCAGTAGAGTTAAGGCTGACAGAAGAAGAAAATTGTTGTATCCCCTCCCTCCCCCTCCTTTCCACACCCGCAGAGCTCCTGCTAGAAGTGGTGTGAATTTAGACGAGGCCACAAGCTGATTACTACGGCATAGGCGGGCAGGTTGGAGTTGATGCACTTCCCTCACTCCCTCAACCTTTCAATTGCAGAGGACTGAGCTGAACCCCTTCGGTTCCCACTGTGGCAGCAGAAAGGCTCAGAGCCTGCTGTATCAGGCCTTGTGTGTGTTCTCGTTCGCCCTGGTTAGCTCCATTACCTCCTACTGGGTGTGGAAAGCTCTTGGAGACAGAGGCTGAAAAGTCCTTTCCAGGTACCTGATGCTGGGACGTGCCCAGGCGCAAGGCTTGCATGGGCAGGGTTTCCCCCCGCAGCCAACAGCAGGCAGTGGCCACTGGCTACCATGGTATCTGGACTTGACATCTAAATGACTTCGCTTTCCAACCGAGGAAGGTTTTTATCACATGTTCTTTAAAGGCAAGAGAGACAAAGCGTGTGCACACACACATGTGCACAAAAATGCAGAGTGGGTGAGTGGGCTAAGGGGAACCTGGCCTGGGGTTGTTTGTTTATGCGAACTTTAAATAATTCATTTTTGTCCCTATTGAGCTCATCACAGCGTGACAAAAATAAACGTGTCTTCTTGGCCTATTGTTTGGAGCTGAGGATTGTCAAGCGAGAGGAAAATATTACAGTGACTGAGGGAGATACACGCAAGAGTGTGACCTTTAACTGCAGTACCTATAACCAGTCTCATCAAATTAAAGCACTGTATATTTTCCTTAATAATCTCTGATTAGGCTCGGGGTATGAGCGGACACGAACGCCCGCCATTGCTATGCAGCGGGAGGCCTGCTAAGCACCAGCCGAGCGCTTGGGAATAAGTGAGCAAAATGCTTTAATTTGATAGGGTTAGAATCCTGCAGGCTCCGGGGTGAGAAGTCACCAACAGCTCCGCTCGCACTGAATATGCAGAAATAAAAAAGTAAATTGCTTACATCTGCTGCAGGCAGGAGGGAAAATGATCTGATTGGACAGGCCGAGGACTCTCCATCTCTTTTGGGTTAGAAAGAGGGGTTCGGAGCATCAAAAGCTCGTAATTGGAGTAATTCTGAATTAATGGACATACACACACACACAGAAGCGCGCACACCATTTTGAAGCAGCTGGTCACAGGATGCACATGCTCAGGAATGTTTGGGGATTGCAAAAACACCGTTAAAAATGTTGTCCCTTATTCCTAATATTATTGGCATTTGGATTTCATGACCTGTAAGAAGTGCAGCAAGTACAAAAAGCCCTGCCCATCTGCCAGATAACATTGTCTGCCTCAGCCTACATCTGTTTATTCACGATACAATTATTCTCTCTCTCTGTCTGTCTATCTCTGTTGTATATCTGTTCTTTCATGTCTGAGGGTCTTCACTGTATGCAGAATCCCAGGCTTTAGCCTTGCCATCTGATACTGTATTTAATCTATGTATTTGATCAATAAGAATCAAAGACAAGGCTCAAGGTCTTTTTGGCACAAGGCATTCAGCTTTATGTTGGGTGTCAGAGGTTGTCTACAGTGTCACCTTGATGGTGTCACACTAATTTGTAACCTACTTTGCTTGCCTCTGATCACAGTCTGTGCTGTTTATTTTTTTCTCTGTGTCTCTCCTTTTTTAATGGTTGTTTTTATTAGTTTGGGAGGAAAGAGGTGGGAGGCTGAAGACATTAGCTTAGAGATTTAAGGAGCACCCTTCCTGATCCTCCTCCCCCACCTCTCTGTCTCCTCTCTGCAAGTCGCTTACGCCACAGGATAAAGGTGTTACCTCTACCTGACAGGCACCGTATCCCAAAGGGGAAGACATTACTAAATCTGAAATGACCAAGAGAAGAAATCCTGCAAGGCAAACTTTCAAGAGTGATTTCTCAGCTTGCTGCTGACAGGGAAAGGCAGGCGCACCAAACCCAGGACTGAAAGGCCAGAGTCCAGGTTTCAGTCCACTTCTGGGTAAATCCACAGAGTAGGTACATCTCTAAATTTCACTGCTATTTTTCTTGGAGCCAGGGTTCTTTGGATCTCGCACTGATGCACAAACTTGAACAATTTGTTCTTTTATGGCTGCCTAAGGCTGTACTGCATCATTTCAATGGCCTTTTGTCTTGTGACAAGTATTGCAATGCCTATAATGTACTAAACATTCTAAAAATCCATGTAATTAATTCCCCAACATATCCAATATAGAACTATAATCTTGAGGACAGATAAATGTGGTTTATTATCTTTTTTCCTTTGCCTACACCTCTTCGTTTTCTTTTCTGTGCTGTTATTTAACACAGAAAATAATAGCACAGTAAGCGTATTATTTAACTCTCTCATTTAGATTTGTGTGTGTGTGTGTGAAGGCACTGCACAAAATGAGGCTGTGTTTAGATCCAGATCCTTAGATGTAGACTGCAGGCTCCACCACAGATTTCTTGAGGTACCCTGAAAAGTTAGCCAAAACTTTCACAAATCGGTGACCTGTGTTAAGCATCCATTTCTGAATCTTGCTTCTAAAGGCGCCAACCACCCGCAATGGCTGCAAGAATCCGTGGAGACTGGAAAGATTCAGAACCATGCACCTCCAGCCAGTACACGCTATTTTTCTGCTTCTAAAAATTCATATCACAGTATTATTTAATGAACTAGTAGAAACATGAGGACTTAAGAGCAGCAGAAGGCCCACCTGCCCTGGGGTAGTGTCCCTAATAACAGCTGGGGTGGATGCTTAAGGACAAAGTACCTGAGAAAGAGCATACGGTAGCAGGAAAAAAATTCAGTTGTATTTTTAAAAACCAAAGGCTCTGGGAAAAGGGTGGTAAAAAAGGGGGGGAGTGGGGGGTGGGGATCAGGCAGACAGCTAAGTGCATAGGTTTGGTTTGTGCACAGGTTTACTGTTAAAATTCAGCTGTACGTTGCGATTAAGATGTATTTTGAAGTTGTCTAGAAGAAGGGACACCCTGAATGGATCCATATGGTCTTTGGACAATGCTGCTTTTTGTATCTGAGCTGGCTGTCAGACACTGGAGGTAGAAAACAGGGTTGATTTTAAACTTTTTGCTCTAGAAGCTTCTTTGGGGAAGCCGGCTATTTCGTGGTTAAGGTGCTGTGTCTCTTGAATTGCTCTGCTCTGGTCTCTGTTGTAAAGAAGCCTCTTTTGTCTGCCCAGCCATGCCTGCCACAGTCTATTGGAAGGTATTTGTCAACAATTATATGTCTATTAAGGACAAGTCAATCAGGCCATGTGCAAATAGCCAGACCTCGGGGGTCTGCCTATTGATAGGGACCTGTCAATAGCCAATCCAGTCTTTTTTCAACCAAACAAGAAATTAAGCACTCACCAAAATCATTGCTAGTCTAAGTCCCTACGGCCCATTTTTATTCTCGGAGTATTGGTCCATTTTTTTCTGGGCTAATATTTGTTTTGAATAAACAAAAGAGACTAGAAGGAGCTTGTTAAAGGACTCTTTTAACTGTAAGAAGAATGTCTCTTCAATGTAATTAAGAATATTACAAAATGGTTGTGCTTGTAGGTGGCTGCAGTTAATCCCAATGGCAGTGAAACTATAAAGGAATTAATAACAAAAACTTCAAATTAGCCCAACTGTAATTAATATCTACAGTATATAAATACCCACTCTTCCACCAACACAAATTTCAGACATATTTACCTATATTAGGTTGAGGAAGGTAGTAATATTATGCAATATTTTCATGCATATTCAATTTGTAAACTCAACAGTTGATTTGGTAATTTATATTGCAAATTACTTTGCTATTTCACACACGTGAACAAGAGAGAGAGTAGGAGAGACAAGACAGTGTGCTGGAAGCATGCTTTAAACAAAAGCCTCTAGCAAAAGCCATGACATGAAAAAGATGCTCCATAGGGCCATCTCCTTTGAACTGGCAGAACTCCGGTATCACAGAATACATTGGTGTTATACAACAAACAGCAGCATTAAATAACTTTGCACAGAGACCTGCAATGACCACAAATATTGAAAGCAAATGTAGTATTGAAAGTAGAAATGGTACCTAAAAAGGACAGATCAGATATATCACAGCTGGCTTTTTTAGTAATTACCAAAACAAACTCTGTCCATCAGTGGTTTATTTCTCTTCATTTCTACCCTTCAGTCAGGACAAACACTGAGAGCTGAGCATTTTTTCCCCTAATATTCAAGCACCAAATTAATAACCAGTAAACCGATTAATATTAAAATTCAGCATTTACCCAATAACATCATTAGAATGCCTGTTCTTTGAACTAAGGTGATGCACTTCTTCCCTAAAAAATTAGTAGAATGCAAAGATCTATTTGCACAATAGCCTGTGGCCACTGGAGGGTTGCTAGGTATAGTGATAGTTTTAATTTGGTTACAAACTTTCTTATATTTTGAATTAAACCTTAACCAAGGGAGAGCTTTTAACTTGACTTTTATTGCTGCCTTTTATCTTGGTCTTATATTAGTTACCTGTTTATTAAAAAAATGAGAACTGTCTTTTCAGTTTCTGAATTTAAAGCCACAAAATACTTTTTTTAAAGTCTTTCTGATTGCAGTTCCTTTTTTAATTCCCCGTCCTCCCCACAGACATGGACCCTTTAGAAAACAGCTTTGGTTGTTCTTTAATCTGATTTTAGCAGGTGCAGCACATGGACGAAAGCTTTTCAGCAGATGCTTTGGGAAAATGACCATTAAAAGCCAGCGATTTATTTCACTGTAAATAAGAGCTGGTTTTGCTAAGGAGCCCCCAAAAATATTCAAATATGTCAGTGCACAGTTTTAGCACGCATGCTGCCAGCTTCTCTGAGCATGCTGTGCCGTGTCAGTTTTCACATGTAAAATCAGCTCTCAAGAGATCATTTATGTAATAACCTAACTTCATAGGAGACGAATCTGTAACATTAAAAAGCCCCATTTAAAACAATCTTTCATATGTCTATGGGCACAGAACTATGACACTTGCCTCTCAAATAAGTACCAAACAAAAGGTGTTTTTCTAAAAGCTATTAATTTGACTTCATTTTTACCTCCCTTAACTCAAAGGGACAATGACTTCATAGATAACTGGAGCAGTTCCTAAATTCATAAATTTTAAAACCACAAGAGACCATATCATCTGACATCGTACATAACAGAGACCAAAAATCCTGCCAACAACTTCTGCCCAGCTCCTACTGAAAGGAAAGTATGTATGTTTGGAACTTATATTTTAAAAAAATATGCCCATCCCATCGTCATTGATATTTATCTGGTTGACAAACTTCTTTAAAACATCCAGGGAAGGTTTGGGGGGGGGGGCTTTTCTGTTTGATATTTTTATTCAAGAGAGAAAGGGCAAAATTTATATTCAAAAGGCTTAAAATGCTGCTAAAGGTCTGTCTTTAAATTCCCTGAAGTTTAGGGAATTTAGCAAGAAGGATGATGGCTTTTCTGCTCTGCATTCATATTTACACAGTACAACAGCCTGCAAAGAGCATGACTCCCTAAACAGTGTGAAATGGGCTGTAATACTTTACCGTAAAGGGGTGAGCTAAGGACAGAATTTTGAATTTTGAATTTTGGGTGTTCTGGTTTTTTGTTGTTGGTCAGCTTCAGCCGAGTTACTTGTATGAAATATATTTTCCACTATAACTTCTAAAACTGCGTATTTTTCTCTTTTTTCCCCTTCATTAATGAGTTATTTTCTTAATCAATATTCATGAAGAAAACATTATGCAAGAGAAAGCTCTGTAACTTGGTAGGCTAAGACCTAATTCAGGACTGCACTGAGGGAGCTCATTACTGATACAGGGGTAGCACTGACTTGTCTGTCCCTATGCTGCTCCGCTACAGCTGAACATTTGCAAAATTCAAGATTACCTGAGAAAAGAGTTTAAACGCTTGATAAGGAATAACATGTAAAAAAAAGGCATGAAAAAGAATGTAGGTTTAATAGGCAGGAAGAGGTTATTTGGGGATGATTTTGTAAAAGGAAATGGCATAGAAAAATAAATTGTGTTGTATGCAAAATATACATAGTATAGGTGCTCCAAATTTTATGTTGGATAGTTTAACAGTGCTTTTTCTGTGAAGCTGATATTTGTATTAGGTGGTTTCTATTTGTAATACCTGCTTAAAACAGAATGGGGAACAAATCAACAAACAAAGAACAACCCTGCTCTAAAGCGCAGAATTTCATCCCCTCCTCAGGGATGGTGAGGCAGTTAAAAGGGAAGGGGTTGTGTGTGTACCTCGAGCGATTCCCTCTTCACCGAATGGAGAAACAGACTCTGTCCAGAGAGGTTGCAAAAGGGTAACAAGTTCTTGCTGTGATTTTAAACTCTGTACGAGCAACGTCTGTCTCTCTTTTGATGAATTAGAGAGATTCTTCTTCATGAAAAGAATTGCTACCCTCTGCCCTAAAGTTGCCGGCACGCTTGGTTCCATGTCTTGCATGACACTGCTTTCTGCTCAGCGAGGACACGCACTGCACAGATTACTAGCCGTGAAGTTTTCTCCTACTCTAAAACCAAGTGCAGTGAATACAGGTTTGCTACAGATGCAAAATCTTAACATATGTGTGGGAAAGTGGATGTAAAATCACTATTTTCAACAAAACAAAACAAAAAAAGCAACCCCAGCATTTTACAACAGATGAGATCCTGTTACCATAGTTATAGCTTTCTATATGAGAAAGGGATAGTTGCTTTGGTGAGCTCTTACTGAAAAGCATGTACAGACAAAAATAGAGAATGCGATATATTTGCATACTGTGCAGTGCCAGTACACAGAGCTAGAGCCCTGTGTATACAGCTTGGAGACTGCTAAGGAATTTTTCTCATTTTACAAATTGTTAGGACTCAGGGATTTGCTACAAATATTCTTTTGAAGCTCGTCTAGTCCTTCGCGAGTGTTCCAATTCATCCTCCTTTTAATGGTGTGAAACTGGGTTTTGTTAGGGCTGGGTACATGATCTCTTCTGCCCAGTGCTCAAAGGAAGAAGGAAAAAGCCTCTGATGCAGGTACGTAAGAAGGGAAGAAAGAAGCAGCTTCTGATCCAGTTATTTTGTGATCACAATTGCTTGAAATGAACTTTGATCCAGCGGCGGGTATTCTGAAGAAATATAGCTAACAAATAAACAAACCTGATGGGGGGAAAGAAAAAATAATCCTTAAAGCTTTTATTCCTTCCTCGGTTTCCTCTAGGCATCTTGTCATCAGCTATGGCCAGATTCGGAAAAAACTTGCCCAGACTTTGGCCCAGGCCCCTCCGTTGTATCTTCTTAGCAGGAGGGACCGACTTCTTACGTGCATGGCTTGTACAGCACGGAGCACCTGGTGCTTAACAAGTGATAAGTAATAATAATAACTGTCCACTAAACACATAAATGTTTTAAGTATCTCACATAAGTGGATAACTTGATTTGTAAATAAACTACATTTCAGGAATATTTCATAAACATCCTGTGCTAAGTTGGTGCCTGGGGTAATATAGATTTTCATCCATATTCATCTCTATGCAGGAATTCCCCGGAGTTGCTGGGGGTTTGCAGCAGCAAGCTGAATCTTTCATGTTAATTTTTTTTTTTTTTTATCCTGATACAAACCCCGTTGTTTAGGGGGGAAAAAAAAAAAAAACACCAAAAAACCAAAAAGGACCCGGCCTTCATTGCATCCCTCGCCCGGAGAGTGACCGTTTCTCCGTGCCAGGAGTGGGAACCCGCCCCTCGCCGCTGCCGCGGGCCCGGCCCCTCCGCGGCGGGGCGCGGCAGGAGCGCGATCAGCGCAGCGCCGCGGTGGCCGCCTCCGCGGTGCGACAGCGCCATCTACCGGCGGCGGGCGGCGCGGCGGCATGGCGGCGGCAGCGAGCACAAAGCGGGGCCGCGGCCCAGCGGCTGCCTGCCCGCCCCTCCCGGGAGCCCCGCGCCCGTCCCGCCGCCGCTGCCCGCGGGCTGCTGCGCTGGGGGCGGCACGGGGGGCGCTCCGAGCATCTGCAGCGGCTGAGGAGGGCGCGGTGCGGGGCCCCAGCGCAGCGCCCGGGGAGCTCGCACCCCGCGTGGGGGTCGTGGCGTTGTCCTGCCGTGCAACTCGTTTGTCTTCTCGCTGAGGCGTGTTTCGTGTGTGCCTGGTTCCGTCTCATTTATATACCTGATCTCAGTCCCTTCGGCGAGGATCAAATGGGTTAAAAATATCTGCTTATCCCACAAAGCATGAGTACCGGGCTCGGGAAAGGAGCGGAGCTGTAATCCCGCAGCGTGGTGCTGCAAGGGCGCTGCCCCGGGGAGCGCGGGCCTGGCCCAAGGGGGCTCAGCCCCGGTGCCCGCGGGCATCCGGCTGGCTTCCACGTGTGGGGTGCTGTGGGGCTGCGCAAAGGGGTTTGTACCCATCTGATGGGAATAGTGCCTAGGAGACATATTTTTACGTCAACTGATTTGCTACCAGACCAATTCGTCAGTGTAACTGGTCTGATTTTAGTTCTGCAGTGGACTGCGGTGATGGAGCATCTATAAGCTATTTCACACGTGGTTTTTCATTTTGGCTAGCAATACATTGGCTGTTGGCTTTATTTTAGAACCTCCAGTTGTCCAGGGTCACGAGTTTGACAGCAATCGCTGTGGCATGAGGTTATGCTGAGTCGGTGTCCTGTTGTCCCCAGCTGTGCACTCTGGCAACAGCTGGAAATCCCCAGGCAGTCCCACAGACATGGAAGGGTCCTCAAATCGATTCACTTCAGAGCAGCATCACCAAAAACCCCAAGAGCCCCTCGCCTGGTGAGCGCGTACCACCTGGCTCGCTTACTTTATGCTCTTGCTTTGTAGCTGCAGTGAGCCAGATCTAAAGTACCCCTGTCTGGAAACTAGCGGCTAAAGCAGCTATAGAGGGCTTTGCTTCTGATTTAATATGACATGAAGGCTGGGAAACAATATTATTCCAATGTTTTCCTGCAGCAGTGAAACCACGATCGGCTGTGATTGGTATTTAAAATACCACTGCTGAAAGTGCAATGTGTCTTACTCAAAGCTGTACTCTTGCAAGGAATGATGTTAAGGTATTTTCTCTGGAGTATAATTGATCTGTATCTCTGTTTTCAGATGTAACAAAAACTGCACTGAGTTGCTGGAGCTTTGAATGTTGTGATTTGCACTTTAGCAGTTCACATGGAGGGGAAAGTGTTCCAGCTATTTGGTTACCCTGCCTCACTGTACTTTTACGTTTCTTTCTGTATAGACTTTCCCTATGCTTCTGCTACCTATCCTTAATATATAGAGAGGTATTTTAAATATTTTCAGGTTTTAAAGGGAATGTTTGGTACTACGTGTTTATAAAATAAGAGCAAAGCATCTTTTTGGAACAGAAAATACAACCCAATGGACACGTTTTGCTTTTTTAATGGAAAAGTACTTTTTAGTATATTAATTGTATTTTGGGATGGATAGGACAAGAGCACGGGCTTTTGGGGGGGGAAGAATTGCAGCCTTTGGGATATTAAACTGAAGGGGTGAGGAACTGGAGCTTGCAGATTTCCACCACAGTTCTGCAATTCCCTGACTAAAAATTGATAATGAAATCTCTGCTCTGTTTCTAACAGAAATAAAGCAGTTCTGCGGCTGGCAGTCCAGCTGCCATATGGGCATTGGAGACTGGCAGGGAACGCTGGAAAGAAAATGCAACTTTATATAAGCTTGCTGGTCTTTCTCACACCGAGACCTGCAGACCTTGGGCTGTGGCTGTCTCTTCCTCTGGAAGTAGAAATCATCTGGAATTATTCCTGTTGGAGTAACCTGAGCTGACCAGAGGTGAGGCTTTCCTAAGCCCCAGAGTTTCTCCAGAGAGAAGATAAAAGACGTGCATTGCTTTAAAGTGGCTGTTGATTCTCAGAAGGCTTTGGCTGGACTTCACATCTGCCTGGTTGTGAACCTGCCTCACCCCACCTAGGCTGAATTTTTTTTAATGTTTTGGGTTGGTTTTTATCCTAAAGGTGAGGTAAATGTAAGACCTTCTCTTGTAGTGACCCTTTCAGTCTTGGCTGAAGGGCTAAATTTTGCCCACATCTTTGCACTTATTCAATCCTCAGGTGAGATGCACAGAGCCGTTCTGACTTGAGTTTCCAAGAGAAAGCAGAGAGCTGAGTGAGGACTGGAGTCCTTCCAGTTCCATCAGAGATTTGCAGGGCTAAGGACATAGGCATTTGGCTACAAATGAATTCAGTTTAGTATTCACCCTGAGAATGCTGCAAACTCCCCAGAAAGAGAGGATTTTTTTTCCCTCACTAACACAATCACAAAATAATACAAACTTCTCCCCACAAAGTGTTGATTGTTCTGTAATGAAATCGTAAGTAATTTTGTAGTCGCTTTGGGGAAAAAGCAAAAACTGTTCTTAGCACCTGCTGTATGATATCACAAAGCTACTGCTCATAATGATTCTAATATGTGAAGGCAGTTGCATAATATCATCATATTACAGTTTGTATAAGAAAAAAATCATGGACAAGAGATTGCCAGTAGAAACTCTTCATGAATGCTATTTTTTTCCTCATTGCTGTTCCTCTGTCTCAAAATATCTTTGCATTTTCCTTGTCAGAGTCTGTAGGTTTCATTGGTGGAAATAACAGCCAGCAAATAATGAAGAGGGAAGGAAAAAAAATCACCATGTTTAAAAAAAATGCATTTTTCTATAGAAGCTAATGTTCTATAAAGAGATGTAAAAGGAAGAGAAAAAAGATAGTAGATAGCACAGCTGCACTGAATTGCAAGACAGCTGGAATTTTTCAATGTAACCAGATTTTAGATGAGTTTTCTTTTCATTTCTCTATAATAAGATCTTTGTAAACCACAGTCCTAAACAAAATCTTCTTGGTGATGATGAAAATAGGGAAGAGCAGTGCTGCCTGTGCTGTGTGTGTAACAGTCAAAATATGAGGCCAGATCCGTAGCAGCTATAAACCTGTGTCAGCAGAGCTATGCAACTGGCACTGGCTGCAAAGCTGCCTCCTTGTAGGCACTGAGATGTAAGGATTGTGGTATATGAAGGGTAGTGGTCAGGATGCCCTGAGTGCCCTTAGCTGAAAGGATAAGAATGAAAGAAATTTCAGGCAGAGCCTCTAAAAAGACTTACAGCTGAACCAGAATTTGCCGTGGAAAATCCTGGGCAGCACATACCACAGCAGCTACTCCAGCCTTGGAAGAAATCCAAGATGCCTCTGCCTCACGTCCAGACTCTCAGTCTGACCTCTCAGAGTGATAAATAGTGAGTTCACATTTCACCCTGATCCTTCCTGAACCTGCCCCCTTGCAGAGGGCTTGGTGTAGGAGGGGTCAGGGCCCTCGCGGGCATGCAAAGGTGTGATAAAAGGAGAGAAGTTCCTGTGCACTCTCTCCCTCGCTCCCTTCCTCATTACATTCACACGGGTCAGCGTAGTCTGACTCTTCAGCAGACAGAAGAGCAAGAGGCATTTCCAAGCCATAGTTCCTGTTCTGCCACCTGCCTGCCTCGTGGTCCTTAGCAAGGTACCGAATCTCTCTGTCAGTTTACTGATCTATAAAACGCAGTATAAATGCAACCTTACAGAAGAAGAGTGCAAGTCCTCTTCCTGTTAGATATCTCATTGAGAAGCCAGTGTATTCAGATATTTTGGATACCTTAATACGCAGAACTTGGCAAAAATAAAACCCCATGAGTATCCATTTGAGGAGGCTTTTTAATGCACCTTAGCAGGATGGGAAGAACTGCTGGCTGTCTGCAGCTGGAAAAGTAGTCTCTTGACATTTTGTGCTATATCCTAACATCTTCCATTGAGCTGGAAATCAGTGCTGTATTCATTTTTCTGATACGGTTACTTTAACTTCTTAAACTCGATCAGAACCTATGCTTTCTCTTGTGGCAACGGGGGGATGAGTTAGTTAATGCTGGGATCGGGTGCCAAATCATGAGTTCCAACTTACTCCTATCAGTGGTCATCCATCACCAAACTTGGGGGAGTAAGGCAGAAATATAAGCACACTGACAATTTGCCAGAGTGATTTAAGACCTGGTAATTAAGGGTTCCTGTTGTAGTTGTTCTTTTGACATGTCTTCTAATTTGCTCCCATCTTGAAGACACTCACTACTTTAAGACTTAAATAATCTTCATCTGGAAAAGAACTCAGCTGCAGGAAAGGGGGGCCTTGTCCAAGAGTAAGGTTGCACAGGGGCAGACGAGCCTACTTACTTTTGGGTCATCAGCAAACAAATGTGCTTGTAGTAATGCTACACGCACTGGGGAAGAGAAGCCAATGAGCAATATGCATTATTGATCACAATGTGCAGGTGAATGAAGATGGACAAGGGTAGGTCAGAGCTTTAATAACTCCATGTAGCCAGCGCTTGCACAGATCCAGGGCTGAATTATCCTGTCTGGATACCCTGGATCACAAAGAATAGTGATCCACAGATCCACCCACTTCTCCCAATCCTTCATCATGCTTTGTGGATGTGGCACCAGAAAGAGACTGTGCATATAAAGCTATCAAGACTTCCTTGCTGTTGTAGGCACTGATGCCAGCAGCAGTATCCAAGGCTGGCTGTGTTGTGGGAACTGGTCTCTCCTTCACCAGCCATAAAGCAAGAGCTGTGACTGAGCTGGAGTACTGGGACAAGAGATGTACAGTTGTCTCTCATGAACACAGCGATAGATCAGCTGCCAGCTCTCGCTTACCCTTCCCACACACACAGAAAAGCAGAACCTGCTGGTAACACACTGTCCCATTACCATTTCTGGCTGCTGTCTCTACTCATGTCCTAAACATCCTTTCTGTACGCTCCTGTGACAGTCATTCACCATAGCAGCAAGAAAGTCAAGAAAGAAAAAAGCTGCAGAAAAAGCTGAACACAACCAAGATGGAGCAAGTGCTATTTAAGCAGAGTGCGCTGTACTACAGCAAAGTCACGTATCTTCTCTCAACATAGTGCTAGATTGGCTGAATAACTGAGTCTGTGAATCCTCTCGCTGTTATTTAATTGCCTCTGAATAGATTGCAGCTTTCTGAGATTCATTTGCTCTTCAAAATGAATCACTGAAATATTTTCATGGTCACAAATGTTCACAGCAAAACTGTTCAGAGAAGTATTTGATAGTCAGAAATCCATGCAGTATTTTTTTTTTTCATTCTGACTAGATCCACTGATCATATTACAAAAGATTTTGTCTTCTGTTGCAAGGTATTTCCCTTTCTTACCACAGAAATTACATTAGTCTGTGCTGTTCTTAAGACTTTTATATTAAGACTGATATCATTAGCAACATCCTTGAAGGGCTTCAAAGAAAACCAAATGTGGATGCATGGTTAGAGTACAATAGTATTTTGAACGGGTACGTTTGCATCTTGAACTAAAATTTCAGCATACTTGCATGTAATGGATGTGTACACATCTGTCTGCATGACTGGCACCTTTTAGACATGAAGTACATGAAGAGTGGCTTTTCTGTCTTCCAGAGTTACTCACCTTTTCTCCCGCTGTATGTTTTTTTCTTTCATGATTAGGTGAACAAGACAATGGGACTCAAGTTTGTGAGTGAGAATACATATGAGGTAGCAACTGCTTTACCATGAATACCCTCCTGCATTTGCTCAGAAATGTGGAGAGCTGTTTTTTCAAGTGTTCCCACTATTAGCTATGTTCAATACAGAAGATGCAGAAAGCAAATAAAAAAGGAAAGGGAATGCTTTCATGGAAATTGTTATGCTATGCCTGCTCAGCTCTTATCAGCACTCAGGGTTTGAAAATTGCTGCTAAATTTTGAGTAAGATTTGACACGGCATCATTGCTGTCAAATGAACTTGGAGCAGGGCATCCTACCATGCAACGGTATCAATCAAAGTACTAGATTCAGAGCCTGCATTTGCTCTTTCCAAATAACACAACATATGCAACTATGTAGAAGAAGAATGCACTATTTGCATGTAAGGTTAAGGGGAATATATAGAGAAAGACCACAGCACAGCCATGCCTAACGTGGCCCAGTACCCTGTCACTGAGTGTCGATGACTTATGAGTCATCTTATAAGACAAATAAGAGTGACCTGTGCGTTGGTGAAGGTTTTTCTTCCCGAGCCAGCCGGCACTAACCTAGAAAATGTGAGGACATGCATGCTACTGTTGGTAAGATCCAGTCTTTCTTTTTGATTCATTTTTAAGTGAGGGAAATGGGACTCAAACGCCCTTGAAAATCTTCAAGAATTGCTCTTGGAACATTGTCTTTCTTGGGTTTGATTTTTCTTTAGCTCATTCTTTCTTTCATTCTGAATCTATCCATATAATTCTGTCTGTTGGTCCA
Organism: Falco naumanni; assembly: GCF_017639655.2. Lineage (NCBI taxonomy): Eukaryota > Metazoa > Chordata > Aves > Falconiformes > Falconidae > Falco > Falco naumanni. The sequence continues at coordinate 8,074,918 of NC_054060.1, read as the reverse complement.
GAAGGCTCAATGTGACAGTAAAGACAGATGAAGTTTCTTTCAAAATTTCTGCTTTAATTTATGCCATTTTTTCCTAGGGAAGTATCACAAACAAGAAAGCTATATTCTGAGCTTATTTGAAAGGGTGATAAAACTAATAGGGAATTTGTGTTTATTTTTAAAGCAACCCCCTGAATATCACATTTTGTCAAATCTGAGTGAAGCATTGCAAGTGTCAAGTTTTATGTCTGTACCCAGTCATGATGTCTGAGCAGGCTTCAAGGTCTCAGTCTGCCAAAGACTGACACATATACTTAACTTTATACACTCAAATCTTTCATTGACTTTAACGCAGGCTTCTTTGCAGGATCAAGGCCGGTATTTGTGCAGACACATTAGCTGTGTCTCATGCATCTCTGTTACGCACAGGCAGTTCTGCTTCTGTTGTAGTAATTTTTTTTTTTTTAATTGGCTACTAGGGAAGCAAAGGAAGACTATTCATAAAGATTATGGTGTATAATGGGAGAAGGAGGTGAGGGAACAGCAAAATAAGAGGAAGGATACATTTCATATTGAGGCAGAGACTGAATCCATTTGCCTTATAGTCAGTGACAGGACGATTCCACAGATGCTCTTTCCTCTGAACAAAGTTGACTTGCTTCTGACCATATGCTAACAAATTCCTTATAAACATCACTTCCCTTCCTTTACCTGTCTCCTGGCTTCTGATAGTCACATGTTCTGTCCCATAAAAATACACAGAAACAAACAAATGAAAAACAAATCCCAGTGCTAAAGCTATTTCCGTACAATAGATTTTCCCAGGATCTACCAGTGACAGCTCCGGAGCAGAAGTTTACAGCCAGTTTGAGGGGCTATCAGCATGCCAGGCCTAAAGAGGGACCAAATGAGCCACGGTGTGAGGGAGAAGATGTCAGCCTAGACACAGCACACAATATGACTGGGATAAAGAAACAATGCAAAAACCAGCAGTGGCTAACAGATGAGGTATTAGGCCTAGCGGGGAGAAGACAAGGGCTTAAATCAAAAAGACATCCTGATGAGACTGGATGTAAGCTGAGCACACAAGCCTCCGACAAGGGATATGAGAGGTGGTTAGACGAAACACTGCAGGAATTCATCCATAGTGAGCAGCGCAGGAGTTGCAGCAACAGGACAGGAGAGGTGGATGCAAACGGACATTTCAGCACTGTCAAGGAAATTGGCCAAACACTCCCTCCCGGAGACAGTGTCATCAGGGCAGCATATGGCAAAAGTGAAAAAAAGGAAGGAAACTATTGGAAAGAAGAGACAAGAATATTTTAAGAATTTAGAAGATAGTCCCAGAGCAAGGCAATCACAACACACACATACTCAAAAATCTAGGTATTAGAGGTGGGGTATTTTGCTCCTTTTCTGCAAACTTTGTAACAAAGATATTCCTGTAGCAAAACAGAGATGAAGCAAGGAATAAGCTCAGTTGTTAATGTTTAATTCTGATTTGTGTAGAAGTACCCCTCTGAGCCCAGCGACATCCACAGCCCAGTGCACCACTTCATCCTTGGCCTGGGCTGCAGTTCGTCGGGTGGGTGCACAGAAGTCCTGCAGTCATGGGTCTGTGTGGGAGCTGAGCCCAGGGAAAAATCTGGCTTGTCTTTTGGCACATGGGGACAGCCTGCTCCTGCACCTTGAAGATTTCCTTCTTGAAGAACATCCAGTCTTTCAAGAGCAAGTAAATTGTTTATGAAATTACTTTCTAAATCCAAGGCTTAGGAACTATCCTCCTAACTCATTGGAAGCTTTTGCTAAGGTACAGAAGGTGCCTGTGGAAAATCTGGGATTTCAAGCCTAATCTTTAGAGCTGGTGTAGGCCATAAGCTCATCTCCCACATACATGTTTTTGTAATTTCTTCTGATGGGGTAATGTGAAAAGATTTTTATCTTTAAAATATTTAAAATGTTTAAAATATTTATCCTGTTAACATGATGCAAAATAGTCAATAATTTACATATATTTACATCTAATGTTCATTTGTAGGCAGACAAATATAAATTTATCAGTGTGTGTGCATATGGCTGTAACATATGATTAATACACTGTCAGCATAATCTAACGGCTCAGAACCATCCGTTGTGCAAATAGTCCTTTCTAGCCATGTTTCCTACTGCTACTTAACCTTTCTCCTTCCCTTCCTCCCTCTCTTTCACAGTCTGTCTAACCCACACTTCAGCACCATGCTTCAGTAGCCTGCCTTAAAATAGCGGGAAAGGTCTGTGCAGTGGCGACTCTTCTTATGCATATTTCACAATGCCTAAAAAATTAGGGGATGTGTTCTCTGAGGCTTTTGGATACGAGAGGAATAGAAGTAACAAAAATGTTCCTTTCTCCGAGAAATCTTCATATGGAACTGATAAAAAGGAGTCCTCCAGAGTAATGCTCCTGATTCACTGTCCAGCCTTAGCTATTAAATATCTTAACATACCATTTCCTGGCGCATCAAGAGTCCTTTTTGGTCTAGGGCTATGTCACATCTTCCTCATATCAACCAGCACGAGCACGGGCACTTGGCCTCCTCACAGGGCATCTGCAATGGGCAAAGCATATCGCACCATCGGATGTCGATCAAGTGGTGAGACCACATGGGAGTTCCTCACAGAGGAGCAGCTGCTATCCCAAATAACTCTCCAGATCTCTCAGGTGGAAGGGAGCTGACCTGTCAAAGTCTAGCCCCAACTTTCAACCACAGGGGCTCTCTTTTCAATAATCTTTCCCAAGAACAGAAGATTAGGTTTGTTCATACAGCAGAGATGTCTAGCATATACATGAGTAATGTCTGTATCACTGCAATGCTGACTCACATTTCATGATACATTTTGCATGCTTTATGGACGCATCTGGAAATTTTTATTTGATGCAAGTGATTCTTCGTCCTCAAAATAGTCCTGTTGACTTCATGGGACTCTCCAGACTTCCCATGAAAGTTAAGTTCATAATCTCACTCATGTTTCTCCTTTATGGTCCAAAGCACCAAGCAGACCTTCAAGGAGGTTCTGTACTGTTGTGAGCAAAGCAGTTGCTTTTCTCTGGTTTTCTCTCATGATCCTTGCTTCTCTCCCAGCAGCTCTCTGAAGACGAGTCAACACTTACGGTATGCACTAAACCCTTCCAGGCTGCCTTGGTCAGGGACAGACACCTGCCTCATTTCACACATCCTGCTTCCTGAACCCCCTGCTTGGATTTACACCCTGGGAAATTGCTAAATTTATGGAGGCTTAATTTCCCTCCCTTTTTGGAGCCCTGTTCCTGTGCATTGTCCAGGGCATGAGAACTGAATTACCACTGTGTTTCTGCCAGCCACTGTTTTGTTGATGAACTTGTAACAAACCCACACCACACGAATGCCCAGACCAGGCTTCACACCATTCTTGTCAATAAGCTACTTGCATATCACCGTGCTGAAAGCCATGTACCTATATGGATTTGACCACTTTGTCTAAAGAATTAAAATATTAAACTGAGAATTTGTAATAAGCTTTCTGAGGGATGCGCGCTCTCCATCTTCTCATTTAACTTCCTATCTCCATTTCTTGTCACTCTAATTGTGGCTTTCTCTTTTCAGTCTGTAGGTAACTTTGTTCCAGTGACATGTCAAATGATTGGACTTCTCTGAAAAAATTCTGACCTGTCATTATAAAAAAAAAGAAAACTAATTGTTTCAAGTTTTCCAAAGAAAAGTATTTGATGAAATTATTTTTGTTTTCTGTGAAACACACTGTTCACAAAACTTTATTTGAAAAATCAGGTTTTCCTTCAAAATTTTTTTCATCAGAGTTTTTCTCCCAGCCTTTTATTCAGGATGCCGTCCTGCTAGCAGTTACTGAGGTGCAACATCTGTTGACTTCAGTCAGAGCTGCACCCCAGTAATTGAAAGCAGAATTTGGTCTGTTCTTTGTAAGGTGTGTTGAATGGACAAAATCTTGTAGTGGCTGAAGTGTTAGCCTTAGCAGTGAAGTGATCCTCTAATTTAATTCTTCACTCTATTCACTTCTCAGATACAAAATGTTTAATAAACTACAGCTTAATGGTAAGGGTGGGTTATCCATCAGCGTATTTCTCAGCCAAAATTGTTAAGTAAACTACTCTGAATAGTACGTTTACGTTACCATTTACATTACTGGGTAAAAACTAAATTGGAATTTTTATGTATTATGTTACTTACATAATAGACTATATAAGTAGGTTTATTTTCTTGGCTTCCTTAATTTTCATGTTGAGTATTTCTTGATTTTACATATTAGTGGTAAATTATGAATGCTGTTTTTTTTCTTCTATATACTTCATAAATCCATGCAAATGGATTTTGCATCTGCTGTGTAGTCTCCTGTGTTACGAAATAGAATTTCCCCAAACCTATAATTCGGGGGGGGGGGCTCTAGTATAGCTTCATCTCAGTCCCAGACATACTTGACATTTTATCATTCCTGGACCCAAACCTGCCTTTCATATGTCGGTACCGCACATAACAAACTACACTTTTACATTGCAGCATTGTTTCTTCCCCACCAGAGTGGGTTAAGTGTATAGATTTAACATATGATGCATTTTTAAAACATGAGTATATGCATATACTGTTTAATTGTACGTTTAAATTTAAATTACACTTTTATTTGTGTGCTAATGACTTTATCCTTTCTTGTGGTTCTTTCAGTCCTAAACACTTCGGTGCTTGTTTCAGTAATTTCTGATGAAAAGGGTTTCAACTCCTACTCTGACTCTTGCTGATACGAAACTTCGTATGTAAAATGTTCATCTATACTTAAAAGGTAAGCTTTATGAATGTATTTCCTCTAAGAAAAGTGTAACTCAGAAACAGAACTGAGAAGCTGCCTGCACTGTATTTGCAGCCAGCACCTGATACACCAAATGTCTGCCTGCAAGTGAAAACAAAGCCACTGAAATACTTTTTGCAGAATAATTCATTGAAGTTTGGATAGAGTGGAAGAGTATATTTCTATACCCATTTTTGTGAAATTAAATACTTTTGGTTCCTGTTTTTGAAAATTTTGGCATGAATAGAGAAGTTCTTAAAGAATTGCAAAGCTATGGAATGTTTAAATAACTTCTGTTTAAGTGAAACTATTTTATTTTGAAGTGACAAGGATCTTATGCCTGTTAGAGACATTAAAATAAAAGCAAAGTTGTGGTCTCACTACGTGCCAAAAATATTTATGTACAATCTTTAAGCGCACAAGTAGACCCAAATTAGTAGTGTTATTCAGGGGAATTAAGTTTTATAGGCATCTGAAACATGAAGCCTTTGTGTTTTGTACTTAGATTTTTGCCAACAGCAGTTTTGTGCCAGTCCAATGAGAGACCTTACTATTAATGACATTTTTAAAAGAAGCAAACAAAATATCTATTATCTAATTCATTACAGATTTTAATCACCAGCTGTAATAGCATAGATTTTCACAGGTGTTTTTAAGTCTTGAACTGTTTTAAATCAGTTTTAATGATTTAAAACTTTCATTTCATTCTCATGATCTTTGTTTAAAATTCTTCCTTCTAGACAGCAAGTTATTTCTATAAGCAGTTGATTTCCCAGATCTCTGCAATACAATTCCACTGGATGCCAATGTGTTACCCCAGCTATTATTTGGTCTTTTAAAATTTTGCATTGATAGGCAAATACACAAGTTTAATATGCAGAATTCATGTTGTGGTGTTAAATACTGGTAGAAAAAAATGTAGGTGGTACAATAGTGTGGAACAATTCACTGAACCGTTTCAAGTTGATTAAATTGTGTTGATCAATCATTCTAAATAACAGAGGAGGAACAAAACTGAATATTGCAAGGAATGAGGATGGGGCATGATTTTTCAACAAGAAAAGCCTTTCTGGCTTAACATGAAAATATAATGTGTTAACAGAGTCTTAAAATCAATATACCATGAATTAGCAGTCAGCAGAGAACCGCCAGATGACAAGGGGAATATGATTCATTTCTTAGAATGACTAAGATCTCAGGCACCTTGGTGAGCAGAATATTTGGAGACTGTGAATAGAGTTAAAAGAAATTCCTTTAATTTGATCTGGAAGTGTGTTTATGACAGACGTAAAGCACTTGAATTCTACTGAGGATTTCCTCTTGTGCTCTAGTCTTCCTGACTCTGCTCTTTACAGCTGTTCTTTAAGTACTAACTGCTGAGCCAGACAAGCTAGTCCTCTTACACCTTAATGCATGGAAATGAAGTTTCCAGCTCCAGTCGAGTAATTAGATAACCAGCACTGACGACATAATGGTAATGAAGTGAAGAGGAAAGGATCCCTAAATAATCAGATCCTTTTTCAGGCATTTAAAAGAAAATGCATTTTGATGTTTTTCAAAAGACACTCAGCTGCCTTATTCTACCTCTTTCCTTCCTTTCATTTCAGCTTAAAAATTACAGTTTGTTCATCAGAAGAACAACATCCATAGGTGTTCTCTATGCAAACGAATATGGATTGCCTTAATATAGGAAGTGACAGCCCCTGGCATTTGTCTGAATATTAATGCTGAATTGCATGGAGAAATCATTATGGCTGATGTTTTTGGTTATTAAGTTTAAAATGTCAGAAGTCTGAGTTTAAGTTTTCATGACAGCAACAAATGTTTTTGTAATTTTTTTAATGCTTAAGTTTCAATTTAAATTCAAATTTCCGCTTTTTTTTTTCTTTCTTTCTTATTTTTGGGGCTTTCATTCTGTCCAGGAACTTTTATTTTGGTGGGTTGGGAAAAATCTGAAACCCACTTTGAACTGGGTGTCTCTCTTGCTCACATGATCATATAGGACACCCTTTTCAGAGGAACTCATGGCCTGGTTTTTGAGTCCTCCCAGCCTGCGACAGATTTTCAGAGCTGCATCCTGCAGTTCCCACTGTTGTGTTTACAGGCAGACGTTCAACAAAGCCCACAAGCTGTTGAGCTCTTTCGAAAACCTGGCCGCATATTTCTGTGTCAGCTTGAAAGATAAAAACTGGGCTCCAGTGCTGTGTGGTTCAGCTCTTCTGCTGTTTCTGACCTTAGAGGAGATGCCTGCAAATTCTGGCAGTGCACCCATCTGGGCTACAAGCTGCCAGAGGGGTCTGGAAGTCTGGACAGTCTCGTCTGGCGTGGAAGTGGGTCTTGGAGAGCACTAAAAGACTTTGGCATGTGACTGGCCCCCATCAATGAAAGGTGTGCTCTTGTGTCCCATGAAGTTATGGCCACACAGCCAGGCCAAATGTGGGCTCAAACCCACCCTGTTAAACTCTAGATTTTAAGTGCCTCACTCTTAATTTTCTAAGGCTTGTGTTATTTCCCTTCTTTAGCAAAGTGCCACCTGTTAGTGACCCTCCTGGTTCTGCAGGTGCAGTGGTGGCCCTTGCTGTAGTATACCTCACTGACACTGCAAGGAAAAAGCAGGTCTGAAGGTCACGTTTGAAGAGAGGGAGGAACTTGAGTTCAGAAGGAAAAACTCCTGATGGAGCAGAGGAGAATGTATGGCTCCTTGTGCAAAGTCTGGAGAGATGCCCACGCTTGGTGGAAGAAGGCAGTACAAGGTGAAGCAGTGTGCTGGGAATGAGGAGGGAAATTCTGTGTGTCCATCAGAGATTAATAACTCAGTAGCTTCGGTAAGAAGCCTGATCGGTACAACCACAATGGCAGAAACCTCTCCAGCACACGCACCGTGCTCTTCAGCATATTAGTCTCGTTCCTCAGCCTTCCCACGCAGAGCCTCCTGCCTTGTGAACTGGACCTGAGCTGCTGTGCTTGGTGGGAGGTCCAGCACTACTGCTGAGGAGCCGCAGACCCTCCCACATCAACACTTCTTTAACCCCACTGCTTTTGCGGCGAGTGGTAGCAGGTCTCCAAACCATAAATCCTCAAAGGCAGGGCCTATGGGTGGCTGCACACATGCAAAATGCCAGCCATGCTTTCAGGATAAGGTATTCAGAAGCACCTAAGTGACTTAGAAGCTTAAGTCCCCGGCAATTTCGACTTCTGTGCAGTCTCTTAATTGCTTTGACTTTCAGAAAGACTAGGGCTATTCAGATGTTTATTCACTTCTAAAAACATTCCCGGTGGTGTTTGAGAAGTAACAGTATATTCCCTCTTCAGGGGACTCCAGTGAGTTAACAGCCCAGTTGTCTTGAGTAATGGGGAGGAGAGATGAAGGGCTGTCCCTTGCTCACAGCACTTATTTTAGTAGAAAATGTGCAGGGTTTTTTCAGGACTTCTGAAGTTCCTTGTTAGGTGCCTGTTGCCCATTTTAATTCTGTTTCCCTCCTCCCCTTTCTAACACTTCAGATTTCTAATTTGGTTGCAGGGGGGGGGCAGGGGCAGGGGAATGGCTGTTTCTTTCCCGCTTATTGTGGCAGAGAATGGGGGATGGAGGCCGGCTGTCTTGGACTCTTATATTCAAAATACCTATAAATAATTAGTTACAGGGGTCTAGCTTCCCTCTCCTTTTAAGGCCTAATTTAAGTTCTTTATCAAAATGATTTAAAATGCCTTTCTCGGTAGGAAACTATATTTCAGAGCTTTATTTATTAGACTTCTCAAAAAGTGTGTTTTTAATGCACATCCTGACTTTCTGCCAAAACTGTCCACTGTAACATTTGGATTGGCGCAACCCTTTGTATAGGGAGTTATATTTATTAGATTTTTACAGATTGATACAGAGCAATTAATCTAAATAAATCATACACAGAATTGGCACGTAAATCTCCCAGTCTTCACTACTCACCATACTATATTACTATCCTGACAACCTTCCCTCAAATACAGAACTTTCCTCTTGGTGTACTTTTTTCCTCTTAAAGTGTCAATAATTTTCCTGGGCTGCGTAGCTTGGTTTTTGTTGTGAGCTGTAGGAGTTTGGGCTGTGGATTTTGTTTTATTATGTAGGGTAGGAAAACCTTATTGCATTTTGAAGTAAACAGCCTCGAACTCTGCAAAGTGTGCAAGGGTCATAAAGTAGTAAAGCAAAGGCAGATTTCGTGGTAGATGGTTGAATACCTGGATATTTTAGCATTATGAGCCCATTATGGCACTGAGAGGAGATTACTTCCTTCTGGTTTAAAAAGTACAACATTTCTTGTGCTGGATGGCTAGTTTGAGGAGAACAGTTTGCTTCGGCAGTTTCAGGACTCCCAGCCTAGTGGGGGGTGTGCGTGGGTGTGTGTAGACCAGACCCATCCATTCCGGGACACCCTCTATCCTCCTCTCAAAGGGTTTCCTGCTTTCTGAGCAGAAGTTGCATACGAGACAGTCTGGGCCCAATTACTTTAAGCAAATGCAAAACGATGAGCCAGGTCGCGCACAGGTATGATTCAGTGTAACCCTCCGGCAATTTACACCAGCGAGAGCTCTGCCTGGCTGTATTTTGAATACCTCTCATTACAAATCCCAGGGATGTGACAGCCTTCTCTAAAGTTCAGACTTTCCCAGTGACGGTTTAAGAGCTGTGGCTCTCCAAAGGGATTTTGTAGTAGTGGGGACCATCACTCCAGAAGGCTCTGGTGTTTCTGACGAGAGGGCTCTGACATCCAGGCAGTACTCTCGAAAGTTCAGAGTTTGGAAAGTGAGAGCTCTGTAAGAAATCATTACAATAAAAGGTAGAACAGATTCTAGCGAGTGTTCAATCACTCAGCATGGTGCCACTTAGAGGCAGAAGACCTTAAAACAACCAGCAAGATGTCTGCAGAAGAAACCTCTGCCGCCAGCTCCCAGCACTCTGTATGCTGTCATTTGACGCCTTTCATCTTGGGTAAGTTGGCAGATGGGTTGCAGTACAGGCTGGGTCAGCGAGCGGAGCCCGGGCACTGCCGCCGGGGCTCAGTGCAGGTGTCGCGTGGGGAAGGGCTTGCTTGTGCGCTGCGCCGAATGCGGGCAGGCCTCGGGGACGCTGCGGTAATGGCTGGCGTTGAGCTGTTCCGGTGGGTTTGGCTGTGAGGTGGGTGCGGGTGGCCGGGGCGGGCAGGCCTGTCCACCTCTTCCAGTCCCCTTCGGGGGATCAGGTGCTAGAAGCCAGGATCTGCGGGCATGGCTTCCACCTGTGTCGCTCGGGGAGGCACCGGTCGCAGCCATGGGGGTACCAGGGTCCCACCGCCTGCAGGACATCAGGGGAGGTGAGTGGGCAGGGAGGGAATGGCCAGCAGGACATCTCTTTGTATGTCCCCTGCTGTCTGGTGAAGCTCGGAACGCCTCCGAGGTAAACATGTTCTGCCGGTAGTTGAACGATTTGAATTAGCAATGCCTGCAGCCCTGTGTTTAGAGGATGGGTTCAGAGGTCTTACAGGGCGACATCTCCCACCCAAACACTTTCTCTGATATGTGAAATGGGGTTGATCCTTTCTTTTAACTATGGGAGGATCCTTTTATTCAGTAGAAGAAAATAGAAAATATCCAATTAAATGCCAAGATAATTTTCCTGATTGAAAAAACAATCTCTTATATTAGGATGCTTAATTTAGATTAGGGAAACTGAGGCACAAAGGCACAGTGACCTGCAGGAGGCCATCAGTGACACTGCTGTCAGTATTCACCTCTGGTGTCCAGCTGTCACCATCTCTCAGATCTGTCACGGGGAGCACGTTTGGGGAAGAAAACAAACAAGGAAACCCTCCTCTTGCAAAGAACCCTTCTTAGAATGCTCTCCTAGCACAAACACTCCTATGGGATAAGGGGATACTCCAGCCCTGCTCACTGTCAGGGTGACTGATGTCGTATCGGCAGTTCGTGGTTTTATAGGGAACTGTCAGGCCTTCCTCTGGGCAGCTCTGTTTGTAAAAGGGTGATAGGATTAATTTGAAAGTTCAGCTCTAAGTGCACTTGAACAAGGAGAATTTAACTCTATTTATTGCTCTTTGTGTTAAGTAGTTTTATTCATAAAGGGAATAAATACATGCGGCTAAAGAGCAGTATGTACCACTGGTAATTTTAATGAATGATGACTCTGACATTTTTCCTATTAAACATTCAAAGATATATATAAACATTCAAGTATATATTCTACCTTAAAAAATATTTCATAAAATGGCAGAGTTCTTTTACAATGCATGTAAACTTGCCTCAGGAGCAAAAAATTGTTTGGATGGTAAACAAAAATTCTGGTTTTGTTTTGATTTTTTTTTTTTTTTACTTCAAATATATGTGAATGTCATAAAATATTTCCCTGTACTTTCAAGAATAATTGAAGCATATGTACCCAAAGTGTTATACTTTTCATAATGGTTTCAGACTAAATTATCCATTATATGGGACTAACACATAAAAGCCTTCTTCTACATCAAGTGATAGATCAAAGGGAGGAACGATGGCTTGTCCACATGCATAAACCACACCTCTCAAATTCTGAGAACAAGGATATGCAGTCTGCATTTTAACTACATCTCCATGACATGAAACGGTATTCCTGTGTCTCCTACTGTGGGAGAGTCAGGTCGTCCTGGCTACAAAGATTTCCTTTTACATTTCTCCCCTCTTTTTTTTTTGTTCCATCATACAGATGACATTTCAGTGACTAGTCCCGGGTGAGTCTAATTTGAAAACTAAACTTCACTCAGTTCCTCCCAGAGCAGTGGGGGAATCTGTTGGGGGGAAGCAAGATCCTCAGTCATTCCATGGTAAATCCATGAACCCAAACCCTCGTCCTTCAGCCTGGGGGATGGATGCTGGTGTAAACATGTTCCTGCACAAAGCCCGAGCAGCTTCAGCGGGCGTACCACGAGGACTGCCATCTGCTGTCCCAGGGGTGCCCGTCTCTCTGTTAGTGACTGAAGCACAGGGCTGCGCATCAGACCATCTCTCTACTGGCCAGTTTGTTGAACTCAGATGAATTGAAAACTTTCTGTGCTTCATTTTTCTATCTGGAAAATTAATCTTGGTAATATTTGCACCCTTGTAGGGATTCTTTAAATTGCTTTGTCTACCTAAACCCCATTCCTTCGGGTGGATGCTGTGAGGAAGACGTGCTGAGCATTATTGCTGGTAAACACTAATGGATCCCTCTAAGATAGGGATCTAACAGTCTCAGGTTTCGGAGTGTTTTGTTGTGAGTTTTTCTGCTTCTTTATTAGTAATAAGAAATGCAAACTTACTGGTTTAGTGGTGTAATTAAAGATGTTTGTGTTTGAAATGTGACTGCAGTAGATCGAAGATGTATAGTTTCCTTAAAGTGCATGCCTAGATCTAGTCTCCCAGCCAGTAGATTGGATGTTCGCCCAATTATTCCCATTAGCATCTGGTTTCTGAGCATAGATGTACTACCACAATCAGAGAATAAAGTTTCTTAAAATAACCTAGCCTCACTGAAATGTAAACATACCTTTTATTATTTTCATGGCTGCTAAAAATGTGAGGTGCGCTGGGGAAGTGCTGAGTTGAGGCACCAGAAGAGGAGGCTGTGATCATGGAAAGGCTGAAACTTCTCCTCTGATCATTTCTGACAGCTCAGAGTGGTTCTTCCACAATTGGAACCACTTGTGCTGCTTATTAATATAATGAAACTTATCCTCCAGCAAAAACAGAACCAAAGGTTGACACAAGAGTGGAGGGAGAGGCTGAAACCTGATCTGGTTAGGGATCTCTTAAAGATGATGGAAGACTAATAAAATCCAGTCTGCTTCCTACCTCCATTACAACTCCCACTCCCAGTCTGTCTTCACGAGCTAAAGTGAAATAATGGCTCTTTCCCGAGCCAAGCCAAACCCCGGTTCTGCCCGAGTACTAATGTAGCTGAGCAGCATCTAACGGTCTTTGGCACCAGAGTCTGTCTTGGTACCTTCTTTAATCTGTGAAATTCTTTATTTTGATTCCAGTGGGTGCTGGATGAGGCCTTTAAAATGGCTCTTATTTCTTCAGGAGTATGGGGGGGTTTGGTATGTTGTTTTTTTTTTTTACATTATGTTTGGGTATTAAGAAATGTTTCCACGGTGCTTCAGAAAAGCTCAGTGTTTCGTACATCTTCAGCATGGAGACAGACATAAGTTAAGAACAGAAAAACATTCATTTTCCATTGGCAATGGAATAAATAGTCAAAACTCTGCATTTAATAGGATTGCTCAACACCAGGAGGGCGATCATGAGATGTGGAGTGAAAAAAATACCCTAATGATTGAAAAAAAAAGCAAAACACTAAGTTCTTCAGACTTTTCAAGAAGTAGGTAGGAAAACAGCTAAACCGAACTGTAAGGGTAAGCAGGGCAAAATGTCAGATTTGATTTAACTCATTATATTTAAGTGAAAAATAAGGGATGAAAGTTTAGTTTAAGAAAAATTAAGGAAATACTCAAGAATGAGTTTACAAAGTGCAATATTTTCTCTCAAAGCCATAGGGTTAGCAGGTTGGTATCCAGCATCTGTGACTGATTAGGGACATTCGAGATGGCAGGTGGCTTTAGGAAATGGAAACCTTACAGGGCTTTACAAATACTTTCTGTAGTTAGGCAAAGTTACTTGATTTATTCTCACTGGTTCTCATGCTATAGCCTGGTTTAAAATCTATTAACTTGTCTTAATCCATGTTAATATTTTCATATAGACACAGTGTTGTGAAAATTTTCCAATCGGATACTTTAGAGTTGCCCCGGAGAATAATGGAGTTACTGGGTTTACACTACCAAGGGCTGTGTTAAGGTGAAGAACATAAATCATGGCATTTAAAAATGCCAGACAAATCTTTTAGACAGTAATGAGATCAAGAACCAGATCTGATCATATTTGCTTCTGACAATTTGAGAGACCTGTAATTCTGCGTACTTCCACTATGTGTGGTCATGTAGAAATCGCATGTCTGTATTAAGAAGCCAAACCCCAAAAACCTACACGGCAGGCTTAAAGGTGGAGCTGGGCTGGTACTGCACCTTGCAGCGTCACACAGTGGGAGAGCGAGCAGGGAAAGGCAAACTGGCATCTGTCCTTTGCTCTGGGCAGCAGGCCACGAGCTGCTCTGAGGCTGTGCAAGATGCAGGACCACAGAAGAGCCTGGGTACTCCTCTTCTGGTTTGGATGGGACCCAGAGCTTACCCCTGGGAAGAAATATTTTGAAGGGAGACACAAGACAGGAAGGTAAACCCCATGGGAAATGGCTGGAGCTGCTCTGCAAATCAAGCCAATATATGACCGGCTCCTTAAAAAATGGTAACGATAAGTAAAATAGAACTTGCAGCTATAAGCAGTGATATTATAAGGAGATTCAGGGCAGGTGGAGTTAAAAATCTCAATTAGCCCTCCCAAATAGCATTCCTGGGGAATAGCTCAAGGAGCAAATACTGCAGAAGCCCCAGCACAGATTCGTTATTACTAGAGAAGAAAAATCAGCATTTGGCCAAACCTTTCCATTATCTGGTATTGTAAAACCAGTCCTGCAGTGCTGTCTGAGATGTTCTAACCTCGGCACTTGTCCAGCTCCGTTTCCAGCTATGGATTGTGTGTGTGTTCTTCTGCAGATTTATTTTAAATTGCCCTTCCTGAAGCTGTTCGGCATTCTGATTTATAGGATTTTACTAAGCTTCACATAGCCTTTTCTTTTCTTTACTAAGTATATTTTACTACTTTGTATTTTTTTCCCAAAGAAATAGATTTTATTGGACAGGGGTTCACACATAGCTGCGTAATGTTTGTCTTATGGATTTTGTATTAAACCACTTTAACACTTTTGTAGACCTGAGGAACTTGGCAAATACTGTGAGTAAAATGCCCTGAGCTTCATCTTGCATGCTTTGAACTGAGCACGGTGAACTTTGCCTAGTTACCCAGCTGACACGTGAACAATCCATTTGCAATTCAGAGAGACAGAGAGGGAGAGAGGAGGCCTGATCCTGCTTTTACCAAAGCCAAAGGAAATCCTGCTGCTGCTGACTGCAGCAAGACCAGCAGCAAAATTGTAATGACTATTTAAGATGATATTTCACAAGTACAGTAATGTGACAATCATGATGAAGTAGTGTTTTTTCCAGAGGCAGTGTCAAATTAATAGGGTCTTTCCAACTAGCTCTCCTTGAAATTGGTTGCAAGAGGTAAAATAAATAAATAAGAAGTCTCTAGGATACCTTCCCAATGTCAGAAATTTTATTCATATAATAAATAGCTGTTATATTTTGAAGTCCTTTTTTTTTTTTTTTTCATCGTCATCTTCTCCTTCTTTATTGTAGCATGAGTAATCTAATTTTTCTGCAAAGCATGTTGCAGTTTGATAGACAGGTCTCTGAGGGATGCCCTATGTGTCAGCATCAGTGAAAATGACTTCTGAGGTTGGCTCACACCCCCGCGCGAGCGTGGAATCCAAATCACCCCAGAGTTACGCATCCGCTTGCCCCACGCCTCACTGCTGGATAATGTATTCATTCGCCTCTGGCGAAAAAAAAAGTGAGATCCTCCATCGCATACTGATGTCATGTGGAAGAAGCCATAATTGGGACTGGTCACATGTTAAAGGAATTGTAAGCTGCTTTTTGCCATCTGTGTAGATAAAGTTCATATCTCTTGATCTGTACCTGTAGACATCAGGTACCCTGAGTACACGCAGGGTTTGGAGACCTAGCAATTCAGACACATCTTGCACAAAAAAGGGAAAAGCAAATAGGCTGGAGGCTCTCAGGTCTGTCTCTTTTCCAGAATCTGATCATAGTGGCAGGAGACTTTTATTTGGCTCCATCACTACTTTGGATTATCAGTAATAATTAATGACTTGTGCAGTTGCATTCCCCACTTTAATCAAGGACAGAGATTTCAAATCCACAGTTCTAGCAAGAAAGCATTCACAAATCAGCTGCACTTTCTTTTTCCTTTTCACAGGCAGATGCAGGCAGGGAAGGAAGGAGTTTTTTGCTTCAAGTGCATCTAAAGCTTTACAGCTTGGCTTCCAAGAGGAATCTCAGGAACTAAGCTCTCCAAGTTTCATGCCTCATTCCTTCCTCCCAGCAATACACCTTAAATAATTTGGGTCACAATATCTCAAATCCTCAGCTGAAGCCCACTGAATGGACAGGAAGATTTCCAGTGATTCATCTGTTTCCAATTATGCCCTAAGAGCACTCCTGCCCTTTCTTCCTGCTTGTAATAGCTGGAGAAGTTATTAGGTCTGCTGGGTCTAGCTGGGGGCTCTGGATGGTCTGCCACTGATTTCTGAGGTCTTGGATCATTGCTCTTTGACTCAGTTTCCCTGTCTGTAAACAAGACCTTTAATAAGGGGATGGCATGGTCCCTCCTGGGTATGGAAGAGATGCTGAGCACCTGAGATACATACTGTTACCTGTTAATAATGTAATTGCCGGCTGTAACACTAGAGGTGAATTTGCAAATTTGAAATAAGGTTGTTGTCCCACTTCCAGGTAGGCAAATGGAGCTGGTTTTGGAACAAACCCACCACATTCAGTCTTCTTAACCTTCAGTCAGGATAGCTGCAAAGATGAACAGAAGAATTTTATGCCTAACATTTTAATTTGGCTTGATATGCTTCACAGTAGCATTTAAATAAAATACCTTACTTGGAGCACTCTGTTCCTGACATATAACCTATTTCTCATTTAGCAGATTTAATTTTGAAGGCTATGTGCAGTTTTTACATAATGAATATGCAAGGAGACATGTCTTTATCATACAAAGCCACCAAAAGCAGAGGCTGTTTTTTAAGTCCATCATTGTTGCTCTTTTAGGGTAGGAGCCCGAGACAATTCCAGTATGGGGTCAGCCATATATGACATTAGGCATAGTTTTACTAGCAAGCTTTATAACTATTAATCACCACTGTATTATTTCCTGACAACTCTCAAGTAATAATGTTGGTGGATATCAAGTACATAAGACTCAATTATGATCTTGCAGAACAGAGAGGCTGCTCAAATCCAGTCCAGACAGTGAACTCACAATCTGCTGTTTACTTAAAGTATATAGAAAGCACTTGACCTCTTCTCAGTGGCATCCATGTGGAAACACTCGACAATAGAGGCCTTCCTTGGTTTTCTTAGGAATCATGTTTCGACATTTTTATCTCCTCTAATTAAGGTCAACGGTCATACACTCCCACTTCTCTCCTCACCCACTCTTCCAAAATTGCAGGCACTTATCCAGCTCCAGTTACCCTGTATGAAACATACTGGGCCCTATTTGTGCATGTGCAGTTCTGGGGGGGGGGGAGGGGAGGGTGGGTGAACAGAATCACGGAGATTTGGGTCTTTGCTGAACCAAATGCTGTGCCTGAGCTTTTGTGTTCACGTGCTCCTGTACCACGATGAGCAGTGGAATCTAATAGCCAGAAGAAAACAGGAGGCGGGGGTAGGATTGCTGCAAATGTAATTCCACTATGAGAATATTTCCTAACCCACAGTGCATGTTCCCACCCAGTGGGGAAGGTGTGAGCGATTTCTGGAGGAGGATGGTGGAGAGCGAATCTCATCTCCCTTTGCAACACTGTAAGTGCTAATTGCAGGCGGGAAGGAAGGGTGTAACTGGTAGACGTCTAGAAGAAAGCCTGGGGAATACAGCACAAGGACTCATTTTGCCGTTGTCAAAGAAACCCACGAGCACTTCACATCCCAGCATCCCTGGAAAGATTCACTTCGACACTGCTGTGCTTTGACTCAAGCCCTGGCTGCATCTTCATGAAAACCCTCATCACACACAGTGGGGCACTTCCAAGGAATACTAAAGCCCCAGCCAAGGCCATTGTGCCGGGATGGCAGAGGACACCTCCCAGCCCACCGTCAAGGCTGAAAGAACACATCCCACTGAAAAAGGGGCATGTGGGGACTAGATTTATCATTAGAAAGTCCCAGTAGCTTTTCAGAGCAGTATATAATCTTGCTTAGGAATTATCTCTTTTCTAATAAAGAGATGACTTCCTTTTGTTGGAACAATTATTTTGTTATTGTTCAGTAGGTAGCAGCTATAAATGGTTAACAACAAAAGAGAGAGGTTTGTGAAATACAACTGCGTTGATAGAAGTTGTCTTACGTATGTAAAAACAAAATTCGGCCAGGCAGCTGCAGACCTTAGTATTTATTTAGGCTTGCAGCCGACGTGTTGCACTCTTTCCCTTTAGACTGATTTGTTCTCATTTCTCACACATAGCAGAATGTCATTCCCAGAAAAAAGCCAAGGCTGTCCTAAAAAAAGAGAACAAAACTAACAGAGTTGTGCCTTACGTGAGATTGTCTTGACCCTTCGCAAAGGCAGGTCTGCAAGCCAGATCCTCAGCACCTCCATCAGCGCACACCTCCCTCCTTTACTCATGCCGAGCTCAGCCGTGCATCCAAGATCAGGGGACCTGATTTCTGTAGAGAGTAACAGCCCCAACACATTATTTCCCAACCCCACCCCCCCACCCAACCCCCTGCAGTTTTTTTAAGTAGCTGGAAATGTCTGTCTGTTTCTATGGGCGGTGCAGGGCAGTCGGTGCTGTTGTGCAGCCGGTGCGGCTCCGTGTGTTCCTCACCCCAGCAGCATGGGGACAGCATTGGTAGTTTCCTGATGCAGGAGAGACGTGTCGGAGTGATCTGACAACCCAGAGAGATGGATTTGCCATGTAAAAGTAGAAAGTTATTAGCTCCCAGAATGTTCCTTGTCGGTGGCAGAGCAACTTGTGCCACCACAGTGAAGGCAGGTGATGGGCTAGCATGGCCCTGCAAAAGGGTTTGTGTTATTGGAGGACAGCACAATAAAAATCAAGGATGTTTAGCCTGAAAGAGCTCAGTAACTCAATTCCACAAGGAAGATTATGTTTAATTAAATTTGTACCAGGCTCTGAATTGCACTCCCTTTTCTTACAACCAGAGGACATTCCCACTTCTTAAAGGATTTTACAAATAAAGCTAGTTTAGAGTTTTGTTTCCCCTGGAACTGAAATTAGCTACTTTGGAGCTGGAAACCAGCAACTCTTCAAAATCACTCTGCCAGTAGAGCAGGCCGAGAAGAGAAAAAACATACAGTATCCCAGAAGTGAACTACAGGGTGACTTTTTAGTAGCAGACAAACTATATTATTACTTAGTACCTACTCTGTTGTTATGTAGGAGGGCTGGGTTACATGTCTTCCATTTAGTTCTCTAACTGGCCCTTGCACTTCAGTTACTCCTTGTTTCACTTCTGCAGCACTTTCCTGACTCATTTTTGGAGAAACCTTCATATTCCTGCCAAAATGTAGTCACTGAGGATGGCTTAGACTTCCTCAGACCCCCACTGGATTTAAACTCCATCTTTTTTTCCGAGTATGCTGTAAATTTTCTTCATTGCTGGGATATATGTCATCTTGTTCAATTGCATTCAATTTTGCATCAATTTGCATATTCTCATCCTGGGCTGAATCCATCAAGATTTTCCCACAACACATTTTGCCTCTGCTGTTCCCATGACACATGTTCTTTCTGCTGTGGCAACATCTACTTTGTGGGTCCATCTTTTTTTTGAGAAAAGTGAGGCTGTTTTTCAGCGGTTCACGTCCTTGCCATTAGGATTCTCTGTGCCTTCTCAGGTTTGTGCTGATGTCAGTTTAGACACGGTCTTTTTCAGTTCAGTAGGGCTGAAACCTGAAATCCTTTCTCACTTGAGTCCCTTCGTTGGCTTGAGTGAAAGGCTGCAGTTTGTGCCGTGTCATCTGGTTTGCTGTTGGGTGTTTTGTGCTTTCTTTAAGCTTATTTCTACATTCACAAGGCTGAATTTTAAATACCATCCAAAGACTGGTCATGTTCCTACAGCACTGGAACCCCTTTTTGAAGAACACCTTTGGCCTAGTCATGTGACTTCTCTGTGCCTCAGTTCCCCACATGTAACAGAAGAAAATACCATCAATACCAACCTAACTTCCTTCAGATACTGTATCCGTGCACGAACAAAGGTGACGTTCTCGGGTATTACAGTAATAGAGGTCACAGGAGCTAGATAGAAAAAACAAAGCAGAAGCTAGTTAAGACTTTCTCAGCTGCTAAGGATTAGCGTTCATTTTTAAATCTCTGGTTCTTGACAAGTTGGGAGAGTTACTAACATGTAGTTTAAAAAAAAATCCAAAAACCAGTCTCCCAGGTGTAACGAGGGTGTTAACAAGTCTAACAGCACAGCATAGCATACCTTATCTCTATCTTGGTGAAAAATCAAAGGCATATTTCCAGCTGTGCCCGTGAGCACTATTTGGTCATTGAACAAAGCAACTGGCACCTCGTATCCAACCTACTGAATGATCACAGCCTGATTCAGGTGCACAAACAAGTGCAGAAATGAGCTCCATGCACAGAACTCATTGTTATTCAATCAAGCTTTTAATTGTAAATGTTTTAAGCAAGGAATTGCCCTGTTTTATGAAAGTGTGCTCAGCATTACTCCACCACAGACATCTGTCATTCAGCAGGCGCCACCCAATAAAAGTGCTTAAAATGTTCTGTTCCTCAATTAAAATATAAACCAGAGCTGTTTAAGGGCTTTTACGAGGTGATTTCTATTTACCTGACAGATTTCTACATTGGAGGAACATGAAGCAGGATTTCAGTTTCTGATCAGAAGCGACAGCTCCACAAAATAATAAAGCTTCAATTGTATTTTTTTTTTGGGGGGGGGGGGTTGTAACTTCAGGAATAATAAAAGTCCATGAAGAAGAGAGAAATTCATATGCCAGAGAAAAGCTCAGAACCAGGAAGGGTTGTTGCTGATCATGCACGCTGTACTCCCCAAAAGGAGCCAGATTGCTTCAGCCCTGGGCTTGTATGCTGAAGGAACGTGGGAACCAGCAAGAACCTCTGAAGCCTGCATCAGCACCTGCTAACCTCTTCTACCAAATCTCAGCTGGCAAAAGCCAGGGAAAAGGGTGCTCTGCTCTGGTCTGAAACAGCCTTTTATGAAGAGGAACGAGACTGTGGCTAGACAAAAATATCCCGTTTTCCCGTGATGAAACACTGCATGAATGTTCTCATGGTTATTCCATTGCACATGGATATCTCATCTCCTGTACTGCCTTAGTATGGCTATGAACAAAGACCTTCTTTTTTTCTCCTGCTGCTCAAGCAGGAGTGGACCTCACACTGAAAACAAGCATTTTCACAGGAAAAAAAAAAAAAAAAAAAACCAAACCAAAACACAAACTAAACCAACAAACCCTCTACTTCTCCTTGTTCCTGAGCCTCAAAATCTCGCCTTCACTGGCATGAGAGATGCCACTTGTCAGTGGCAGTGTGGCTGCTCCAAGCACATCTACTCAGGGTCGTAGAAACAAAAGTGCCTGCAGCAGCGGTGCCACCTTTTGCAGCACCACTGCTGTGCAGTACCGGTAAAGGGCTCCCTATGCCGTCAGGTCGGGTAGAGGCACCCATGTGTAGCATCACCAGGATTTCCCTGTTACTCACCTGCAGCTTAACTGTATCCCATCTGTCTCTGGTACATCTCCTTGCTGAAATACATTTGGGAAGGTGCTGCCAGCTCATGTGGAAGGCTAGCAAGAAGGGAAACACTGGCCTGATCCATCTGCAGCCTGAAAGCTGCAGAAAAGCTTTGTACGATGCTTTGCACAGTGGGCTGATCTATGTCTGTAGATCTGCGCCATGGTCTGTGCTCCATCCCCTGGCAGGCCATCACTTCACCGTACCCAGTCAGCCTCAGGACAGAGGAGGATGGCAGTGTCAGGATGAGAGGGCTGTACCCTTGCAAGACAAAGCCTTCAACACTGAACCTTAAACCCAAGCCTTCTGCATTTACCAAGTAACGATAATTTTTGGACTGATTTCCCCCCATCTTTCATTACCATTAAGGCATTGTGTCACTTTTTGTCACACCAGGGTCCCAGCTGGTCTCCAGCAGTGCAGGCGAGCAAAGAACAGAGCCCGTGGGGCTGCACTGGAGGCATCGAAGGTAGGTGGGTTTGCCTCACTCTTCTCCATAGCTGGGTGCCACCCTGCTCCTCCCTGCAGCTGCTTCCAGATGCCTGCAGCTCCATCGCGTAACAACTCACAGCAAGCTGAACTCAGACCCCACATCACACCAACCTACCCAGGAAATGCAGCCTTCTCCCAGGAGCTCCAGGTATCCTGTGCTCAGCCTGTCGCGCCTCACTGAAGAAACAAAACTGACTGTGCCGGAGGTAAAAACTGCGGATACAAAGCCTCGAGCTGGTGAGTCTCTGCTGAGCTGCATCATTATAATCCTCCAGGAGAAATGTTAAGTTCCTTTTAAAATTAAGAGGAGGAAAAGCAAACAGCAATTAAACCCAAGAACAGGTAAAAATCTAGCTTCTGTATTTTGCACTGCAGGTACTTGGAGGAAGCTTTCTCCCTTGAGCCACACTGCTCAGAAAATGCTAGGAAATCTTACGTTAGTCCTTAACTCAGTCTGTTGCAGGTTTGTTGTGTTTTTTTTCCCTCTCCAGCAGCAGCATGAGTTAAGGATGAGGCATTAGCCCTAGCTGCGATACCCCCACTGTCAGTTCAAGTCAGATTCTTCATGTTATTTATATGTACCCTTTTGTAAGCCTATCGATTACACAAGTGAGTTCTCAAGTGCTCGGGCACTCAACACAGCCACACAATGGAGGAGAGCGTCCAGGTTAACACAGAATTACACGTGTGCCAAACATACCAGGGGACAAGAATAAATAGTGACATGGACAATTCAAAGCCACATCTTAAGAGCTTTCTGTGTTGTTGCAAGGCAGCGCTTCACACTAGTAAAAATAAAACCTGCATTTCAATTTCCAAGGTGTAGCAACCAAAGTTTGTCAAAGTTATTCTTAGCCATGGCAGAATTGCCATCTTCAGGCCACTTTTGAACACACCAGATTATTCCACAATAATCCAAAATCCAGCGCAAGCTCCTCCCTCCCCTCTGTTCGTTTTACCCTTTGCATTATGAATGCTGTGGGTAAGGACTGCCTGTTTCACAGGGGGCTTGGTATCACAGAAAGCTGGTTGTTGATCTCTGGATGCCTGCAGGCCAGCAATCTGTGCTACAAGTTACCCCTCTTAAAAAAAAATTTTAAAAAGACAAGTGGATAAAACTGATACAAGCATCTGTAACAAGCTAATTGGACCCTTGTGGGCAACATAGCAGATACAAAATTAAAACAAACAAAACATACCGTTGTACAACTGTAATTTCAGGACTGTTATCACAAAGGGATCTGTCTGGATTTTTATTTTAGTTTTGTTTTGTTTAAAAGGACATAATTATGGCCAGAGCTGGAGTATCACAAGTCTGTTTTCATCTATAAAGAAAGGATATTTTGCCTCTGAACCTGAGAAATTGTTAGAAGTTGGTAATTAGTATGACTTGTTAATAGAGTTTGGCTGTGATTAAGCTGTGATTGAGTGTGAGTTTGGTTCTTGTCAATGCGAATGCCTGTAAGGTTGAGAGATGTTTAATGAGACACCTGTTGTCAGCAGCACCCGGTGGGCTTTGTTGCACCTGATTGGAATTTGTACCGCAGAGCCGGAGCAGCAGCACACCGAAACAGGGCAGCAGGCGGGCACCCAGCACCCCGGCTGGCAGCTCAGCAGCAGCGTGAAAGGGCCCAGGTGTAAAGCAGGATTGGACCCACTGGGTACAGGCACCCCCTTCAGCGCGGCCAGAGCCTGTGCTGGAATGTACCGGGGATGGGCCAAAGGGTCATGGTTTTGGTGTGATACATCATCCACGTCTGCGGCCATGCAATTACATCTGACCTGGGGAGTGCAACAGGCAAGTAGATGTTGCCAGCTTAATTTAGTCACTACAGGGTGTTGGCCTGTGCCACCGTGTGATGGTGCGTCTTTGGGAGAAGGTGAGAGAGGGGATGCGGCTAGGCAGGTTTAAGGTCCCTCCCAAAATGTCCAGCCCTTGTGTAACCAGCAGCGCTGGGGGTCTTAAAACGAGACATTGATGGAGAAATGTTCTGCACAGCACAGCCCGTGCTTGTCCTTTCCTTTGGGCATAGTCCTCAAGGAAGAATGTCCCACCGAGTGACATCAATTATCTCCCAGCCTTTGGACAGGCAAAGTTTCATTCACAGACTGCATTTTTGTCTCAAAAGTCAGCGTAATTTTCCACGTGACTCCATTTAACCACTCCCCACACCAAAATCCAGGCCTGACGATGTGTATTTTGACTGCATACATAAAATATTATTTCCCCCCAAATGTCTATTAACCATTTTCAAGTGGCTGCTACTTAAAAACATACCTGGGTTTTACTGGCAAAAAGCCAAACAAGCTGGAAGCAATCAAGCTGGCCATTGTCACAGTCTTTTAATAACTGAGAAATGCCTTATCTGGGAACCAGAGCAGAAACATTTCGGCTGGCTCGTGTAATGTCCCTCAGGAAGGAGCCATTGGCTTTGTGATGAATCTCAGCAACCACTGGATGGCATTGCTCTACACGAATGTACCTGCAAGCACAAGCTGCTGAGCAAGAGCAGGCTGCTGTGCCAAGGAGATTAGCTCAGACCCGAGAGGTTCAGGCCACGGTGACCTTACCAATCCTTTAAATAATATTCAGACTTCTCTTAGCTGTCTGGCTGTGAGCTCTGAGCACAGAGTTTGGTCAGAGTGAACAAAGCCGACATCCTGAAGCAAACTTATAACTACACTGAGTGCATTATTCTTTCATTTTACATCAGATCAAATATTCAGCCGGTTTTTGATGGTTTTCCTTCTCATGAGATGGGAAAAAGAGTCGTTTGTAATATATGACTGTATCAAACTACGGCAGGGCAAGCACACCCAGCCAGCAAGCGGTGACTTAACTGAAGCCCTGAAGCCAGCCAGCTCAGCTCCCCAGGGCCCAGGGCACACGCGGTGGGAGGCAGCTAGGGCTGTTTAGCTGAGCAGGTTATTCATGTGTAGTGTGAAAATCAAAACTAAAGAAAAAAAAAAAAGGAAAAAAAATGGGTGTCTGGCATGTTATGCTTTGATGTGGGCTCCAGAATACTGAGACCAGGTTATTATCCCGAGTGCGGTGCCTCTCCATGTGACAGCCGCCTCTCAGCATGTGTTAATACAACTTCGCCTTCTGCTACATCACTTATTGATAAGGAATCAGCTGGTGGCCAAATAACCTGATGTTCATATTTTCCTGTGGGGGGTCTGTGTTTCTTTCATTAACGATGCTCTGCGTTGGCCTAGTTCTTTTAACGACTACGTCTGGCCAAGCTTATCTGAAAATGTCGTTGTCCCAGTTCATGCCCAAAAGAAATCTGCTGATGGCTTTGGAGATGCAGCAGAATATTTGGAATTGCAGCCCCACAGAAAGTGTATCTGAAGGGGAATACAGTATTTGTGAGGGTCAAGCTTGAAGTCAATTGACAGTCATAGCCAGCACATGTACCTTCAAATTAGGATATAACATATCATCTAGTGAGTACTTGTACATTGGCTGTTAGGTAAAGTCGTTCTGGGCACAGATTGCCTATTAGTATTGCCCCAGTTTTGACCGGTCTAATAAATTTAATAATCATAGTCAATTAGATAACTCCAATTACACTGGGAGTAAAATTAGATTGTCAGTTCAAGTCCTGCAAAAGCCGCTACACTCCCCGTTCTCAGCTCTGTACTCAAATTCCTGTGCCGCACTCAGCTGCCTTTTTAAGTACTGGAGAGGCTGGATGAGTAAATATATAAATAGCTTTATATATATAGCTTTTTAAATTTATATAAATAGCTTTATAAAATAAACACTACATGTCTTTTATGACCCCATTTGTCTCCTTCTTCTGGACCTACCTCCTAATACAAACAACAAGAGAACTGTATCCATCTTGATCTGCTCAGCAGTCCACTGGTAAATGTTTTCTACTGTCAGAAATGTTCAGGCTCAGTGGGAAATTAAGGTTATATCAGCTGTGGGCTGTTTCAGGTCCCACTTCTGGTGGCCACCACTCTGCTACAGTGACTCCAGGAGGAGGCAGGAAGAGGCCAGGACAACTGGTGTTGATTAACTGCTTAATGTCTCCTGTTAGGAACTGCTGCTCAGGGTTTCTTGTATCACCCACGGGGGAGACCTCTACAAAGCAACACCATCCATAAGTGGGCTCGGTGGTTTCAGTCTCTTTCTATTGACTTGAGAGGAAAAAGGCCAACTTCAGCACCTCAGGGCTGTGTTTGAACACAGGCAGGATAAATCTGAATATCTGCATTTATTTAACAGTCAAGGAGCATAAAGACTGGGAAAAAAAGGTGCTTCCTATTGCTCCTCCATTGCATAACTGGCTGTCTCTGGAAGATACCCCCTTGGACCCAGCATTCATGAGGAACAGCAGAAATCCCGACCAGAGTGCCCACTGCTGCACTGGCTGTTCTAAGGCAGAGCTGTACAGGCCATCGGCTCAGCACACAAATTTGCCCTGGAGCTTTCCAGAGTCACGGCAGCTCTCCAGATCTGCCGAAAGTCAAGGTGACCTTGGAAACTGCAGGGCAATCCAGAACGCTGGCAGGCAAAGGGAATTCAGAAAAATGAAATTCTAGACTAATTCCAACCCATTACAAAACTCTCAGGAAAAATGAACTATATCTGCTGAAGTGGCTCATTCTGTTCAGTGGCACAATGTAACGGGGGATCTGTCACTGTCAGCGCGGCTCTTGTCTCTCTGAAAGCCACAGTGCCTTTCACAACCACTACATAAAAATTCAAGCCAGCTGTCCCACCTGCCGGAGCAGTTTCTATTCTGGGCTCTGGTGTGCCGTAGGTATTGTGCTTATTGATTAGCTGTGGCTTATTGTCCCTTGACATTGTTGGGGAATATTCTCCTGGTTATAATCACTACAACTGATCTAGGCAGAACATTTCCAACCTGGCTTCAGCAGCCCAGGAGGGGCTGTGCTAGGCTGTGGCTACCTCTCCAGGTCAGACTATGGCGGAATTGCTACAAAATGAAAAGGAAGCTAAAAAAGGAATGTTTTGAGAAGTCACCCAAGTCAGAAAAGACTGGGGGCCTTCCTGACTCTAGCTGTCAATAAGGTGCCAGATAGGGGAAGATTAACACCCTTTAGCAATGACACAGCTGTTCCATTGAAGGTGATAACATGCAATCAGGGGAGGGAAGAGTCTAGCACAGAATAATGAACAGAGCAAGTGAAAATTAGCAAAAGGGAAGTTTTTAGCCCAAGAAGCTGAAAAAACCTCTTTGAGCTGATTATTTTAGTGGATATAAATAAGTATAAAAAAAAAAAACCCAGAGCCTCACATTAAGTGTGCAAAATAAGCTCAAATATTTACCCCTCTTTTTAAAGTCAAACTGGCTCCTAAGAAGTAGAAAAATAGTGATAATGTAGAGAATAAAGTCTCCTATCTGCCTTGGCAGCGAGTGCGCAGATAAACATAAAAATCCTTACCCTCAAGACAACAGCATGTAGCACTGAGTCTCCTCTGAAAGCACAGTAAATTGTGATGGGCAGGTTTGGGAAGACAGATTTAATAGTGGAAAAACCTAGTATTTTGTCCATTCTTGTCTTTCATGGAAAGGAATCAGAGCAATGAATGTTTCCCTCTGCTGCTAATGGCTAAAGGAAGAAATTAGTGTTTTGATATACCTTCAGCTCTTCTGCTGACCTGACTAAGCTTGTCTGCTGCATCAGGAACCCCCAGGTCAGTCAAACAAGAAGGATTTCTGCCGGGGGCTGTAAGATATCAGGATGCTTAACAGAGAATTAAACATGGGAATTAGATGACCCCAGCCAAGGGTGCAGTTTCACAGTCAGCTTAAGCAGCTGTGAGGCCAGGTTGCCACCATTACCTGCCTGCTCACTCCTGCGCAAAGCTATGTGGCCCATTCCATGATAAGATAGATTTTGGCTGGACTTGAACAAGACGGGGGTGGGGGGGAAGTGTCTAGCTGAGAGATGGAAGAGAAAACGGGATCAGCCCCTTCAAAATGCAGCATGGGCTTAAGCTGATCATGAGCTGTACTGTGAAGAAAACACAGGCTTCATAGGCAACGCTTGGGGGTCTCATCTAACACCCATGCTCTGCCTTTGTGCAGAGAGAATCCAAATCCCATGGTGCTCACTGAGAGAGGGAACACTACCAAACCCTTCAGAGCCCTGAATTCCTGCTGGGTAGAACTGAGCACTGCCTATCTATCCCCTGCTAGTGGACCCGCTAGTCCTTTGCCACCTCACTCCCTGCTCCCCACCTCCCTGATCACACACACCACCTTAGAAAAAGAGATTACTGTTAGACCCCACAGCCCCGAAGGCGACAGGTCCTGTTCCTCCCTGCCAGACACAGGCCAGTGACACCTCCACCTGGGCCTGCCCTGTGGCAGTATCCCTGGGCCCTCCATGTCCTTTCTCACTCTGAACCGTTCCATGGCCATCCCGCATGAGCCATTTCTAGAAATAAAGTGAGACAGGCCGTGCCACTGGCTCGCAGGGAAGCAACAATAGCTACATCTGTTCGCTCTCCTCAGCACTCAGGAGCTGTGACATTGCTATCGGTACAGCCTGAAACAGAACAGGCAGGAGCTCCAGGGAAGAGGAGAGGGTCTGGATGGAAACAATAACAACCAGAGGGACACCACCGGCACCAGCGGGAGGAAAAATGTTGCTTTACCACTTTTGAGTGCAGCAGAGCATATGGACAGTCTGGGACTGTTGTCAGCAGCCCAGAATGGGGTAGCTCTGTTCTGGCAAACTCCATTTTTTGTCTTTATGACCAAAGAATAGTTGCATGTTGGAAGCTCTGTAGTTGCTAGGGGAAGAGCCATTAGCATGTTGGCGACTAAGAAGTCAGCCAAAGCAAGTGCTGAGATAAAATTACTTTTTCCCACTTCTGTTCCACCCCAAGTGTGTCATCCAGTGTATTTTCTCTGCTCAGGGTACCTCATGCACACTGTGCTGTGCTAACTTCTTTGTCCTTTTTGATTTTATTTTTCACCTTTCCCAACCACGACTCCAAAGAATAATATTAATCTGTCAGTCTAGAAAAACGTCTTACGTGATCAATCCCTGCTTACTGGCAGAGTAAGATGGTAGACTATTTTTCTCTTGTAAAAAACTTTTCTTTTAATAGCCTGAAAACTAAGAATAGCAAATAAAGCAATAGTGATGGTAATGGTGAGATTGTGCTGCTAAATCAAAGCATGAGAATGTGAATACACCCTCAGGAGGGAGATCCTACAGAATATAATAATTCGGTGATACACTTCTCCCTGCCCAGCTCTTTGGGGTAACTCTCTGCATAATCTCATTCTGGAATAGCAATTCCCACCCCCCACCCCCCACCCCCATTGTGGTCCTACTCTGCTGGGACAAGCAGTGGCTTCCCAGGTAAGGCTCTCCCCTTCTGTGCTTGCAGCCTGTTTCTCCATAGCAATCAGTGCAGCCCTCAAATCTTGCCCCCACAGGTGACAAGTCCAATTCTGGAGAGGTTTATTCCAAACCAGAACAAAATATTCTTATTTCAAAATAAATACATCTGTAAATCTCCTGATTTTAGAATAGAGTTTACAAAGCAATACAGAGAATACAAGGTCAGCACCTCCTAAGCACCCCTCCCTCCCTCCCCCTCAGTCGTATCCATAAATAACAGTGCAGCTATAGGAAGAAGATGAGAATATTAGGGGGGGGGGGGGTGTTCCCAAAAAAGCCATCAGTTTTACCAAATTCCCTCCAGTAATTCCCTGGACACATCCCTTTTACCCTGCTACCCAGGCATATGACTCCAAACCGTTCTCCAATTAAGTCAGTTCTGCTTTGCCTGGTTGTTTGCTCTAATCCACACCACTTACAGCTATTTTCAAAACTGGGAAGCAATACAAAGCCGCATTTTGTATGATCATGCCATATCCTGCAAACACAAGTAATCATTAAAACAATAGTCTAGGCGCTACA